>NC_048219.1:122584233-122912191 GCF_002007445.2 Ailuropoda melanoleuca | reverse complement strand
GTGGGGCTCGATCCCACAACGCCGGGATCACGCCCCGAGCCAAAGGCAGACACTTAACCGCTGTGCCACCCAGGCGCCAGATAAATCCTTTTTTAAAAAATAATAATTTTTAGAAAATGTAGCAGGATTGGCAACATTGTAAACATGGTAGAAGACTAAATGTTTTCAGTCAACAAATTAATTTATAACTTATAAATTTATAATTTATTTATAACTTATAATTTATAATAAATGGAGTGTAATATAATTATGTTATTCACAAGATGATGACAGAATTTACTTAAAAATCTTTATAGTGTATTCTGGGAAGTGGGATCCAAGTGTTAAGTTTCCTGATGAACGGAGGTTTATTTTAATCCCGTCAGTTTGTCTTGGTCAGCGATTATGTAATCTCATTAGACATAACTTCAGACGCCTCCTCTTGAGGCTTTTTGTGAAAATGAGACTGGGCCACGGGGCCCGGGCTCCCCACAGATAGCATGCCCCCACTTGGGAAAGAAGCCATTTTTTTTCCACTGAAGTGTGCCCAGTTCCTTTCCCTCTGCAGAGCCACACCACTCCTGCACAGCCCTGCTCACACCCTCGTGCCCCTGACTCACTGCAGAGCCTGCTGTCTCCCGCCCGCTGCGTGTCTGCATCCTGCCTGCTCTTTGCCAGAGAATGGATGTGTTCCGCCCAGCCCGCAGGTGGCTGCTATTTGCAGCAGTGAGCTCCCCGGTCAACACTGTGCTGGCCCCGGGTCCTAAGCCTATTGGCTCTTGTTCGGTGACCCAGAGAAAGCTCAAGGGCTCAAGACAATTTTCTAAGCACTGCAAGTGTTCTCCCAAGATGCCGTGATTGCTCCCGTAATATATTCCCCACCTTTTGATGGAGAGGAATTGCTTTGCCCGCCCACATGGCTACTGGCCCAGAGAAACGATAGTCATCACCAACAGTTATGGATTAGGCACTGTGCTCAACTGTCCACACGACTTCTGTCATTTAGCCTACACAAAATCTGATGAGCCTGGTGCAGATATCAAACTCACGTGATAGGTAAGGAATCCAAGGCACAAAGCAGGGGGGCTAGTTGCCCAAGGTCACACACTGTTGGTATCTTTGCAAAGCCACTCACACGCAGGTGCTCTGACCCCAGGGACAAGACCCTTTACCAGTCTGGCCACCTATGGAGGACAATGGCTAGGTGACCAGTGAGTGGGTAGATGGATGGATGGACAAGAGAGCAATAGATGGACCTCTGCACAACGAGCACAGCTGGCCTGCCCTCGGATGTATCAAGCCCTTCAGATAATGTCACATACCTAAGTCACAGACACGTTCTGAGGCGGTAGTGCACAGGGATTGAGAGTTTGGGCTCTGGGGTGACACTAACTCTCTTTGAACCCCAGCTCCATCACCTCCAAGTTGTGTAACTACGGGCAAATTTTTTCCATGTCTGCTTTTCTCAGTTTTCTCTTATGTAAAAATGGGGAGATTATCATAGTACTTTTCTCGTACTCTAAATGCTCTCTAAATGCTGGCTAATGTAACTATTACAATTATCAAACAACAATACTTTACTTTTGTCTTGTACTCTGAAGCCTTCAAAGCTTATTAAAAGTGTTTTCTCATTTGAGGGGCACCTGCCTGGCTCAGACGGAGGAGCATGGGGCTCTTAATCTTGGAGTTGTGAATTTGAGCCCCACGTTGGATGTAGAGATTACTTAAACAAGTGAAACTAAAAAAAGTTTTCTCATTTGAGCCTCAACCAGCCCTATGTGATAGAGAAGGCCGCATTTATCTCTAGTTCACAGAGGGAGAATTCATCTCAAAGAGATTAGGTACATAAGAAATCCTAGAGCCAAAGATAATAAATGCAGAAAGGGCTGAAAGCCCCAAGGCCTGACTGGGCCCTGAGGGGTAAGACCCTCCCTGAGGAAAACTGTAAGTAGAGAAAAATCTAGCTTCGGCCCTCCCCTCTTCTCACCGATACAGCCCTTGTTGCTTTAGGCTGTACCTCTCCAAAATTTGATGTTGCCTGGAAGGGTTGTCCTTTACATTCCTGTGGTTTCTTTAGAGGGGCACTGGAGGGGCCATGAAGACCCTCAGGAATGGACCTGTGAAAGAGAGATTCCAGTCTTTGAGGGGCTGAATGGGGGGGAGGCTATAGCTACTTGGCTGTGTCTGTGGTCTAGGAGAACTAGGCAGGCGGGCGCCTGCATTCGCACACGGCTTTGCGTGCACGTCCTAAGGCGCTCAGATTCACGTTCAGAGGGCAGGCCGCAAGGGAAGCGCTTGAAGCGCAGGGCTGGGACACACTTGCATTTGACACACGCACCAGCGGCTGCTGGAGAACAGGAGGGGGGCCTGCAGGGGGAGGCGGCGTGGGTAATTCAGGGGAGCAATACTGACTGGAGGCAATGGAGGAGAAAAGAGGTTGACGCGAGAGAGATTTATGAGGTGGCACTGACAGTTTACACAGACTGAATAGATGTGGAAGATGAACGGGAACTGGAGTCAGAGATTTTTACAGCCACATTGGGGGGCGGTGTGTGTGCGATAGGAAATAGTTCCTGCAACTGTAGTTCTCGAACTTCAGCATTCTCAAGTTTTGTGGAATACTTGGAAGGCTTGTGAAAATAGAGATGCTAGGCCCTACCCAAGAGTGTCTGATTCCAGAGGCTGGAGAAAGACTCCACATTTACATTTCTAGCAAGTTCCTGGGTGATCCTCATGCTGCCAGTCCTGGGACCACACTCTGAGAACCACTGTCTTAGAGAATAGTCTAGTTACATGTTGAGGTAACTTGTAGGGAAGATTTAGACACAGAGTAGCTGAGAAGATGGAGGACAGACTCTCATGTGGGCTGAAAGGCATGGGCGAGGCAGGAATACGAGACCATGACTTGCCCACAGAGTGGCCTCTTGAGAACCTTAGCATGTTGGAGGTGAGACTTCCTTTTATATCCAGGCCCCTTTGCAGTATTACCTGTTTTTGAGAATTTCCCTTCCTCATGTTATGAAATGGCCATCGGATATAACGAGTCTTAGTGTAGTTTTCCCAAATGCAGACACCCGAAAAGGATTTAAGTGAAAGTACTCTTTTAAAAAAGATTTTATGGGGTGCCTGGGTGGCTCAGTCGTTAAGCGTCTGCCTTCGGCTCAGGGCGTGATCCCGGCGTTCTGGGATCAAGCCCCACATCAGGCTCCTCTGCTATGAGCCTGCTTCTTCCTCTCCCACTCCCCCTGCCTGTGTTCCCTCTCTCGCTGGCTGTCTCTATCTCTGTCAAATAAATAAATAAAATTAAAAATAAAATAAATAAACAAAAAATATTTTATTTGATATTGAGAGAGAGAGTGCACGAGCAGGGGGGGTGCAGAGGGAGAGGGAGAGGAAGAAGCAGACTCCCTAGCTGAGCAGGGAGCCCGATGCAGGACTCAGGACTTGATCCCAGGACTCTGAGATCATGATCTGAGCCCCCCGGTGAAAGTACTTTAAGAAGTGCAGGCAACTCCAGGAGAGAAAGGCATGTTAGGCAGGGAAGAGAAAACACAGCTGCTAGGCCACGGGTAAACTGGGATTGGTGCAAAGCACATGCCTCAGAATTAACCCAGCCGAGGTGGGCAGGAACTGACATATTTGTGCAGAAGTTCCTGTCGCCGGTGGTGTCTGCTGATAGAGGTGGTGTGGTAGTTCTTCGGCACTTCTGGACGCAGCTTGCTGGGCGGTGCCACTTTCCTTAGTCCTGACGAAAAGAGTCTCAGGCGCAGAGTTGCCGCTGCGGCTTTAAAAGTGGTGCGATACAGTCACAGGGCTGAGGGAGAGGCTGGTTCCCAGCACAGCACCACCAGCGGAACCTCCAGCTGAATACCAATAAAGGTCCCTGATAAGGCTCCTGCTCTGCGCCTTTGGCAGCGTGGAAAAGCAATAACCAGCCTTGTGATTCTGTGTTCATTTCCATCTTGTGCATCTGGAGAAAGAGAAAGTCAATAGCGTGAACTGAGGTGGAGTGGGGGGGGCGGATTCCTTTTGGTTTTCTAAGTATTTGGCCTCTGAGAAATGTACATTTTAGAGTTAGTATTTTCTACCTATTCCTTACATGTAGTACTATTTTCTTTCCCTTTCTTTTTCTTTCTTTCTTTCTTTCTTTCTTTCTTTCTTTCTTTCTTTCTTTTCTTTCTTTCTTTCTTTCTTTTTCTCTTTCTTTCTTTCTTTCTTCTTTCTTTCTTTTTTCTTTTTCTTTCTCTCTCTTTCTTTCTTTTTTAGATTTTATTTATTTGAGAGACAGAGCGAGAGAGAGAGAGCACATGAGCAGGGGCAGAGAGAGAGGGAGAAGGAGACCCACTGAGCAGAGAGCCCGATGCGGGGCTCCATCCCAGGACCCTGGGATCATGAGCTGAGCCAAAGGCAGACGCTTAACGACTGAGCCACCCAGGCGCCCCTGTAGAACTATTCTTTACCTACTCCCTATCCACAGAAATATTCTCTGCTTATTCCAAAAAGTAGAAGCCAGTTACAAACTGTTCAGAGGGTTAAGATTTTGTGTTGGATATCCACTTGAGATTAACACATTATTACTTTATCTCACACTATTACTTTTTCCCGAAAATACCATGACTTGGGTACTTCTTTATTCTTCCCTGAAAGTCCTATATTCCTGGGCATCTAAAGTAGATTTGCATTTTACTTTCAGTCCCTCCCAGTCTCTGCGGCCTTGGATTCATTTTGAGATCAGTTAGAATGATATTCTGTCACCGTTCAGAGTTAACCAAAATGACAGAGAAACCAAGTGTCTCTGCTACTTGCTAAGCTCCTGGGGTGGTTGAATGAGGCATACCTATAACCAATTAAGAAAGGTACTAACCACATTGAAGGTTTTTTTTTTAATTGCTTTTCATAAAAAGCAAAAGGAAACAGCAGTAGGAATTTTCTAGGTTAGAAGTCATTATTAACCCCAGTGGCTCCTGGGGTAGCTCTAAGGTACATCAAAATGCCTCTTGGATGTTTTCCTGTCCAGAGAAATTATCAAGTATTGTTTGGCTTTAAACTTTTTTTAAAAATAAAAATCAGAGCTGTTATTTACATTTGTTAAATTAAAAAAAATACCATTGCTTTATAATGTAATGTAATGGCTAAAACATAGTATAAAATATTTTTTCTTGGAGGTCAAATTGGTCTTGTTTGAAAGTTACTCCATGTCAGTCTTCAGCTATAAATTCATCCTGAGACCCAAGATACGGGACATCTATTTATGGAGGGTTAGCTGTGGTGCCTGTCACTCGGCAGTCCAGTGGGGCAGCGGAGAGGTCAAGGTCTGACGTGAGCCTCACACAGGGACAGATATTTCATGCCATCACAGAACTGAAAGGGTCGCACAGCTCACTCATTTCGCAGATGAGGAAAATGAGTCCCGAAGCAGGGAGTGATTTCCAAGAGTAACTCATTATTCAGCTGTAAACTGCATGGCACACAGGTCGGAGATAGGATCGTAAACAGACTCTCTGCTCCCAACCTTGGTGCCAGTTCCTTTCTGTGCCTGTCCCAAGCATTTGGGTTTGGACCAAGGCAGATCTGGAGTTGCCACCCTGGACAAGTGTTAACGCGGGGATTCACAAACTGTATTTTATGGGATGAAACTGACTGATGTTATTTCAAGATATTGTTCTGTGTTTACGTCATTTTTAGACATGCAGTGTGAAACAAAAGAAGCCAACCACTTTGTGGCTCTGTTTCTTGGAGCCATCACAACTGAATGTGCCTGCAGGTCTCAGAGAAGTGTTATGCTCTGCATTTCCCATACTTGTCAGCAAGGGAACCCTCTTCTCATGGACTGAGTTGTGAGTCTGATGGTTCTAAAGAACTCATATTGGGAAAAGCCAGTCCCAATTCCCTTGTTTACTTACGAGGAAAGGAAGCCTCAAAGAGGCTCTATGGGACCAGGTTTCCATTTTGAAAAATAACTGTCCTCGAGTTTAACCAAGTCCCAGATCCTGCCACTCTGGGCAACTGTCTACCAAAATAATAATTCCAAAAGTATACCAAGCTAGGCTTCAGTTTGAATCTGAGATTATCTGTTTAGGTCAGGTCCCTGGTGCCATCTTGGTTCTCCCGAAGGTACATCTTAGGTCACTGGAAATGATGGAACTGGCCTAGTTTTTTGGTGACTTTCAAACCACTTACATTCAATAGGTCAGCCAGACTGTCCAGTCCATGATGAACTGGATTTCCACAATAGATCTGCACTCCAGGGATCTTCCTGAGACTACATTGGACTTGGAAACAATGGGACAATGGTCATCTACTCACCTGCCCATATTTGCCATATTGTCAAACATTCCGACTTGTAATGTTATGTGACTGGCCATGAAAATGACCAACCCACTCATTTTCATTTTCCTCCTTGGAAAACAATCTGTTCTGCCCCCAGTGACAATGACAGAAAGATGAGTTAGGTATTAGTTCAAACTCTGTCAAGTGAGTTCGGCATTTCCAGACTGTTCATTACTTACGCAGAGCATGAAGGACTACTTAATCAATTTTTTAAAAAAAGGAAAAAAAAGAACTATTTAATAAATCATTGTCTACAGATGGCCTGGGTGGGTTGGCCTGTCATACAGGACCTGATAAAATGCCACCTCCTCCATACAGCCTTCTCTCGCTAACCAGAAGTGATACAACAGCTTCCTCACCTGGACCTGCTCATACAAAAACGAATGAACATGGAAATGTATCTTCAATTTAAAAAACTGTCATCTGAGCTAGAGGAAGCTTCTATGTTGTAAATTGTGTGGCTGCCTCTATGTTCATATTCACATGTATATATATATAAATACACATAATGAATCCTTTCTGACCATTAGGCCTTAACTTTTAACAACAATGTAAGGACTATATATTTAAACTCGTATTTGGGATGTCTTTTCCCTGGGGAAACACACACACACACACACACACACACACACACACACACACGTATGCACACACGGACATACATATATTTAATTTGTGTATGAGGGGACAGTTGGAGGTACTTGTGCCTTACAAGTCACGCAAGATAATCAGCTTTGCTGGTTTTTCTTTATATCTCAGATTGGAAACTCCTTAGAAGTCAGCAGTTTAAGGCTGGCAGTTTTTGAGACCCCATTCACTTGTGAAGTATCAGGAGATGGGCAATCAGTTGTAGATTCTGATAATTTACTCCATAGCAACTGAATAACTGGTATAGTGGGTTCAAAGAACAACTTTGGATTAGGCTGTGGAGAGGAGAGAATAGAAGGAAAACACAGAAAATCCTTGGCTGTTCTCACTTCAGGGCAGAGATTGGAGAGACATGTGGCCTCAAAGGGGGCACTCTCCTGCAATAAAACAACAAAGAGCTCATGTAGGAAATAAGCCTATGTCCAAGTCCCACAAGAAATCAGAGAAATGGGTCAGAGGGTAATTTAACATTTTAAAATCCCCCTCTTCCATGTTTCTGTATTTTTCGTGGGCTCTGACTTTAGGCAACATCAGTAGGAGGAGGTAGGAGTATTTAGAAAGATGAGTGTGCAACATGGGCGAAACTTACAGTGTTTCAAGTGGATTTTGGAAAGCAGGTACCACCTGGACAGTTTGATAATTTGAGGAAACTCCTATTCACACCAAATCTCCTGCTGGGTTACTGATCTGCATGTTCCACAATTGAACATGTTTAATTTTATACTGTATAATGTATGTTTCTGATGTATTTCCATTCTGCTAATGTGTGACTTAAAGTTCGACACTATATAGAAAAAAGTGGCAATTTGAAATGTCAATCTGTATCATTTTCTGCTGCTTAGCTAGGCATTCAGCGTCCTGACAGCATAGCTTCTACTCTATAGTCTTCCGTTACATCTCCACATATACATTACTTGGCCTAAACCAGATTAATCTTCATTCCCCAAATATGCCTCACACCTTCCCACCTCTATGTGATTGCTCATACTACCTATAATCCTGGAATGTTCTTCCTCCTGTCCAAAATTTGCTCAAAATGCTATGTCCATGCTTGGGATTCAAGATGGCTCACTGAGCACCCAGATTATCACCTTTCTCAAAATCCTAATGAATTTCATGAAAAAGTTAATAATACGTGATAAATCAATAATAACAAAAAAGAAACTTGATAAAGAGTGTCTCTTAGAAATTATATATGAAATCTCATTTATAGTGAAAATAAATGCTTTAATATACCTAGGAATTCACTTGTACTGCTTATTGGGCAAGAGCTATATAAAGAAAACCATAAAACTTTGTTGATGGATGTAAACAAGGATCTGGATGGGAAGATTAAATTATGAAAGTGTGAATTCTTGCAAAATAAATCCACAAATTCAATGCAATCACACACAAAAAAACCAAGGATAATTTTCATGAAACTTGATAAGCTAATTCTTAATACCTCTAAAAGAATGAAAGCATAAGTAGCCAAGTGAATTTTAGAAGAATGAGGGCAGCTTGGCCTACAGCTACCAAAACATACTAAAGAGCTATAATAATTAAAACAGCATGACACTGACTTAGGAAGAGTCAAGTAGATTAATTGAACACGAGACTACATTTTTTAAGGAAATTGATAAGCCATTTCTAAAATTTTTACAGAAAATTTATCATCAGGGAAATGCCAATCAAAACCTTACACCTATCAGAATGGCTAAAATAAAAAAGATAAGAAATACCAAGTATTGGCGAGGATGTAGAGAAAAAGGAACCCTCATGCACTGTTGGTAGGAATGCAAGTTGGTGCAGCCACTGTAGAAAACATGGAGAAAGCACACACACGCATATACACGATGGATATTACTCAGCCACAAAAAAGAATGAGATTTTGCCATTTGCAAAAACATGGGTGGACCAAGAGGGTATGATGCTAAGTGAAATAAGTCAGTTAGAGAAAGACAAATACTGTATGATTTCACTTGTATTTGGATTTTAAGAAACAAAATAAACAGACCAACCACCCCCCTCTTAAATACAGAGAACAATCTGGTGGTTACTAGAGGAGAGGTGGATGGGGGGAGGAGTGAAATAAGTAAAAGGTATCAAGAGTATACTTATTGGGGGTTTTTTTGTTTCTTAAAAAAAATTTTTTTTTACAGATTTTATTTATTTGTCAAAGAGAGAGAGAGCTCACAAGCAAGGGGAGCAGTAGGCAGAGGGAAAAGCAGGCTCCCACTGTGCAAGGACATGGGGCTCCATCCCAGGACCCCAGGATCATGACCTGAGCCAAAGGCAGATGCTTAACTGACTGAGCCACCCAGGTGTTCCAAGAGTACACTTATTGTGATGAGCCCTGAGAAGTGTATAGAATTGTTGAATCATTATATTGTATGCCTAAAACTAATGTAACATTGTATGTTAATTATACTTTAATAAAGAGAAGAAAATTAAAATTTGTATCAAATATCAAAGACAAGAAGAGCCAAAATTCTCTTAAAAATAAAATATAAGGTGGGAGGACTTGCTTTTCCAGACTTCAAGGCAGATCATAAGGCTATAGAATTAATACAGTGTGGTATTGGTACAGAGATGGACAAATAGACCAGCCCATAGGGTAGGGAGTCCAGAAAAAACTCATACATATCTGGAAAAGATTGATAGCAGAGGAGGAATTTCACCCAGTGGGAAACAATGGAATTTTTAGTAAAAGGTGCTGCCACAACTGGGTACCCATATGTAAAAAAAAATAAAATAAAATCTCTTGTTCATACCACATCCCCAAACATAACAATTTCCAGGTAGATTAAAGACTTAAATGTGAAGGGTAAAACTCCAAGCTTTTAGTAGTATATATTGGGATATATACTTGGGGTAGAAGGATTTTTATTCTCCGAGTCACGAAGGAGAACATTGCTGAAGTTGACTACGTGAAAATTAAGAACTCCTGTTCATGAAATGCCAGTACTAAAATAGCAAAAAATAAACAAAGAGAGGGGGAAGATATTTACAACACATATTAACTATCAAAAGATTACTATCCAGAATAAAGAGGGTTTATAGATCAATGAGCAGAAGGCCAACAACTTAACAGAAAAATGGGCAAGAGAATTAAAGACACTTCTCAAAAAACAATAGAACACCCAAATATCTAATAAACATATGAAAAGGAGTTCAGCTTTACTAGCAAGTCACAGAAATGCAAATTAAAACCACAAGATTATACTCTTACACACCTACGAGATAGACAAAATTTAGAAAGCTTCATCTCAAGTGGTAGCTAAGTTAGCAGCACACACTACTGATGAGAATATAAATCTGCACCAATACTGGAAAACAGGCAGCATGATTTATTAAAGTTGAAGATGAGCGTACTCCTTGACTCATACTTTCCACTCCTACTTATATACTCTCATCATTTAGTTGTTTATGACCACCAGAATCTGTGTGCAAGAATGTTCATCTTATTCTTAAAGGAAAAACGCTGGACGTACACAATTCTGCCTCAACTGTAGAATGGATAGATAGAATAGAGTCATACAATGGAATACTCTACAATAATAACAATCAACAAACATGATATTAAGTGACAAGTGAAGTTAAAAAAATTGCACATAGCATGAATCTATTACATAAAATTTTAAAACAGACAAAACTATTTTGTTCAGGAATGCATTCAGGTGTGATAAAACTAAAAAAAATAAAAGAAAGGAAATTATTACCGTCAAGGTCAGGATAGAAATGACCCTTCTGTACCTGAGTGGTAGTCATATGGATGCTTACTTTACCATCGTTTGTTCACCTGTACACACAGATTTATATAGTTTTCTGTTTATTACACCTCACAATCAAATAAAGTAAAAAATAAAAATAAAAACCCAGAAAGTAAAAAAAGAAAACAAGGAAAAACACAAAAGACTCTGGAAACGGACATGCATACTAGTTCAATATGTGCTGTAAGTGGCATTTCAAAATCAAATTCAATTTATTCAATAGGCAGTGTCAAAACTGGAAAGAAGGCATTGCCAATTTGACTGCAAATAAATTTAACACATCTCTAAGGCCACAGACACCACAAACAACTTGGAGGAAATATTCACAACATCTACAAGGCACAAATGGCTAATATCCATAATATATTAACAATGCCTATAAATCAATGTAAAAGGGGAGATACGGGCAGGCAATACACAGAATGAAAGCTACAGAGATCAATAAACATGAAAAAATAATAAATTTTACTAGAATTTTGTAAAGTGCAAAATAGAAAAAAATAATATATAATATTCAGGGTAACTTAAAATACTCACAATTTAATCATTTGTAAAAATTATATACTAAACTTATTAAGCTATAAAATAATTACAAAATATAAGAACTAGGAAGTCATTAAAGGCTAAGGCTCCTTCTGGCTTTACCATTCTTAATATAAGACTTACCCTCATAGTCTCAAGAAGGCTGCTCTGTCCCCAGACATTACATCTGTGTTCTAGGCATAGAGAAGGGAAGAATGGCAGGAGCAAAACAGTACATGCCAGCTGAATCTGACCCTTCCCATCAGTAAAGTTATACCCTTCCCAGAAGCCCTACTACCTAGAATTACACTTAAATCTTACTGGTAAAACTGTGACACGTTTACCCCTAACTCTTAGGGGTTTGAGGAGAAGTGTATTCTTTAAAAGAGGATATTTTTGTGCCAAACTAAATTGCGGTTTTGTTAATAAACAAGAAGTGGAGCATATATATTGCTTAGTTAACTAGTGGTGCTGTGGGAAGGAAGCACCTAGAACAGTGCTTGGTACATTGTACATACTCGATAAACATTAGTAAAAAAGAATGGGACTTTTCATATGATAATCTATATAATCCCCAGAATGACAGTGAAGGGGGATCAAGATGAGAGCCGAGCACCAGCTATGGAGGAAACCAGTGCAGAGGGAACAGAAGGCTCCCTGAGATGTAGCATGAAGTGGATACAATGACGAAAGGCTACTTGAGGTCCCCAAAACTCCTGAGAGCAGAGGTAGACATGACGTTTGAAGTAGAGAGCAGTCCATCTCTAGGATTGCGCTATTCCATGCCACAGCCACCAGCTGCACGTGGCGATTTAAGTGGAAATTACATAAAAAGTATAACAGCTCAGTTCTGCAGGCACATTAGTCACATTTCGAATGCTCAATAGCCACTTGTGGCTCGTGGCCTCCCTGGTGGATGGTGCTGCTGTGGAACGTTCACATCATTGCCGGAAGTTCTACTGAATACTGCTTGTCTAGAAGAATTAAGCCATGGGAAAAAAAGAGAGAGAGATACCAATTTCCAGAAAAACAAACTCTTGGGCAGGAAAAAAAAATAATCAGAATATGTGGGGTTCCTCTGAGATTAGCCTTTGCTAATCATGACGTAAACACTGAACTCTGAATTACCTAAGTAGAACTTCACTGGGAGGCTGCCGGGCTGAGACGAGGCTTGTGTCTGGTAAGAGCGGGGTCTCCTATGGAAGAGTGAGAAAGCCTCACATTCTGAGGGGGAACCTGACAGATAATGCCTGTGACCAAAACAATCAGAAAAGAACAAGAGAGACATTTTGTTAAATGCATACAAATAACAAAAGGTTCGCTAAAAGAGTCAAAATGATTGTCTCCGTGGAGGGAAAAATAGAGGAATGGTGGGAACAGGGAGCACTGATTTAGGAATAAGCCTTGCAAAACGATTTGATTCTTAAATGATGTGCAGATATGATTTGATTGAACTAATAAATAAAATAGAATAAACTGAAAAAACAGGGGTGCCTGGGGGGGCTAGGTCATTTAAGCATCCGACTCTTGATTTCGGCTCAGGTCCTGATCTCAGGGTTGTGGGATTGAGCGCCATGGCTCGCTCCATGCTCAGCGCCGAGTCTGCAAGAGACTCTCTCTCCCTCTGCCCCTCCCGCTTGTCCTCTCTGTCTTTCTCAAATAAATAAATTAAAAAAAAAAAAAACCAACCCTGCAAAAACAAAAGCTCTGTTACAATGTCATCTTCTCCATCATGTCTATTCTGGTCCACAGACATGATACTTCTATACTTTGATATTCACGAACACATCGCCTGAAACTCTGCTCTTGGCACCGAACTCTACCCTGTTTTGCTCTGTAGTCAGTTGTAGAGGCTTATAGTCAAACTCTTACTGGTTCATAAATTCTTAGACTAACTACTGTCTGATTTCAGAAGCATCACAATATTTCAGTCTAATACAGAGTAAAGCATGAAGACTCCAATAAAATGTTTAGCAACGGTAATAATAAGGAGCACCTGGGTGGCTCAGTCGGTGAAGTGTCTGCCTTCAGCTCAGGTCATGATCTCCAGGTCCTGGGATCGAGGCCGCTTTTGCCCTCCGTGCTCGGGGTGGGGGTGGGGGAGTCTGCTTGTCCCTCTGCTTCTGCCCCTCTCTCTGTTTGCCCTGTCTCTGTCTCTCTCTCAAACGAATAAATAAAACATTTTAAAATGGTAATAATAATTTTAAAATAATAATAGCCAACATTTATGGAGCACTTACTATGTGCAAGGCATGTGATAAGAGCCTACCAATAAATCAGGGGGTCATTTCTTCTTCTACAGAGGAGGCCATAGATAAAGCAGGAAAATAGTGCGGCTCTTTCATGCCTAGGGGACATAGTTCCAGGTTGGCATCAGAGTGCTTATGCTTATTTTTTTATTTTAGAAGATTTTATACTATGTGTTTTTTAAAAAGTCAGCCTGAATTATTTTTCAATTTAACACCATCTTTTAAAACATAATGAATTACTAGTCAATTCTAGTTTACATCTGCCAACAGAATGATCTCATATGACACACATATCTCTTGGTCATAAAGCCTGTGAGAACATAGAAAATGAACAAGGTTTAAATAGTTAAGATGATAAAATGATGTTCACGAGATGCCCTTCAACAAGATGACTGGAGTAAGAAGTTGTGGTCCATATATACAATGGAATATTACTCAGCTATCAGAAAGAACGAGTTCTCAACATTTGCTGCAACATGGATGGCACTGGAGGAGATAATGCTAAGTGAAATAAGTCAAGCAGAGAAAGACAATTATATGATTTCTCTCATCTATGGAATGTAAGAACTAGGAAGATCAGTAGAAGAAAGGGATAAAGAAGGGAGGGTAATCAGAAGGGGGAATGAAGCATGAGAGACTATGGACTATGAGAAACAAACTGAGGGCTTCAGAGGGGAGGGGGGGTAGGGGAATGGGATAGGCCGGTGATGGGTAGTAAGGAGGGCACGTATTGCATGGTGCACTGGGTGCTATACACAACTAATGAATCATGGAACTTTACATCAGAAACCAGGGATGTACTGTATGGTGACTAACACAATATAATAAAAAACATTAAAAAAATTAAAAAAATAAAGTCTTTTTCATCTGAAAAAAAAGATAATAAAATGATGTTCAGTTTTATTCACCACCATATGAATCACGGAAGGGGGAGAGGTACATATGTTTGAAATGTGACAATCCTTCTAACACTTAGCTAAAAAAGAACTATTACAATAGGTTTAGTCTCAAATCCATGTCAAGATACGGGTGACCCGCAGGGTTTTTGCCTTAGTACAGAGGTTTAGAGAGAGATTAAATCAGTGAAAATTGTCTTTAGATAGAAAACTGCTAGGTAATTTTTACAAACTCAGTGTCATACACTCTGACTTACCTAATAGAGCATTATCTTCTCCTGGTAATTTACAGATTTCAATTTTATCTGCTATTGCTTTTTGGAAATTGAACCCTTTTGAGCTTGCATTCACACTTTGCCTCTAGATGCTGCCCAAGTTGAAAATCAACAGACCCAGTTACACATGAAAGAGGCTCTGTATTCCCAGCAACTGGCCTCACCTAAGGAGAGAGAAGATAATGAGTATGGTCTCGGGATCCACCCCCCTAAAGGATGGGGCCTATTCTCTCTAATTACACGCTGTGGCTATCTTAGCTAGGGTCACATCAAATATTTTCACCTGTCATTTCATCTGTTCACAATTTTAAACATTGTTTTTGCCAACTTGAGGTTTTGTGGATTTTATTCCTCTGTTTATTTCACATCAACGCCTGAAACTTACCTGTAGCTCACCAGCTGAGCTGCACGAGGGAGAGTATGTTCACCTCCATGAAAGGGGGAAAAGTGACCTGAAGAAAGCAGCTAAAGAAGGGTCACAGCCCCTCAAAGACGTGCTTATTTTATCCTGAATTCTTTTGCGCAAGTACGGTATTAAACAGGGTTACAGGAAATGAGAGAGTAAACCTAAATTTGAACCCCATATGCTAGAAGTTAAGTAAAATTCCATTACATTTGAATAGTTCTAAGCAAGCAATTTGTTACCCTTTATCCTTTAGTGGAATTGATGAACAGGTGGTTTTCAGAAGATCACTCAGTATATTTAGCTTCTGAAATTCGAGCGACTCGGGATCTGATTGGCTGCTGGTACCACGTGATAATTCGGAGCCCAGGCACCACTCTGGCTCTTGCCTGGGGTTCTCAGGAGGGAAGAGTTGGGAGAGGCTTTGCTGCTGAGGAAATTGATCTGATAGATTAAAGGTAAGGCCGGTTTATGGCTTTTTCTGTAATGGTCTTGCTGGAGATGTTCTGCAGCTTCCCTTGAAGTATTTCCCAAAGTTTGGGGTCATAACTGGGGAAATTAGGGGTGGAAATGTAACTAGGAAAGTTTGTGACCCTGTTGCCCTACTCAGGCCCTACTTATACCTGCCATGTGTTGTGTGATCAAAGTCCTATACTGACCAGCTTACTGCTCGACTGAGTTGGCTCTCTCGTCTAACAGACAACATTTTAAAAAGTTTTGCCTTTGATTTTTTTCCCTAAATATATTGGTACGTAAAAGGATCTATGTTCTGCATTCCTATATTTATCCTGTTCTACTGGGCTTCCTTTGCCTCCGAAGGAGCGGCAGTTTCGCTGGCTTAACAAAACCAGCCATGGCGGGGTATTGGTTTACATGGCAAATATCTTTGGGCAAAGGGACAGCTGCTCCAAGTCCTCATCCCCTTTTATCAAGAGAGTCCCATTCTCTGGCGTCAAACTAAGGAGGCCTTGGGAGATCCTCTCGTTAGTTCCTGAATTAGAAGCTTAGACCAGAGACCCACAGTCTTCTATGTACTTCAGTCAATGCTTGAAATGTTTCTTATTTTTCAGGTTTGAGGAAGAGCTACAGAAGCAGAACAGAAAAATCCATACAAGCCAATGGTGTTCGGGAAAAAATAACCCCATTGCCTTGAGGTTTCTATTTTTTCTTTTAAAGCTATTGACAGATTTGTTTTTATGTGTCCTCATTTCAAGCCTAGCACAGACTGCTATGGTGTTTTAGAGGAGTAGAGCGACCCAAAGCATCCCTCTTAGAAATTTGGTGCTGGCGAAAAATTCTGACTTCTGGAAGCCGAGCTGACCTCCCTTTCACTAAGACGTTTGCTTGAAAATGTTTTTCCGCAAGTATTTAGAAACTTGAATACCCTGTTTCTTTGAATCCAAATCCTCTCGCTTTCTTACCTCCGCTTCCTTTTACAACTTGAACTAAATTGGTGGTGTAGCTAGAAGCAGCGACACCTGACATGTTGCTGAGGGCATCAAGAGACGCTGATTGAAGTCTGAGGTTTTGAGAGCCATATTTAAATATCTCCTCTCACGTAGCCTGCAACAATCTATGGCTGTGTAGGATGGATAATCTTACATTCTGTTTTTATAATGTTATGATTTCAGTCCTAGGGGTAGATGCTAATGCGTTTCCATTTGTCTGGAATATGAAAAGTTTGTAGGTGCCACTACGACTCTGGGAAAATGGCAGACGACGAAGAATATGAGGAGGTGGTGGAGGTAAGATGAAAAGGCTGACTCTGACAGCGGGTATTTTCTGTGGCGACAGCCAAAGCCGTGTAGGTGAATTAATCATTTGACAAATACCTCATCTATTATAACTTCACAAAGAGTCATTATTAAAGCATGAGAAAGGAATATTTTATGTTCAGTTTCACTATAATTATGTGGGATTTAGAATTGAAAAGAAATCTCACTGTTTCCCACTTTTGCTTTTCTTTAAACTCTCAGAAAAACATGGTGTGGGGTAAAGGTGGTGTTAATTTGTCTTCTGAAACTACCTTCTTCCCCACCTGACAACCCTCCTGATCAGAAGGATGGAGGAGATGAAGGGACAGTTCCAAAAACTGAACTCTGTCTTTTAGCTTCCACATAGCAATAGGAGGAAAAGGGGCTACTTTAAATCTTTGCTTCAACCAGCTGATTACCTAGAGGGTAATATGGGTTAAATGTTCAGAATAATACACTAATGAGATTTTATGCATATGTGAGATTTTGTATGTATGTAAATGTGCACATGTGCCCATAAATATAAACTCATCACACTCACAAGTGACATTTGGAGCCACACTTTCTGACCAACTCCCATTCTATTTACCTAAGGGAACAAGACTAGCTTTTGCTTTTAAATTTTGAAAAAAAAAAAAAACCAAACAAACAAAAAACAAAACCCAAAGTGGACATCTTGGAAAAATTTCCTCTGGGTTATTTGTGGACATCTGACACATTCTACAAAGCTGTTAATTATTTATTTTATAAAATTTTGTTTATATGTTACGGTTTTTCTTCCTCAGCTCTTGGCTTCAGCTTCACATTCTAGAATCTCAAGGCTTGGGGACTATAATCCATATAAATACATTGCCATTGAATCTGAAAGTGCTTAATAATTTATAATTAATGATGATCTAAACATATAAAAATCTCCAGATGCTAAGATGCTTGGAGACAGTTTTGAAAATCTGTGCTTTTTCATCAGAATGAAATTAAGAGCTACCCAGAGCCAAATTCCAAACGACAGTGCCGAAATTTGTCTTTGGAAGATTATTTTAGTGACCAGTCTATATTTAGATGAAGAAAAATTTGTTATTCTACACATAAAGTTATTTTTTTTTACTGAAGGATTTAGGAAGAAAACACAGAATGAATCTCGTGCAGTATAACAATGAGCCCCTCTGGCTTGAAAGCCAAAGGCTGTATTCTCAATGTTCAGTATTACTAGTGTGCATTTTACAAATATCCCTGTGAGTTAGAATAATCACTATTCAACAATGACACAGTTATAAATGAAATTGCCTTTCCTGTGGTAGTAATACCAGTAAAACTTTTTAGCCTCCAAGTTAAAAATCCCTTGTTTTTCTTAAAATAATTGTGTTCATTGGTCATTGGATGTTGTCCTCAGCGCTAGACCTGATTAATTTAACTAGATGGTGTAAAAATGGTGGGGGCTATTTTTAGGCATCTCATCCTTGCCATTTTATTCCTATTACTACTTCTGGGTCTGACCTGCAGTTGCTGAACTGTTAGACTTCCTGCCAGAGAGTGTTCAACCAAGGTCTCTCTGACCTCAAAAAAGATGCCATGAAGATGGAATGGTGGCAAATTTGAGAAAATGGTCAGGGAAGAGTTCAAAACCAGGAACTAGCTTTAAAAAGAGATCTTCTAGGGGCCTTGGACATCTAAATAAAATTGTGCTTTTGCTCTTTTCTCAAACTTAAACTTGGATTGAAAGGAAAAGAAGTGAGGATGCACTATATAATTAGTGGCACAGCTCTAAAAAAAAAAAAAGTGGGATTTGGCATATAAGTTAATGCTGACCATTTGGGTAATGTTGCTTTTTTTATAGGGTTATTTCTAAGCTATGTTTACCAATGGTGAGAGCCCAGCAAAGGTAAAACTGGATGGCTACCCAGGAGCTGCTTTTCCTTGGATGCTAAGAAAATCCAAAATACTTGTGCATCATTCATTTTATTTTAGTATTTCTTCTCAAGGCACTGATGTTTTGTGTGGCCAGAGGCATGGTTCTCTGTGGATCACCATCAAACAGTATTCCCCAAAGTGTCCAAATGAGATTTCCCGTGTGATGAAGGCAAAAGCATATAAAAGAAATTCTCTGTCCTAAAAGAGCTGGTGGTTTCTCTCACTATGCGTAAGGCCATACAGATGGATATTCGATTTTAATAAAGAAATAGTGTAGGAACAAAGAAAGCGCAAGAGTGAGGGACATCAGGCAAATTTTATACTAATCTTCCCGCAGATGAAATATAGCCGGTAGCCTATTGGCAACAGTTAAATAACTTGATCAGAGTGCACTGAACCAAGGGCGGAAGAAAGGAAGCCACCTGAGGGGAAATTTTGTAGTCAGTATTTTTTCCTCTCCCTGAGTGTGTGTTTTGGTGGCAGAGAAAATAAAAATGAAGCCTACAATGATATACATTTTGTGGACCAAGAAAATGAGCCAAATGTTTCATTTTTGTCCTTTCCTTGTGTGCCTTGGCTCGAGTCTTCACTTGTGCTCACCCAGCTTCTCGGGTGAGGCTAGGGGCAGGATTCCACTCCCCTTACACGTCTGAAACAAAATGTCAGCCAGTTCCTATCAGCATCTATTTATCGCCGCTGATGTCAGAAGTAGGACAAAAGTAGGTTTGATTTCAGATCCGGCCTGCAGGCACCTCACAGCCATCAGTTGCGAACTGCAGCCTAACTTTCCCACATCTTGTGCCTAAAGGTCTCTGCATTTTTTCCTTCTCCCCTTGGCATTTGTAGATTTTCATCTTCGCATCCTTTTAGGACCATCGTGCTATAGAGGGATGCACCCCTCACTCTGGAAGAGACTCTCCTTTCTTAGTAATCAGGGTGCTACAGGGGTAATTGGGATGTGTATATGCTTTTGGATCTAGTGTTTCCATGATACAATCGGGTCAAAAAGCTCTGTTTGGTTTTATTGTTAGTTACAAACAGTGGGTTATATCAAGTTCCTTTCTGCCCAACCCACATACTCAGGATATTGTTCTCACATTTTCTCTGCAAATTACACCCTGGGTACCAGAAGAACATTTTTTGTCATAAGTAAAATAACTGCCCCGGCAAATAATCAGCCCCAGACACCTTTCTCGTCACCCTGCATCTCCTTGCCTAGTCTGATGGCATTCATGTTAGTGTCCCTGAAGTTACATCAAGCTGAAATGGATTCCTTCATGTACTTCCTTCCCACACATAGTGCACGCCAGCTGGGCTAGCAAAATAACCCAGTGGTTCAGCTGAGGCAGAGGAGAGGTGGTTTCTGCTTTGTTCTCATGAGTCCTTTGTGCTCTATTTGTAGTATTACACAGAGGAGACAGTCTATGAAGAGGTGCCAGGAGAGGTAAGACGCAACCCATGTCTGCGCGAACTGCATGCTGATGAAAGCAGGCAGAGCCTTCCCTTCTCATAGACTCCCAGGGCTACAGAGCTGGCAAAGGGAGAGTCTGAGAGAGAGTCGCTCACTTACATGTGTTCAACGGTGATGGTACAAGAATGAATGCTACCTGTTTGACAGGTTACGTCACTGTTTTTGCTATTCAGCATATCCAAAGTGGCTGGGGATGGTTTCCGCCATTGTTCCTGTGGTATTTTTGGTGTAGGTGGTACTAATCAAAATAACATCATTGGCCATCAGCGCTCTGTGACTGTAGCAATCACATGGCCTTGGACATGTGATTTGCATGGGGACCCGCAGTTTTATTGTTTAGAGTTGTGACTTGTGGGGTACCATCTCTGCCAACAGGGAAGGCCCTCCAAGCCTTTGTCCCTGATGATGCAATGAAATGTTACTTCGACTGTAGCACAAAGCCTCTGCCATGAATATTCCAAGGTGGGATTTTTTAGGGTGAAATACCTCACTCATGCTTCGTTTTCTGAATAGAGCTGTTTCTCTTGAGCATGATGAACAGGGATGGCTATCCCTGGATCCTGCTCAAAGAGCTTATGACTGCCTGAAGCCTAACATTTGTAGATGCTATAAATTGGTTAGTTTCTCACCATCAACGGTACATCAGTAATGGCAGAAAGCAACCTATCAGCAATGATCTGACAACACTAGGGGAAGTGGACATAGATGGCCAATGTCCTTGTTGCTTCAGTTTCTCTTTTCATAATTGACGCTAGAACTCTTCCTTCGGTATAGAGGATATTAGCTGTGAAGTAAATCATGCTAGCAGAGGGATTGAAGACTTGGCTGCTTACCTTCTTTTCTTACATATAGTATTTTTAACTTTGGACTAGACCTAAACTTTGGGCCTTAGTTTCTTCTTTATACAGCCTTTTGTAAGAAACTGTGATTTCCCACCTACTGCATGCATAGGACTATTGTAAGGATAATTACCCCCTTATGTTGTCATCATTATCGTTGTTTAAGCATTTGTTAGTGTACATGGCACTCCAGTTCATTGTGGGACAAGCAGCCAGCTTTTTCTTAGACTCATTTAAAAGTTAATATGAAGT
This sequence comes from Ailuropoda melanoleuca, assembly GCF_002007445.2. NCBI lineage: Eukaryota > Metazoa > Chordata > Mammalia > Carnivora > Ursidae > Ailuropoda > Ailuropoda melanoleuca. The sequence goes on along the minus strand of NC_048219.1, from coordinate 122,890,913 downwards.
CAAGAAGTCGAGCTTTTTATTTCATCATCTTAATCTTTTGTTGTCTGATCCCAAGTTTGCTTGGGATTTAAGATTTTAAATGCTTGAGAATATTGTATTTCTGATTTTTATACAACCTGAAAGCATTTGGGTTCCATTCTACAAATGGAATTTTAAGGCACTGTAGCAAATTAAGAAGGAGTAACCTTTTGACTCCACTCCTGAGCAATCAGCATTCAGATTTATGTAACGTGATGTACCTTCATATGGACAGAGTGTATGATGCCCTGCTTTGGCCTGTTTTAGAGATGGAGAAGTAACACTGGGGATGTAAGTCTGACTTGCAGTCAGAATAATGCCTATATACCAAGATCACGCAATCACAGTTTTTACTTCTGTAACAGTGTTGAACTGCATGTCCCATTTTCAGACAATAACAGAAACCTATGAAACTACGACAACACGGACTGACTATGATCAATCAAAACCTTCCAAATCCTCACTGGCACAGCCGGTGTCAGCACAGCCAGTCCCAGCCAAGCCAGTGGAGAGGAAGAGGGTTATCCGGAAGAAACTGGATACTTCGAAGTTCATGACCCCCTACATTGTACACAGTCAGAAAATGCAGGAACTCTTTAGCCCCGTAAGTTTCAAATGACTTCTGCTAATCTAGTTTTATTATTGAGAAATTACTGATTTCAACCAACTCTGTTTTGGGTGCTTACTGGATTTTGTTTCTCAACCTTGTATGAGATACTTACCTGCAGAAATATAAGCTCTTGTGACTCTTGAATTTTCCTTTCGTGTAATTCATTTGCACCATTGCAGAATCGGAGAAAGCATCCTTACTGAAATTATTCCCACAAAATAAGCAGGAGGCTGATTATAAAGCATTTATTGGTAATCACAATTTCTTAGCCCGTCTAGAACCATGAAGTCATAAATATAGATTTAGTTGAAATCCATTCACAGGAGCTAAATAACATCTAAATAAACATCTGAGCAGGATGCCTCTTTTTTTTTTTTTTAAAGATTTTATTTATTTATTCGACAGAGATAGAGACAGCCAGCGAGAGAGGGAATACAAGCAGGGAGAGTGGGAGAGGAAGAAGCAGGCTCATAGCGGAGGAGCCTGATGTGGGGCTCGATCCCAGAACGCCGGGGTATGCCCTGAGCCGAAGGCAGACGCTTAACTGCTGTGCCACCCAGGCGCCCCAAGGATGCCTCTTAAGTAGACTAGTTAGCAATATGTAAAAAGGTCTTTAAGAGTTGTATGGTGAAGAAGGACGTGTAGTTTAGAAAACCAGGGTTAGACTAAGAGTTCATCTGAAATGAAGATTGGAATGTTCGACTGTACCCTAGAACACTGTTTTGTTTCGTTTTTAAGATTTTATTTATTTGAGAGAGAGGGAGAGAAAGAGTTAGAAAGAGATAGCAAGAGAGAACATGAGCAGGGGATGGGGAGAGGGAGAAGCAGGCTTTCTGCTGATTAGGGAGCCTGATATGGGACTCGATCCCAGGACCTCGGATCATGACCCGAGCCAAAGGCAGATGCTTAACTGGCTGAGCCACCCAGGTGCCCCAGAACCATGGCTTTTAACTGTGGCTGCACATTGGAATCCTCTGGGAGCTTTAAATCTACTGATACCCAGGCTGTTCTTGTTTAATCAGTCTGAGGCTGGGACCTGTGCATAAAGATTTTTAAAAACTGCCCGGCCTTTGAAATGTGCAGCTCAGGTTGAGAATCACTGCTGTTGAAGGTCCCTGGTCCTTAACTTTCCATGTACAGTTACACCGTAACAAGTTACAGTGACCCATTTGAATGGATCTGATTTGTTGATTGTCCATGTGGGCTGAGTTCTCACTAGGTGGCTTGATTGCACATCCTCTGGTGGCTCGAAAAAAAAAAAAAAAGCAGCTCAGGGGAACATTGGCTAATAGAGGACTAAGGGCTTACGTCAAAAGCATCCTGTTGTGATTGGTCAATAAATGGCCATGTTTGGTTTAGTGTTAACTCCTGGGGACTGTTTGGTAAATTTCTAGTTTAGATTCTTGAATGATCTAAAACCTAGTTTTCTAAGACTTCGAGCTCTAAAAAAAAAAAAAAGATTCTCTTGCCTCCTTTATCATTGCAGTATTCAGCAAAAACAGAATTTTTTTTGTCCATTTATTGCCATAAAATCTCATAAATTCTGACAATATCCTAGAATTTCTGATAGTCTGAAGACTATGTTGGCAAAGGTTTATAGTATTTTTAAAGTGGTTAGTGATAAAATCAAGAGTATGATTTAGATTGTTGACTACACTCAGGAGTACCATTGAAGCATTAATAATAAATTATGCAGATTGTTATTAAAGCAAGAACTCATTGTATATTTAGCAGAAATAATAAAATTGCATTCCTTTTCAAAATACTCCATAATTCAGACTTTCCATTAAGTCAGCTGGTGTCTCAGCTATCCAGACCATCGAGATTTAGCTGCAACTTCTGAGTTGAATATTTTTGCATTGTATTAGCAATCAAATCTTTTCAGACCATTTTTATATTTATTTTCTAAAATTATTGAGGTTTGGGCTTCTTATGTGTGCATTGAGGCAATAAAAACATCGAGAGAATCATTTTAGGGCATTTTCAAGACAATAGTCTGTAATAAAATTTCTACTGTCTCAAGTATCCAACCATGTTTAGGAAGAACAATTAACAAATCTATTTTAGTTTTTGCTGAGAATCGGGTAAGGGACAGAAAGCTGTTATAATTGATAATTGTTAGAACTTGTAGAATTTTTTTTTTTTAATCAGAAGGGGAGGAATGCATTGCCTGAAATTTCTGCTGCTGTCTTGTCAGGTTTTAGGCTAATGTTGGATGTTCTTTTCAGAATAAATACAAGGAGAACTATGAGAAAGCAAAAGGACAGCCATACGCCATCACAACCGATACCCCAGAACTTCGCCGGATCAAGAAAGTACAAGATCAACTCAGTGAGGTGGGCTGCATTGCTAAAGCAAAGGAGAGAGACGTGCCAAAAACACGCCTACCACTCGGAATCCAGGGCTTTAATGGATGTAGGGAAGATGAGGAGTCAAATCACTGTGAGCCCGTGCAGAAATCTAGAGGAAGCATTGGCTATAGATTATGTGGCCCTAGATGTGAACCTCAAGAGATTTCTAAAAGCTGGACTTAGCAAGTTAGCTAAGAGATGATATGAGACGGGAAGTTCGAAGTCACTGTGGCCTGCACGGAGAAGGGCAGGGGGCTGAAATTCAGCCAGGAAAGCAGATATGCAGAGACTGCAGGGGCTCTGCAGATCTTTGGAGATCATCGTTTTCTAAAATGCAGAAACTTTGCTTTGTGCTGCAGACATTGAGTCATTGGGTTACAGCTCTTTGGGTATGGATCTCCCTTAGTAGAGTCACATGGGCGTGCCTGTCATGAACTCTGTGCATTATTTCTGCAGGTTAAGTATCGAATGGATGGCGATGTTGCTAAAACTATCTGTCACGTAGACGAAAAAGCAAAGGACATTGAACATGCAAAGAAAGTGTCGCAGCAAGTCAGTAAGGTGAGGCCATGGTGTGGATGGCTGGGTTGCTGAAGAGCGTGTAGGTGACCTCTGCCCGGCCTTAGAGGAGAACTGGACAGGTCTGATCCTGCTCGCCGGTCTCCCTCAAATCCAGGGGCGTTGGGAGCTCTGGTGCCCACGTGTCAGGCAGGCCGCACAGGTGACCGAAGTAGCCATAGGACCTATGGCAGCTTGGAAAGTCTCTGCCCTGCAACACGGCTCCAGGCGACTGCTGCACAGAATGCAGGCCCAGTGTTACCAGAGTCTCTTACTTCTTTGTAAACAAGTCAGGGAGCTTAATTTTTATGAGAAGTCCTCAAATTGCAAATGGAAGCAACTAATTAAAAACATTTAAAAAATACCACATAAGTCAAAGGGGACATGTCCACTACCCCGATTCAGTCAATGGCCAAGAAGGTGGCAGCCTTTGAAAGGAACCTATAGGAGAATCATAATCATGATTTTGTTTAAAAAATCAGTTTCAAGTAAAAGCTTACCAGTGCAGGAAAAGTATTATGGGATGTGGACATGGTCAACGTTTTCCCAGTTGATTCTAGTAACACATGGGGAAGAAGGCCGCCTCGGTGTGAGGACACTTTGAATGTGAAAGACTTCACAGCACTCTATTCTCTATACCCTCATGCCCGTGGGGGTGACATCAACCACAGGTCCTCTGCTTTTTCTGTCTAGGTTTTATACAAGCAGAACTGGGAAGACACCAAGGATAAGTACCTGCTTCCCCCTGATGCCCCTGAACTTGTCCAGGCAGTTAAGAACACAGCCATGTTCAGTAAGGTAAGGGCATCTGCTGTGTCGCTCCTCCTGTCCGCCCCCGCGTAATTCAGTGCAATACCCAGTACTCTTGATGATCTAGAATGTGGTTGCCCGATCTCTTCACGAGTATCCTCGAGCCCTGTGGGTTGCAGGGGTGAGGGTGGGCAGGGAGGAACTGAGAGGAAACCTCTGGAGTAGAGTGCAAGAGAGGGTCCTGGCGGGGAGTGGGGCCACCTGGGCGGAGAACAAGTGGGGCGAATGGGGATACCCCTGGGATCTGGCTCTCAGAGATCCTGGGCTACACTGTGGGTATCTCTGGATATCGCTCTTATTAAATGTTTATTTCATGACAGAGATCATGCAGAGTGTCTCCTGGCTCCTTACACTTGCTTTAGTCCTTGTTGTAGGAAGCAGGTAAAGTCCCGGAGAGGAGAGGACACAAAATCAGACACATCTACCCTTCAGAAAATAAGATTTCTCAGAAGCAGCAGGACAAGCTATTAATAAATATGACGTGGACCGACTGGAAGGGGGGAGGTTGTCTGTGGATTCCGTTTACCTTTGCTCTTACCTTGCCCTCGGTTCTTGCTGTTGATGGATGAATTCAAAATTGTGTATTTCATGTAAGTGGGAGCTCACTTTCTCACAACTTTTCACCTTTTTCTTATTTAGAAACTGTACACTGAGGACTGGGAAGCTGACAAAAGCTTGTTTTACCCATACAACGACAGCCCAGAGCTGAGAAGGGTGGCCCAAGCCCAGAAAGCCCTCAGTGATGTAAGTCAAGTGCAAGTCAACATCATTTGGGAATGCGGTATCAGGACATCTCAGTTTATGTCTTCTGGCCAGATGTTCATTGCAGTTCTTCTTTCAGAAAGACTAAATGTCATTATAGCAGATAAATGCATCTAGAATCATATGATGTCTACTTAGATTTTATAATTTATATTAGATATAATTAAACCCAGTCTTGTTTTTTTATTAGGTGAAGAATCTGAGTCTCAGACCGCATAGGTCATTAGTGGCAAAGCCCAAATTAGAAGCCTGGTCTTGTGATCCCAAGACCAGAGTTCTTTCCACTGTAGCCTGTGCCCTCTGTCCCCTTGGCTAGAGTTGAAGTTTTTTTCTGTGACAATAGAACAGATCCCCTTTTGGGATCATAGCTACTTTCCCAAATATATTAAGTGAAAAATGTTATTGAAGGCTTTTGATTTGCTATCCTAATTACAAAGTCTGAATTGTGGTGTGCCCCCCTTTTCTGCATAGACTGACACACTTGTCCAAACACGTTTGTGTCATGACCTCACAAAAATCACTTGCCATTGGGTGTACACAGAGGATATTTCAGAGACGCGGAGGATATTTCAGAGTTCTTAAAATATCAGCAGTCCCCACTGGCCAAAAGTTTAATGTCTTCGACCTTGAAAATAGTGTATTAGAGGGACTTAGCAGGCCTACTAGAGTCCTTAGGTTGAAAGCACTAGAAGTAGTAGAGAGTAGTGGAGAGCTCCACTCGATTCTAGTAATTCCCCTTGTTTTGAGAAGCTTTGTTTCTTGACCCTTGGATTTGCTAGAGGCTGTATCGAAAATCCAGACTATTGCTCTCATCTTCAGGAGAGCACTGTTTTATAAAATAACAAGTTGTTTCTCATTCAGTTGTCAACTAGACCCCTCGAATCTCTGACATTTACTATGGACTTTACATTTTAGTTCGTGTCTTGAAAATTACTGGGGTTTACTTCCAATGGATCTTAGGATCTTATCTTGCCCTCTTCTGGGATTATGCATACTCATTTGATGGTGTCTCCCACTTTTGAGATCTTAATCTTTTATCACCTCTCACTCGATACCATTTGCAAATTTAGGGGATATATTTCTATCCCAGTTTTCATATAATTGATTAAAATATAGTATAGGTATACTCCTATCTTTCCATAGAGTAAGTTAGGAACTAAAGAAGACATAACAAAAATTTAAGACCATCTAGTACATGGTACTAATTTTAATGTGAGGGACTTCTTGCTTCTAAGTTAGGTTTTTGATTCTGTAGCTCATGAATATATAATATTATCGTGTAACCTTTATCAAGTGATCAGTAGTTACTTGTTGAAAGTCCTTTTTGGCATGCATAGCTAGTGGGATAGAAACGTATGACAAGAAGTTTTCTTCCTTTCCCTTGAGACTTTATAATCAGGCTGGTAAGATGAAATTGTCATACATTAAACAATAAGAAATTTTTTCAAAAATTTTAGAAAGCAAATTCTATAGTCTAATACTTGCTGAAAGACAAGACGCATGCAAGTGATTAGAGAAGACCATGTGGAAGTGGCAATCCCAAGGGAAGGGGTGATGATGAACAGGAAAGCCATATCAGATAGAGAATACCCTTGAACAAAGGGACAGAGATGAAATGACTCTGAGGGGGGGCAAAGAAAGTGAAAGCTGTGGGTGCCTAGTTAGGAGAGCACTTTTAAGAAACTGGTAGTAGGACCTTGAAAATCAGACAAAATAGTTCTGACATGATACGGTAGTCCATAAGAGATATCATATGATTTTTGGAGGGGAAAACAATATGGTATAATTCTGGAGGACAATAAAGTAGATTGGGACTAGGAAAAATTGTGATCATTTGAAGAAGACTGTTTTAGTAATATAGAGGGACCAAACAGATGACAGGGACAAAGGAGAGGAAGAAAGGAATCTGTATTTTAAAAGTGTTAAGGACATTGGATATTGGAGATGAAGGAGTGAAAGGAGCCATAGAGGAGTTTATGACGAAGTCTGGGTGTATAGGGGTACAACTCGTAACGATGCACTAGGGAATAGAGAAATGGAGTTGAGATGATGGAACATTCAGATCACGGCATTTTCTGGATAAATCAGAAACTTCATCTTATTGCATAGGTGTGAGAACAGGACGAGAGATGAGTATTTGAGAGTCCTCAGAATGAAAGGGACAGCTGAAGACCTGAAACTGTATGAGGGAGGCAGAACAGTGTATGGCCAAGGGCAGAGTTTTGGAGGACACCCATTCTTAGGACATCTGGAAAGGAGAGCCAGCAAAAGAATTAGGTAACAAACGGTTAGAGAAGTTGAAGGAGAACCAGGAAACGCCATGTCATGTAAGCCTAGGAAGGGGTTTCCAAGAAGACACTTAATCTCCACATGTCTCCCTTTATCCATAAATGGAAAGATGAAGGGATACCTCCATGCCACTCTAGTGCTATGGACTTTGAACTGTTAAAATTGACCCCATTTTTTGAGCTATCTCAATAGAATACATAATGGAGAATATATAATAATGAAGTAAAATCTTCCCATCCTTCCTCAGAAAAACTTGGCAGTTAAGATAGGGCTTTTAATTTTATTGCAGATTATGCACCAAGTATCAGATTACCAACATGCCTATTAATACTGTTGTCCACACCATGAACTTCTATAATAATTGGGCACTGAGCCCCAAGCAAGCTGCTGTTCACAGAACATACCGCTGGGTAGGCATGTAGATTTCAAACTAAGCGCTTGGGTTTGGAAGCTTTCTCTCCCTCTCCTGCACTTTCTTCCTGTTTTTCTTGCTATCTGAGCAGAGACAAAATACTGTGCAAATACCAAGAGTCTTTAAGTTGATCTAGAGTGCAGAATTCTAACTAGACAGAAATCTGACCAAGGTTCCTGAGAAATTAGGACTTCTAGATCTGATTTCTCTGAAGGTTTTTGACAGGATGTCATACTTAGTAAGCATTTCTCCTCATAGGACGTTGCTTATTCTCTGAGGACTTAGCCAGCCATGGAAAATACCAATCACCCTAGGTCTAAAGTAAAGTCTTCTCTGCTTAAGGATTGAGCAGTGAAACTCATATAAATGCATTTTAAAATGGTCTTTTGTATTCCTCACTGATTTAATGTCCATAAAACTTTTGTTATAGGCAGTAGGTAGATATTATCGGGTTAAGACATAGAGTTGGTTAAAGCATGAAGAAGATGACTGGGACCTTGGAACTATCCAACCTCTTTCCATTGTAAATAAGAATACTGCCACGTGGAAGGAGAAATAATTTGGATAAGGCTCACAAGTGAGTAGAAGAGTTGGGGTGATAAATCTTGAGATTTCCCCCAATGGCCTCGGTATATAAAAAACACATTCAGAAATCAGCCTCTGAACCTTTGCTCTGGTCAGGTTCTGCACAAGCCACAAGGGCTCCCAGGTGCTGTCCTCCCAGAGCTCACAGGCCAAGAAGGGACAGGTAGGTAAACAACAAATCACAGTGTCATCTAAAAATTCCTTTAAAGGAGATAAGGCTAAGTATGTTGAGTGAGATCCCAGGACAAAGGTCCTCAGGTCAGGAAGGGCACAGGAGGGCAAACTGTTGCTTATTCTGAGCCGTGCAGAATGAGCGGCAGTTTGCAGGCAGATGGGGAGAGCCTGGAGCTGGGGCATGCCAGGGAAAAGGTCCAGAGGCATAGGAGGGTTTCTTGTGTCTGGGGATCTACACATGGTTCTGCATTTTTGGAGGCGGGGGTCAGGACTGATGGAAGAAAAGGCCCAAGTAGTCAGTGAAGGGAAAAAAGGATGGCAGGAGTGAAGGGGTCGCATGATTCATGGACATGATACTTTCAGGCACGGGAGGCCTTTAACAGGCAAAGGAAAGGAGCTAATGAAGAGGGAGCGGTTGAAGCTGTCAAGAAAGAGAAGAGGTGACGGATGGAGCTGGGTACAGAGGGCAGCTGGAGAGAACAGTGGTCTGAGTACAGGGGTCCTGCCCTGCAAGGGCTGCTTCTCTGAGCCATGTAGCAGGTGGGAGGGGCAGGGGATAAGTACAGGGAAAGAGAAGTGTATATGCAGCCTTTCTTTACCCTATGAAAGAAGAAGCTGAGAGCTGACTGGGGTAAGGACAGTCTTGGGGATTTACACTAGCCACTGTGCACAGAGACTGACCAGAGGCGCATAATGGGATGTTCAAGCTCCCTGGAAGGCAGAGTGGCAATTGGTTACCATAAATTCAGAGTATCGGGCACACAGCCCCATGCAAGCTCTTGTTCACAGAACGTATCACTGGGTAGGCACCCAGACTTCAAGCTAAGGGCTTAGGTTCAAGAGACTCCCTTTCCCACCTCTGTACCCTTTTCCAGCGGCCCTTTAAGTCATGCTTAGAGCATTGTCATTCTCGGATCAGTAGAGTTGTAGGATTTGCTTCGGTAGTGCTCAGCATCCTGGATATAAGTGGAGGAAGTGTGCCGTTGAGTTGACCTAGAGCTAGGGGTTTGGTAGCTGGTGTGATCTAAAGACAAGAGGTTGGGAGTTGAGGATGCTAGTTAATAGTAATTTCAGTTACAAATGTGGCACAGAGACAAATGGAAGGAAACTGATCTAGGGTTAATAATCTTGGAGAAGAGAGAAGACTTAACGAGATAGGACACAGCCTTGCTCTCAGTATTACTAGTGATTTCTATCTGCAAGGATACATTACTGTTACGTGATACACTAGAGTTTAAAAACTTCAGATACAGATGAAAACATAGTCTTTAAAAAAAAATCCAAATGGAATCTGGAATGTAGAATAATTCTCTATGGCTCATGAACACCCCCATCTTTTATTTTGTCAGATTGCCTACAAAAAAGGTCACGCTGAACAGCAATCTCAATTCACAACTCTGCCGGATCCTCCAGAAATAGAATTTGCTAAGAAAGTGACCAATCAAGTGAGCAAGGTAAGTAAATAGGGCTGGGACACTGTCTCCCTTAAAAACATTGGCTTAATCATCTCAAACACCAGAGCAAGTAAGTAAGGGGAACCCGAAGATCCAACACCAGCCCTGGGAGTATTTTTGCAACATGACCCTGAAAAGTCTACAGCGAAAACAATACATCCATCAACATTGTGGGGCCATGTTAATAAATGTTCAGCCAGCTTAATGACTTGGTGATTGGTAAATGTGAAAGCCACATTTTAAAAACCAGAACCTGTGTCCTGATGTCATTTAACATTTTGGCTTAGGGAAGGGCTACTAACTGAGAACTGAGTCACCACGCATTTTCTTGGAGGATCTGATTGTCTTGATTCAGTGTGAAGACCTCGTACGGTTTTATGCTCTCTGTCAGACATTGAGAAAATAAGAATGCATGAGTGATCTCTCAGACATGGCTTAGTTTGACAGCCGTGGGCCGTGCACCTCATAACTTTTAAGGCCCAGGCAAACAGCTTAGTCTGTCTATATTTAGGCTGGTAAGCTAGCTCTGAGGAATGCAGGCCTCACAGAGAATGCCGAGAGACAGATGTTCAACTGATGACCAGACCCATGCTAAAGTCCTATTTTAAATTGGTTCAAATCAGGCCACTTTCTCCTGGGATACTAAATACTATTCTTTGCCCCCTGTGGAGTTCCCAATTTGGTCTTCTGCTTGAGTTTTGGTGGAACCTCAAGGTTTCTACCTTGTTTAGGTATTTTTGGGGAAAGGATGTCTCCTGGAAGGAGAAGGAAGAAAAGTTATGGATGATGAAGTCTACTCAGTGACGTTTTTAGTGTCTGATATTGCAGACTACTAACTATAACCAGAGGCTCTATGGATAATAGATCTAATAAGTACAGCAAGTTTTCACTAAGAGGAATGCCATGAAGCTGAAATTTGCCCAGGGCAAAGCAAAAATGAGCTTTAGAACCGTCCATAAAGAGCTGGCCTGCTGAAAGTATGGATACTTAAATAAAGTTAGGGAACAAGGACAATTGATCTTTTTCAAAGAAAAAGAACAAGCTGCTTTCAAATGGTCATTTAGAAAGGAAAAAAAATCTATTTTTAATTCTTATTTAAAGCATATTTTAAAAGATATCTTACTAATGCAACACACTTTTACCTTGAGTGTGCAGTGTGGGTACTTGAACATGATAAAAAATAATAAGTCCCTTTCACACTGCTCTATATTCAGTCTCTCCACTAATTGAGACATGCCAATTAGTCTAGAACTGCACTCTTCGACGTAGAGGCCGCCATCCACGTGTGACTATTGAGCATTTGAAATGCAATTGTATGAACTGACGGTCCTATATGCGTGGTAAATAGACCCTGGGTCTTGAACACTTAGGACAAAAAAAAGTAAAATAGCTCACTATTTTCATATTGACTACATGCCGAAATCATGTTTTTGGATCTATTGGGTTAAGTAAAATATATTATGAAAATTAATTTTGCACCTGTTCCTTCTTACATTTTAAAAATTGGCTACTAGAAAATGGAAAATTTCAGTGGTGGCTTGCACTATATGCCTGTCGGACTGCACCATCCCACCCGGATACGGTGGCATCATTGGACATTTCGGAAACCTCACCGGTGCTGGGTTTGCCCTTGTGGAATAACAGTATGAGCCACAGGGGTGGCTGTGGGTGAAAGTCACCAGATTTGGCTCTTCATCCCAGTCTTACCCAAATTCCCAGTTTTGAATGGCTGCTCTGCCTCCAAAGTAACAGTCACTTTGGGAAGAAAGGCTTGTGCTTGGCAGCAGTCCGTCCAACAACAGACCGTCCAATAAGAGAGGACTAGGGCTGCGGGTGCAGGAGAGAGGCGATTTAGCTGTGGGACTTGCCTCTGTTCTCTTGAAGTGCTCCCCACTGTCATGGGCTTTGACCCATGTTTCAGGATCATCATTTCCTTGCTTTCCAACATGGATAAAATCTCCTTTATCTACTCACTCTTAGGTATTTAAATTCAGCATTTCCTTGTCTGTGTTTCCCAGCTCTATTCCTTTGTCTTACAGCCTTTGGCTCATACGTTAATATAATGATTGTGTATCTGCAATGATTATATGGCTTATATTTTGATTATACTGCTTACCAGCTTTCCTTACTGTACCTGTCAGAATCTGTTCTCTCACCTTCGTCTTTGGCTAAAGCCCCCAGCTCCATACAGGCGCTCGTCCTGGCTCGGCTGCATTTCGCTTCTCCAACACAGATGGACAGGCAGGCAGGGTGGTTCATGGGAGCGAGCATTCCAGTGAGGTTACCGTGCGCACGACAGCCAGCTGAAAGTGGGGCTCTGAATGCAACATCGGGAAGTCCCTTTAGTTTCTCTGTGCTTGGCTCTCTGGTTCGTAATGTGAGGGAAACTGTGAGCTTTCAAGCCTGAACTACCAGTGATACGTAACCGGGCTGTAGAGTTGAAAGGAAAAGCTCTGTTTCCTCTACTCTCTGTGCACACTACTGCTACTCCTTCTTCCCCTTCTTCTTCTTTTTTTTTTTTTTTTGTTAAGATTTTATTTATTTGACTGAGAGCACAAGCAGGGGGAGCTGCAGAAGACGCAGAGGGAGAGGGAGAAGCAGGCTTCCTGCTGAGCAGAGAGCCCGACGCCAAGCTCGATCCCAGAACCCTGAGATCATGACCTGAGCCGAAGGCAGACGCTTAACCGACTGAGCCACCCAGACACCCCTCTATGCACACTTCTGCTACTAAAGGGTTTTTGTTTTGTTTTGCCTTTTTTTTTTTTTTTTAAACCATACTGGCCAATTCTTTGACACCAACTCGGTGTCCTATAACTCAGTTCAATTCCGACATTATCTACCTGGAGTTAGCCTCAGATCTCACAAGTTAAGGGCTCAGACCCACGAGACTACCCCTGTTTCAGACAACTAGTCATAAATCTGGACCTTGCATATTCTGACTGGCTCAAATCCAGGGTTCCCACGACCCCCTCCTCAGGTTTAATAATTTGCTAATCATTGGCTCCTAGAACTCAGGGAAACATTTTCTTATGTTTATTACATAATAGAAGATACAGATGAACAACCAGGATAAAGAGGTACCCATGGTGAGGTCCTGTGGGTCCCAAACACAAGACCTTCCATCCCTGTGGAGCTGGGGTGTGCTACTCTCCCAGCATGTGGTTGTTTTCACCAACCTGGAAGCTCTCTGAATTGTGCACTTCAGGAATTTTTATGGTGGTTTCATCACATAGGACTGACTGATAATTAACTCCATCTCCAGCCCCTCTCCCCTCCTCAGAAGATGAAGGGCGGAGTGGAAAGTTCCAAGCTTCTAGGCATTGCTTGCTTTTTGTGGTGACTAGCCCCCATCATAGTGCTATCCAGGAGTTGTCTCAGAACCAAAGAAAACCCAGGGCACCTGGGTGGCTCAGTTGGTTAAGCCTCTGACTCTTATTTCAGCTCAGGTCCTGATCTCAGGGTCATGGGATCGACCCCCATGTCGGTCTCCGTGCTGGGTGCAGAGTCTGCTTGTCCCTCTCTCCCTGCTCTCTTCACCCCCAATGTCAAATCTTAAAAAACAAAAAAAACAAAAAACCAACCCTATCACTCAGGAGATTACAAGGGTTTAGGAGCTCTGTATTAGGAACTGGGGACAGATATATATATATTAGTATTTCACCAGACTGTTTTCAAAAACGTCTTTCAGTAAATATTGCACAGCACAAAGATGCCAAGCCCTGATCTTTTAAAACCATGGAAACTCCTCTATCACAAAGAATTAGGGAGAGATTTCCATTGAGTTCACCAGAAGAGATTTGGTTGAGTTAGAAAAGCAGCCCTGGGCCCACTATGGAAGATGAAAATATCAGTTGGGACCCCCTCCACCTGTCTGAGAGGATAGCATTTCTATGAATGAAGCTGTCAGAAGTCCCAGTATTTAGCAACTCACAGAAAAAGTGAAGTGTGATTAACTAACAGGCTTTGTATTCCTTCCCTTTGATAACCACATGAAAACCACAGATGCAGATATGGAAAGTAGATAATGAAGCCATGTGTTTAAGTAGGACATTAAGGTGTCTAATTTGTGGCCCAATGCAAGCTTCTCAATTCATTTCTGAGGAGGAGGGACTATGGTCTGGGGAAGGAATTATACTACATCTATCGACATGCGGTTACTCTCTTGCCCACAGAAGGTGTTCCAGAGCTTGTCATTGACCCAATGTACTGTCCTCTGTGAAATGAACAAACACAGAATCCTAGAGAAAGTTCAGTCGATTCTTGTTGCCAGGTTTCCATTGATTGACTTCAAACATGACAGTTAGAAGGGCTCGGGTGGAGTTGGAGGGAAAGTTGGGTGTTGGACCCAACACTGTGTCTAACCCTTCTCTGTATACCACGTAAACACTCAGGCCTTGTGGCCCGATGTGTAGAGTGAGACCACTTGGTTGACAGAGGAGGTCCCATGTGGATACGTACCTCTCTCTCCCTCTTTCACTCCTCAAGCTTCCAGTCTTTATTCTTTCAACTCCTCTCCTACCTGCAGATGAAGAGGAGGGCCATAACTTCCTCAACAGTTAACAAGCTGCAGCCTTAGTCCTTTGTAGTGAAAATCTTCCCAGACTTGGGAGTACTCAGGAGTAGATTGGGAGAGATACACCTCTAAGCTGACCCATTTTAGCTACTGGTTCATGAAGAGAAAGAAGTGGGGGAGGACGTTGGATGAGAGTGCTGGGTGGTCTTATACTCTTGTTTGGCATGTTGTTTTATTTTACCTTTTTGTTTTTGGAGAGAGAATGTGCAAGTGGGGGTGGGGAGTGGGGAAGGGGCAGAAGGCAAGAGAGGGAGTCTTAAACTGGCTCCATATCCAGTATGGAGCCCGATACAGGGCTCAGTCTCATGACCCTGAGATCATGACCTGAGCTAAATCCAAGAGTCGGACACTTAGCCAACTGAGCCCCCCAGCACCCCTGCATCTTGTTTTAATATCTTTAAAAATATCAGATATCTATTTCTTAATGAGGGAATTAATTTTTACTTAATTTTCTTTAACAAATCTACATATGTGATTCTTATTATTTCCCCATAATGGCCCAACTTTTGGACCTCATTAAGAATGTCTGCTGTGGGGAATGCCTGAGTGGCTCAGTCGGTTAAGTATCTGCCTCTGGCTCAGGTCATGATCCTAGGGTCCTGGGATTGAGTCCCACATCAGGCTCCTTGCCCAGCGGGGAGCCTGCTTCTCCTCCTGCCTCACTCCCTCTGCATGTGCACTCTCTCTCTCTCTCTCTCTCACAAATAAATAAAATCTTAAAAAAAAAAAAGAATGCTGCTTTCTCAATTTTAAATTATGTTACAAAGTTTTGGGGATGCCTCAGGCCCTGTTGGCCCTACCCCCTAATCTTGGAGGTTTCTTCTTTTGAGAGCAAACGGGGGAAGGGCAATATCCCCCACCAAGAATGTAGATTGGAGATCTTAACCTGGGGTGCACGTACATCAAGAGCCCTCTGAAGTTGTGCTTATGGGCAATTTATAGCTTTCTCAGATTTCTGAAGAGGTCTGTTCCCTGAAAAGATTAGAAATACTTCTATAGGCAATCAGCCAATTGAAAAATACATTTTGACCGATTGAATTCAGTCTGAGTGACTGAAGAGTGACTTCAATTTTTTTAAAGCTTCAAAAGAGGAGAGTAGACAAATAGCGCTTTAATGTAAATATTATCTCAACAAAGATTTCTATCGAAGAATACACACAAAATTTTCTCCAGTTTCTTACTCTGTTGTTAGCAATGTTACCATTATTGTTACAGTTACTGTAGCCTACATTTGTTTAGCACTGTAGAGTTTGCAAAGGACTCTTCAGGGTATGAACTTATTTAATCTTTCCAACAGTCCTCTGTGGAAGGTATTATTATTGTCGGTGCTGTGGTTGAGAACCTGAAACTCAGAGGCAAAGTCACACCTTTGGTAATGATGGAGTCCAGTCTTGGGCCCATAGCTTCTGGACTCAAGCGCAGGACTCTAAAAGTTATTAAGGAGGGCATGTATTGCATGGTGCACTGGGTGTTATATGCAAGTAATGAATCATGGAACTTTACATCAAAAACTAGGGATGTACTGTATGGTGACTAACATAATAAAAAAATTATAAAAAATAAAATGTGAAATTTCATCTATCTAAAAAAATAAAAATTATAGTTATGAAAACCACTTGGCTATTTATCAGCATGTTGAGGTCTTGAGAAGAAAGGATATAGACATTGGAGAAAGGGTTGCGCATCCTTTAACTCAAACTCACTGGCTCTGCACATCACTCCGCCTTGGCACTGGTTCTGTTAAAGGTATATCACAAAACCACTGTCTTTTCTCTTGTAGAGTGTAGTGGGGGTATAAACGTGCAGACACCTTGAGACTGACTCATTGGTTGTGTCTGTTAACACATTTCCCAAGAAGGGGAAATTGCTGTAACCCAGCTCTGGCTCTGGCTCATATGCACAAGTTTGGGGTTGACTAGTTTAATTTTATTCTAAGAACACTAAAGGCCAAGGTAGATTGAAGCTACATATCATGGGCTCAGTTCAATTTAGTGTATTTGAGCATGCATTTATGAGGTCACTTTTGTGTGCTGCATTTTGTGTTAGATTCTGAGGATATGAACATAAAGAAGACATAACTCCTCTCTCCAAAACTCTCACAGCCTGGGATTCAGGTGGGGTGGTGTTTGGGAGTAAGATGGGGCAGTTCTCATTAAAATTTAAGTCTCAACTAGAAAGTATTATTAATTAGTCTGCAAGCCAGATTCTGTGGTGGTATTGCTTTCTGGATAACTAGACGTTTTGCTAAAACTCAGAAATAAGTTCATCTGGCATGGGAGTCTGAGGCTGAGCGGTTTTATTATAACTGAGAAATAAGTAGAGGTGCTTCTGAGTCTCCTCCGTCAGACATCAGAGAATATCCGTAAGTTCTGAATGAACTAAGTCCCCAGATTCAACAAAAAGAGGGTCAATTATACGTCTACCTCCTTGCTCAACTTTCTTGTTGTCACTGTACTAGAAGATTTGAAGACCTCTATTAAGAACTTAAGAAGGGCCGCTGTCGAGATATTTTTTATTTTTTTAAAGATATTTTTAAAAGCTGCCCATTACCACTTTTATTATTTGTCAATTTCTGTATTTTCTATATTTTACCATTCCCTTTTTTTCCTCCTAGCAAAAATACAAGGCAGACTATGAAAATAAAATCAAAGGCAAGTGGAGTGAGACACCTTGCTTTGAAGTTGCAACCGCCAGAATGAATGCCGATAACATCAGCACAGTAAGTAGGAAGGAATGGCCAGATGTTCTTAGGTTGAGAGGGTGACCCTTTCCTTTATGACTTCTAGCCCCCAGCCATACCTGAAGTGGTACCAGAACATTATTAGAGTCTAGGTACCTCTTCCTGGGGGCAAGACCTGTGTAGAGTTCCTAACCAGAAAAAAATCTCCCAATCTTTCCTCCCTTTTGAGAAATACTGTTTTGATCAGGTTCCATTATTCTTGCCTCAATATTAATGTGAACAATAGGGCTTCAAAGTGAGTACATGTTAAAGGGGCCCTTTTAAATTTATTCTTTGCCCGGGGAACCCAAAACAGTACATTTATGAAACTGACTAGTTTCTTCCCAGATTTTCTTCACTGAAAAACACTCTTTTTGTCCTCTCTGAAGTTCTCTGCCCCTGGCCTCTGAGAGCTCCTTCTTAGAGGCTGGTTTTCAGCCTCTTATAATTGCTCCAAATCTCTTTTAAGTTGCTAATTGTTTTTGTGATGGCCCTACCATCTCTCATCATAACCTGACCTGGGTAAGCCAAGAGGAGCGGGGCTGTGCGTAAGTTCTCCAGGCAGCCCCTGTCCCCGCCATGTGAACCCTTGCATGGTCTGTGCTCCCAGCAGTTCTCCAGCATGTTTAATGTCTTACAGAGGAAATACCAGGAAGACTTTGAGAATATGAAAGACCAGATCTACTTCATGCAGACTGAAACGCCAGAGTACAAAGTGAATAAACAAGCTGGGGTGGCAGCTAGCAAGGTATGAGGAAATGCTCTCATTTGTCATGACGGTCTTATTGTGGGTGGATTTCTTATAACTCTTGCTTTTGTATATAATGAAAAAGTTTCTTGGGCAAGAACTAAAAAAGTACTTTGGGGTTATAATGAGGCTACCAAATTTTTGAAAAATTTTGCTATGTATGATCATTAACAATACTCAAGTACCATCTTCAATATTTCATAAAGGACCTTTTGATACCTGCAAGTAGAAAGGCTGTGCTCTCAGAAGGACCCCTCAAGAAAAGACAACTGGCAACCACAATCATCATTACCATTGTTTTTCTTATTTTCCTACTAATTGGTGAAAATCTAGTCACAGACAAGATACACAAATCCATAGATATGCTCATATGCTCTATAGAGTAGACTTTGGTAAACAGAGTCCTCAGCATTCTAAAGCAATAGAAAGCGTATAAACTTCAAAGCCAATCAGACTTGATTCAAACCCTGGCCTTGGCTCTGCTGAAGCAGTGAAAGCAACAAGATCTCATCGCCTAGGAAGCTATTTCAGTATCCAGGTGCAAGATAGTGATGTTTTGGATCAGGAGGGCGTTAGGGCAGGTGACGAAATGTACTTTGAAGGTAGAGCTGACTTGGTTTTGTTGTTGGGTTGGATACAGGATATGAGAAGACAGTCTGGGTCTAAGCAACTGCATGGATGGAATTCTCTTTATCAAGAGAGAGAAGAGCATGGAAGGAGTGGATAATTATTTTTGGAGGGGAAACATGGGCTTAGCTTCCAACATGTATGATCTGAGATGCCTTTTAGATATCCGAGTGGAAATGTTAGGTGGGCAGTTGATTGTATGAGTGTGAAATTTCAGGGGAGATATCTGGAAGGGTTGTATAAATTTGGGAATCATCAGTATATGCATACTATTTAACATTATAAGACTGGAAGCCATCAAGGGAACAAGTGTAGACAGAAAGCTCTAAGGATTGTCTCTGGAGTATCGCCATGTGAACACATCAGTGAGATGAGGTAGGAGTAGAGTTGGGAGAGAGTGGGAAGTGAGTGAAGGGAGAAGGAAGTGATCAGCTGGGTCAAATGTTTTCTGACATGAATTGACCAAAGCATGGTCTCTAATGAGACCATACAAACTTGGTTGAGTCTGCTTAGAGAGGGTTCATGAGTGGGTAAGAACAGAGGAATAGAAGAATGTTAAGTATACTCAGGTTTTCAAAGTATTCTCCTGAAAGGAAAAGAAGAAAATGGGGTAGTGGCTTAGGGATATGTGGGTGAAGAGGGGATTCTTTTAAGATAGCAGACAAAGACACCATGTTTCTATGCTGATGGGAAAAATCCAATGTGGAGGGAAAATGTGATGCTGTCTGAGGTGGGAAGAGTGGCTGGAGTGATATCCTTGAGTAGGTGAAAGGGGAAGGGTCTGGTGCTTAACAGGAGGGGTAACTTTGCCACAAGTCCTGACAGTTCATCCAGAAACAGGAGAAGAGCCCACGTATCCCAGATGCAGGTAGAGAGATAGGAGGGTGTGTGGAATTGCTTTTCAGTGAAAGGTTATGTCTTTCATTCCTGTAGAGTATCCCCTGTGAGGCTTCTGTGTGTGCTGTAGGGGGTGGTGCTTCTGTCTTTCAGCTGTGTATCTCCTGCCTTTGGAGACCAAACCGATATTTGTTTTTTGAAGTTCTCAGATTTTGGTAGGCTAGGATGCTTTGAACGGTTCTGTATTCTACAGCTACGTTGCCGGAATAAATAGCGGGCCCTGGGGATCATGGTCAGAACTAGGATCAGTTTCTTGTTCTCCCTTTGGGCATGTTCCTAACAGGGGCTTTGGGTGCTCATTCAAAGCTTCTGCTAAAGCTGGAATCGAAGGTGCAAAGTGGGAAGGGCAGAAAGAAGAGGTGAGGTTGTCATCCTTCATCCAGCCTCTAGCCCCTTCCTCTCCCTTCTGCATGTACATTAAATACACACATGCTCACACACAGTCACAGAGGAAGCATAAGAGAGTAGATCAATGATGCTTCTGGCTTACTTTCTTTAAAAATGTGTTGGCAATTAGGCAGCTGGAAGCTAAGAGCTAAGGGAGGGTTACGGAGCAGTGTCTGGGACAGGAGGCACTGTCATTATTTGTGTGTGTCTTTTTCTCTCTGAGGGCAGGGACCAGGTGTTACTCTTTCGTGGACCTGTCCCAGAGCTAGCGTGTAATCGATACACTATGGACATTTTTGAATGAATGAATGGGAAGAAAAGTTATCCTGGAAATTTATGCAGTTTCTCCGCTGCTGTTATGAGTTACTATGAGTATTTTGTTTGTAAAATGTCAAGCTGCCACTTTTCTAGAGAGAACATTGATTTGTGGAACTATGTCATAATATCCATAATAGAGACTTGCAAAAATAACCCAGAGAGTTACTTTATCATTTTATATCACTCCTACAGGTAAAATACAAAGAAGACTATGAAAAGAATAAAGGAAAAGCAGATTATAATGTACTTCCTGCTTCAGAGAACCCACTGCTCCAGCAGCTGAAGGCGGCAGGAAATGCCCTGAGTGACGTAAGTACATTCTTGTCAAAAAGTGTTTTTTTAACCTTAGCTGCCAGAGAGATGAAATTTTGCTCCTGTAACAACTAAATGCGTATATAACTTTGCAAATACTCTAAGATTCTAGTGTAGCAGTTCCCCTGTAGCTGTTTACCCACAGGTAGACATGAATGCCTCTGAGTATGATGTGTGTCAGTTTTGGGGGGGCTGTGGGTTTAGCTCAGTGGGCAGAGAGAACCTCATTTGCTTATGGGCTCTGGTGCCTGAGCTTCCATATGGGCAAAGAGTACTGTGTGGGAGATAGATGGGATCTTGACACAGGCAGGAGGAGACTTAGAAAGGGGAGGAGAGAGAGAGAGATGAAGTTGAGTGTGAGCCCTGCCTTTGGGTTCTTGAGGCGGGGCGAGAACAAGTGTCCTATGTCGAACAGCTGTTTCCGCTCACCTCCGCCATTCTCGGTACAGATCTTGGCCCTAGAAACCATCACTTGCAAACAGCATGACTTAAAGATGGCTCTCAGAGTCTTCACAGGAGTTTCTACTTGCGGAATTGAGAGTCTGACCAATCCGTTAGATGTAAAATAGATTGGATAAGTGAGAGACTAGCAGCCCGAGACCACGTTGACTATATCAATAAAGAGGCTGAACGTGTGATCAGTTGAGTTTTCCCCTTATAGTTACACTGTATTAAGCTTTCCCAATATTTGAGTATTATACATGGTTCTCTTTGCGGGTTAGTTCTCTTTTCTTTGTCTCTCAAATTAAGTCAGCACCGTAGAAATGTGCACATGCGACTAAGGAATGGGGTGAGTGGAGCGGGAGCGGCGGAGAGAGTCAGTGCGTCTGTCCAAATAGCTCTGTTGGGAAATCAGTGCCAAGCAGGTCTCCTGTTTCCTAGATAAATGTCATCTTTATCAAACATCTAAAAGCCTGGGTTCAAATCTCCTTTGTTGATAAAGAGAACAATACAAAAATTTAAAAACCAAACAGCACCATCTACAATCTCAAAACCCAACAGGAGAAAGACCCACATTCTCAGTTGCACCTTTCAAACCCAAGAGTTGTTTATTGTTCTCGTTAGAGCTAAATTTAAATCCCAGTGGAGAAGAGTGAGTAGTATACCGTAGTTTCAAGATATACTATCTGTTTGTGTAAGAGGTTTTCCCTTGGTGGAAGGAAGAAGGGAGACCGTGTTTTTCTCAGCATATACTAAACTTTTTCGTGAAGGTTTATTAAAAAAAAAAAAATCCACTCTTGCTCAGAATATTCCTGTCTGCTGTGGCACCATCAGTGAGGGTCTGTGAGTTGGGGGAGGGGAGATGTAGCAGTGCTGAAATACACACAGGTTTCCACAGCAAAGGGCTTGGTCTGAGGCAGCATACTGGTTTCTTGATATTTTGGTGACCGTTAAAAACCTGAGCTTTACAGTAATTGCTAATAGAAGAAACTTATCATTCACCACACCCCAATGTTTGATTGTCAGTTTTTCAGACAGTTGACAGGTGATATCTTTTTTTTCTTTCTTTTTCTTTTGTTGAGTGTTGGGAAATACAAGTGTTATAATCAGTGTGGGAGTGACAGGAATCTGCTTTAACTGATTTCTTTTTTCTTTGACAGAAACTATACAAGGAAAACTATGAAAAGACAAAGGCAAAGAGCATAAATTACTGCGAAACCCCCAAATTTCAACTTGATACAGTTCTGCACAACTTCACTAGCGATGTAAGCAATCCCATGGTTACCTCTTCTGTTAAGAAAAGATCCATTATTTCCCCCCAATAAATACATGAAATATGTTTTGTCTTTCAGACTAAATACAAAGATTCCTACTTAAAGAATATTTTGGGACATTATGTAGGCAGCTTTGAGGACCCATATCATACGCACTGTATGAAAGTCGCAGCTCAAAACAGTGACGTAAGTTCTAAGACAGTCGTGTAGCTTTCCCACTAACACGTCTTTAGGGTGTGAATAACGGTTGCAACCTTATATCTGATTTCTTTTCCTCATAGAAAAACTACAAAGCAGAATATGAAGAAGACAGAGGCAAAGGCTTCTTCCCCCAGACTATAACTCAAGAATATGAAACAATCAAGAAACTGGATCGGTGTAAAGATGTAAGTCTGTAGTATGAACTTTGAACGTCCTGTCCTTTGTAGCATCTAGGGGTCAAGAGATACTTACAACGTTAACACTTTTCAAATTAATGCAAGCAAGGAAATTGCAAGAAACACAATTTATTTTGTAGTAGATGAATTGATTTTTTCTGTTGTCATCCATACCTTTCAAGTGCTGGTTCTAGTTCTTTTCCCCAAAGAAGGGTTATCAGAAATCTGAAGAATCAGAAAGTTTTTGGTACAGATGTGAAAATATCTCTCAAAAACATGGCAGTCTAATTAGAAAAGAGCCATGTGTTTGATTAATTACAAGTTTCTTTTCTTTTGGGGGAATGTGTTCTCCTTGCTTGGCCTATAGGTCAACTCGGATTTCACCACTAAAACGATTCCTTTTTCCCTCCACAGCATACCTACAAAGTCCATCCAGATAAGACAAAATTCACTCAAGTCACTGACTCTCCTGTTCTGGTGCAAGCCCAAGTCAATTCCAAACAACTGAGTGATGTAAGTTCCTTTAAATATGCAGGAAATCCAGTTAGGAGGGATAACATCACAACTCCGTATATAAAATCCAGTGACTTGTCACATTTGCCAAAAAAAGGCTAAGTAAGTTTTAGCAAATTTAACTTGTCTATATTTGTAATCACCTAAAATATCTCCTTATTTAGTTGCCTTACATCTTGTCAGATGGATAACAATGATAGCAAAATGGTTCTAGAAGGGGAACTGATGTAGCTTACCGTCTGGGAAAGAACATGAGTTCTTGAGTCAGACAAGACTGGGTGAAATTCCAGCTCTGTTGTTTATGACTGGCAGGGTAGGCAAATTGTTGAGCCTCTCTATGCCTCCTGTTTCCCTTTCGTAATTTGTGGTTGCTTTGAAGAGTAAGTGAAAGGAGATACGAGCATAGTAAATACCCTGGCCCAGAGCAGATATTCAATATGTGGAATGTCTCTGTCTCAAATAAGTTTTTGGAAAATGAAGTTTTTGAGGTAAGTTTTATCATATGAGTTTTAAGTATGAACTTCCAAGCTTGTGTTGAACTAAACAAAACAAAGTAACCTCAGTCAATTTATGGCCAGAAATAAAGTCTTCACATAAGAGTCTTAACAAACCATAATGTATCTGAGGAGACGTAACCAGGCTTATTGGAACATGTTCTCCAGAAAGTGAGCATTGACAATGGAAAGAGAGAAAAGGCTGAGTCTCAGAGTCCCCTGATTCTGAGGACCGATTGTGCTATGCATGGAGAGGGAGCATATGTGAGAGAGCCACCTCCTTCCAGGACAGCCCTACCCTGGTGACAGATGTGATATCGCACAGGGTGTCAATAATGCAGGGTGGCCCACCCTAGCTCTGGACTTGTGTCTCGATCTTAACAACAATGTCAGTTGTTATTTAAACAAAATGTATTTTACATTTTATTTTATGAATGTCCCACATGAGATTTTTGTATGTTGGGACAATTCTTCTTTAGAACTAATTGTCTCCTTTACTGTCTCTCTCTCTCCCTCTATCACTGTCTCTGTCACTCTCTGTCTCAGCTGAACTACAAAGCAAAGCATGAAAATGAGAAGTTCAAGTGCCACATACCTCCAGATACTCCTGCCCTCCTCCAACACAAAGTCAATGCCTATAACCTGAGTGACGTAAGTTCCCACATACTATGCCGTGGGCTATCCTGATGACCTGTGCTTTTATTTCCGGATTGCTTCACTGAATAAACACTTCTGTGTTCAAATGGGAAGAACATTCAACCTGTGTATCATGTCCCTATGCCTCTGCTCACGTATCTTTGAATTCACCTTATAAATGCAGATGGCAATGTTGTAAGTAGCTTCGTACAATCAGACAATCTTAGTATTTTTTAACCAACCCTCCAAATGCCCCCACTCATGTAGGTTTAACTGTGAATCACAGTGTTAGATATTTTAGCCATATATTCATTTATGTTATGCTATAATTAATTTTCACCTAGGACCTGGTTTTTCAGATACAGTTTCGTTTTATTTATTCCTCAGATGTGTAATGTGCCTTATTTCACACAGATGATGCTTATTTCTACATGTAAGTGCGTTTACACTAGGATATATAGGGTATTCAAAAGGCATTAAGGCCAAATGTCCGTTGCTACCTTTCATTTTCAAAACTTAATTTCATAGAAAAGTCAAATTCCCCTTGGAGGGGAGATCTCAATTTCTTCAACAATTCTATAAATAAGTACTAGATTATCCAGCATCAGTGAGTATTGTAATGATTCAGGAAATAACCTTTTCAGAGAACTTTGAGATCAATGAACGTGCTATCTTTAGATCACAAAAAGTAAATTAATGATAGAATATTTGTGCCCCTCTGTGACATACTCAGTGCTAGGAATCAGATATTAGTATGGTCACTAAAATTAGGTTAATTTGGTGAAAGATTCTAATGGGGAGTGGAGAACCTTGATCTTGGAAAATTAGAA
Organism: Ailuropoda melanoleuca; assembly: GCF_002007445.2. NCBI lineage: Eukaryota > Metazoa > Chordata > Mammalia > Carnivora > Ursidae > Ailuropoda > Ailuropoda melanoleuca. The sequence goes on along the minus strand of NC_048219.1, from coordinate 122,865,744 downwards.
GCTTCAGCTTAAAGAGAAATAACTCATATGCATGATTTTCTGGACAATCCATTTATTTTGTATTAAGCCAGAGTATTGAGATACTCCTTAGTCCTAAATGTGTGATAATGCGTGTATCATTTTTGCCACTTCCTTTGTTAAAATGTTTCTGTGCAGAATATCTATAAGCATGACTGGGAGAAGAGCAAAGCGAAGAAGTTTGACATTAAAGTGGACGCCATCCCCCTGCTGGCAGCCAAGGCCAACAGCAGGATTGCCAGCGATGTGAGTGTGGCCTGGGCACCTGGGCAGGAGCCCGCAGGGACGGTTCTTGGTGGGTGGGATCTGGCACGTGTGTGTTGTCTTTACGTGATGTACAAGAAAGACTATGAGAAAAATAAAGGGAAAATGATTGGAGCCCTGAGCATTAATGATGATCCCAAGATGTTGCACTCTTTGAAGGCGGCCAAAAACCAGAGTGATGTGAGTGTCTTTGTAAATCACCCTTATTTTCAGATGTGGCTGCCCTTACTGTTTAATATAATTTCAGATGGAACGTTAGCCTAAATGAAATCTCAGATTCAGGATGACAAGTCAGATGCGAAAGCCCAGTGGTAAAAGATGATTATGTTCCTCATTCTTATGATGTCTCTGTACTTTGAGACACCAGTGAATATTGTAAATGTTTCCTTAATCTTTTTTTAATGCCATCTGTTTAATTAGGGGGAAAATATACTAGCAATAGGATTTTCTTTATTGTTTTTCCTAGAGAGGGGCTTAATATTTCCCTATGTGTAAACACATGTTCATTCCATATCATGATCTGACTTCAGGTACTTTGCAAAAAGAACAAAGTATTTTAAGAATTTTATGAAATACTGATCTCATTTTAAAGACTAAAATATTAAAAATAAAATAAAACTCTTTATAAAAATTGCTTCTCTAATTCATGGCATGAAAGAAATACTCCCTATTCTGTATCATTTATAAGTATGCTTTTCTTTACTGAGTATATTTTTGAATTTCTATACGGGAGAATGAAGAAGAATGTGTAGAAATATGTGATACTTAAAGTGGAAAAATCATCTTTTTACATGTTATTACTCTAAAGAAAAATATTAGATCTCAGTGAGAAAAGCCAGCTTCCAAAGGTATTGTAAAAGGCGTTTTCATCAAGGGCTGAACTGAATACTTTTCTAGGTAGGACTGTGCCTACGTATTTAAGGTCCACTTTATACCTTTTACTTAATTTTGCACTATTAATTCATTTTCTTTCAAACGTGTTCAAGTGGGAAAAATTATTTTAAGACAAAAAGTTGCTTAGACAGCAGCCTTGGCGTACTGCGGTACATTCTGGCTGAGAAATGTGAGCATAAGTAACACTGGCATATATATGGATATTAGCAGCCTAGATTCTTCAAGACACGAACCTCTACCATATTCATTCTGCCTTTTTTGCCTTGTGGAAAATAAATGCTGAAAAATACAAAATTTGCCTTTTTGGTTAAGTATAGCAATGATGGGAATGGCTTTTATACCATGAGATATATTTTTCTTTGGTTGATGTTCTTTCTCCTTCGACAGAGATTATACAAGGAAAACTATGAGAAGACAAAAGCAAAGAGCATGAACTACTGCGAGACCCCCAAGTATCAGCTTGACGCTCTGATGAAGAACTTCAGTGAGGTCCGAATGGCCGCGGTTACCCCTGGGGTTTGAGGGCTTTTCTTCTGTTTGACAAGTAACATACATAATTGACATATCTATCAATATGCTTTCTTTTTCAGGCTAAATACAAAGATTCATATGTACAGAATATTTTGGGACATTATGTAGGCAGCTCTGAGGACCCGTATCAAATACACTGCATGAGAGTTTCCGCTCAAAACAGTGACGTAAGTTGAAGACCGTTTTCCTGTCTCTCAGTGACGTTATTTGGGGGCAATAACAATCCTGATCTATTTTTGTTCTTTCTCATTATAGAAAAATTACAAAGCAGAGTATGAGGAAGATAAAGGGAAATGCTATTTCCCTCAGACAATAACTCAAGAATATGAAGCCATCAAGAAGCTAGACCAGTGTAAAGATGTGAGTCGGGGGCCTTGAGTTCTTGAAATGGGGTATGGGATTCGTGTGCCATCTAGTGGTAATTTGAGCAGGAGTTTAAATGCTAACATCTAGTGGTTTGAAACTTTGGGTGGAATTGGGGAGCACAAAAATTACTGTGAAGAAACCTATTTGTTACAAAATAGCTTGTGGTTTTATAAATCTTTACTTCTAGTAGTTTATATACACATGGATGGGGGAGGCAAAATAGGGAAATTTCTGAGAGATAGGTGTTCATTTATTTAACGAATTTACATGAGGAGCTAGCTTGTGTCAGACACCATCCTTGATGCTGGGAAAGAAGAGGGAACAAGGTGGGCTCCCTCTTGGGGAGCATGCATTTGAGAGGGAGAGACAATAAAGAACACAGAAAGAAGAAAGATACCAGACAATGATAAGACAATACATGTAGAATGATGCTACAGAATTAAAATAGAATGACGTGGGAGAGAGAGACTGGATGGGCACCATAGACGGGGTGCTCAAGGAGCATCTAAGGCAGGAATGTGCAGCCATGCCAAGATCAAGGTGAGAGCAACTGGAAGAACAGCCTAAGGGGAGAACACACTTGGCACTTAAGGAATTGAAAGGATGAGGGAACTGAAAGGTGCTGGAGAGGGGGAGAGGAGTAAGAGGTGAAATGGTAGGCGATGAAGGGAGGGGGGGAGATTCTGTAGGGCAGGGCTCATCCGTGAAGGCACAGTTTCGGTTGAATGCAAGTCCAGTGGAGAGCCATCGTAAGGCTTCAGCAGGAGGAGCATTAATCCGGTTCCTGACTTGCAGCACTGAGACCAGTTTGGAGGCAGTGTCAGGAGATGGAGATTGAGAGAGAGAGAGAAAGTGGGAACATGTCAACCAGGTTTTCAGGAAGTAATCTCTATTTTTAACTGGAAACTTTTTAAGATTTTATTTATTTATTTGACAGAGAGACAGCCAGCGAGAGAGGGAACACAAGCAGGGGGAGTGGGAGAGGAAGAAGCAGGCTCATAGTGGAGGAGCCTGATGTGGGGCTCGATCCCATAATGCTGGGATCATGCCCTGAGCTGAAGGCAGACGCTTAACTGCTGTGCCACCCAGGCGCCCCTAACTGGAAATTTTTTATAAGATAGTGTGTATATGAGCAAGAATATAAAGGTACATTATGAAATTTCATGAAAGAATATCTTTTCTAGCATACGTACAAAGTTCATCCAGATAAGACCAAATTCACGGCCGTCACTGACACTCCTGTACTGTTGCAAGCCCAGCTCAACACGAAACAGCTTAGCGATGTAAGTGCCTTGATTTGTGCAAGTGTGGATGACCTAGAATGCTGTGTTTATGTGAGATGTACGCATTTTCACTCTAGCTTCTTGGGCTCATCTATCTACCCAACAATTTCAAGATTTGTTTAATAAAATGCAAAGGAAGCTGCAGGTCGAATTGCAGCCTTACGGAAAATGGTGTTAGTGATAAAAATAGTATTTCTTCAGTAAGTCTCCAATTTTTAGTGGGGAATTTGTCCATTATGGTCTGTCACATACCCAAAATGATGCATACCAAAACTTCATGGCACCTTAAAGACAGCAAAAGGACCCGCGTAGGTAACAAGGGAAGCATTTCCCATTCTTGAGTTTGTTGGTGAAGACTTTAACAAAAAGACAAAGAGTAAAGAAACAAGGAAGACATCAGGCAGTAAGAAGAAAACTAAGATGGGGTGATAGAGAATTCAAACAGAATGATGTGCGAGACAGTGAGTGGGGGGACACTTCCAACTGGGTGGTCAAGGAAGATCTAAGCAGACGGCCCAGCCATGCGAAGATCAGGGGAAGAATAGCAGAGCTTTTCGAACATTCACATCCATGTGGGTCACCCAGTGACCCTGATAAGATACAGACTCTGACGCGGTAAGTCTGGAGGGATATGCTGGCCCTAACAAGCTCCTCGGTGATGTGGCTGCTGCTGTGGGTGTAGCAAGGTGCTGACGTAGCTAAGAGTAGCACAGCCTTCCCAGGAAGGAAAATACACTCCATCCTACTCTGAAACGTGCTTTAGTATCACAGGGAGCTCATCTGTGATTGGTAAAGAAGGAAATGGCATCAGTATAACCCAGGAGTCCTGTTCGTTCATTGTGCAACTTTTCTAGCATATTAACAGTTTATGTCACAAGAAAGAACAGCTAAACCGTAACATCACTGACCCAGCTGAACTTGCAAGCAGCAAAGGAATAGGGTGCTGTATGCAGTGTCTGGCCACCACATGCTCTTCTCGTTGGTGTGGGTAGGCCATGGGCTCTGTTTTGGAGGTGCTTACTACACAACATTCAGTCTCGTGCATTCGTCTTTGGCTCCAGAATTCAACAGCCTCGTTCTCTCTTTATACTCCCTGCCTTCCACCTATGTCACCTTTAAAAATTTTAAATAAGGGGCTATATTTTACATTTTTATTAATACAAATGTATCTTTTTAACTGTGGTAGCATATTAATTATTTAGAATTATTACTATTTCTGTTATTTCTCTGATTACAGAATTCAATAGACTTCGAGTGTTCCTGTCCTGAGGCACAGCCTAAAAGTTTAGATCCAACAACAAGTTTCCCCACATATACATTGTGATAGCATTTACAAAATGGCAACCTGAATTGGATTACACCACAATCCTGAAAGGGGGTGTGAGGGTCAGGGCCCTGTAATGGATTTTGACTGCATACACTGCCTCTTTGAGGCATCTTTCAAAAAAGGGTAGAAATAACTTCGCCTTTTATATACACTTGAGAAAATTCTGACCCCCAAACTATTTGGATCTTTTCTATTTGTTTTCCAGCTGAATTACAAAGCAAAACATGAAAGTGAGAAGTTCAAGTGCAACGTACCAGCAGATGCCCCACAGTTTATCCAACACAGAGTCAATGCCTATAACTTGAGTGATGTAAGTATCAAAGCCACAGAAATCTATGATTACGTGCACATGAGAAGAGGAAATGTTATGGGTATTTCAAAAGACCAGATAAGGAGTTTATGCAACTAAACAACTGTGGCGATTGCTTCCAGAGTATAAGTGGAGCTTTTAAGGCCTGAATGCCGGGAAGGCTCTTAGCTATCCTATTTCATTTTCCACAGCCTCTGTTACCATCAGAAACCCTCAGCTAATCTCTAGAGTTTTGCAAGATCTCTGCTGTAAATGTCACATCTCATCTCCTCCAAGTGGTTGTTTTTTTATACTGTCCTTTATACATCAGCGTAGCAGAATCTTTAGAAAGCTCACAGCATATTTAAAAAGTGTTTAGTATTATATGGTGGTAGATGGGAAGCTGGATGACAGAATAATGAATAATTATACTATCATTTGGTAAACATAGTATTTGTAGGTGAAATAAGTCTACATATAAAAATTTTCAATCTCTTTCTTGTTTTTACTGGATGAATCTGTGTTAGATGTTGTTCTTACAATTCTTCTGATCAAATTTTCTGTGCAGAATATCTATAAGCATGACTGGGAGAAGAGCAAAGCGAAGAAGTTTGACATTAAAGTGGACGCCATCCCCCTGCTGGCAGCCCAAGGCCAACAGCAGGATCGCCAGCGATGTGAGTGTGGCCTGGGCACCTGGGCAGGAACCCGCAGGGACGGTTCTTGGTGGGTGGGATCTGGCACGTGTGTGATGTCTTTACAGGTGATGTACAAGAAAGACTATGAGAAAAATAAAGGGAAAATGATTGGAGCCCTGAGCATTAATGATGATCCCAAGATGTTGCACTCTTTGAAGACGGCCAAAAACCAGAGTGATGTGAGTGTCTTTGTAAATGTCTTGTTTTCAAGGTGGCATCGCTGTTAACATGTCCAGCAGTGGTAGCAAGTAAAAGGATTCCATATCCACGGGCTCTGTCCTGTTCACAACAAACTGCTGGGGATAAACTTTAGAAGTAGAATGATTTCCCAGATTCTTGTACCTTTCAGTGTTTGAGGAGAGAAATTACTGGTTTATCCTTGATGTCCATTTCACTTTGAAAAATGTATGTTTTAATATTTAATAGAATATTGATTTTAATTCTCAAGACTTTTTGGAAAACACTATTTTCGTATTTTCTTCTGATTGAAAAATAACCTTTAAAATGATGGCTTTAAAACGGTCTTTATATTAGAAGAAGATCAAGAGTCACAGAAAAAAATCTTATTGTTAACTATCATTGTTCTTTATTGAGTTTAGCAATTAGTACTAGTATCGTTTCAAGGAAAACACTCCATTGATTATAGGCCCCTTTGAGAATCTCATAAAAGACTTGGATCATTCATCTAGAAAAATGAACTTTTTCTTCATGCCTTTTCTCTGAATTTCAGAGAATTTATAGATTCCCTAAGGCTTGTCTATGGGCCAACTCTCGTCTTTTGGTTAGAATTCTTGCTATAGAGGAGAAAACATCTATTGCAAATTGCAGCATATACTGTGTTTTAAAAATGTTTAGAGAATTCCTTAAGAATGGTAAGAATGTTCAACATAGCTTGCAAATATTTTTTCATACTTAAATAGAAGGATGTTTGTATCATTTACTTTCATTTCAACCATGTGTTCACATCACGATCTATATATACCTTCTTTAATTCATTTTGCATGTGCTATACAGTCATATGGCAGTTTAAAACATCCTGTATTCTGTAATTTTCTCTAATGACTTCACACTGAATTATATACAGTGCTTACATACATCATATTATATATTTCACTAGTTCCTTATCCGTTCTCAATTCAAAAGGTTATAGATGTCTATTGACAGCATATCTTTTGTTCTTTGTCCGATCACAGTACCCATTAAAACACTAAGCACATAGTAGTGTTCAGTGAATACTTGTTAATTGATTGATACTGGCAACCAAAAGAGCTAGTCAGTGATGAATCATTTTCACATACTATCCAGGCTAAATGCTAAGCTGCAGATACAGAACATGCATAGCTTTTAAAGAGAATCTTTTAAAGCCGTTTGGACCTTTGACAACATTTTATATATGTAGATATGTGTGAACTGGTATGAACACGAGCAAAAAAGTAAAAGCAATTTAGTCAAAAACACTTCCACACATCAATGTTGTTACAACATTGCTTTATCAGTTTATTTATTTTTTAAGGATTTATTTTAGAGAAGGAGAGAGAGAGCCCGAGCAGGAGGGGCAGAGGGAGAGGGAGAGAGAATCTCAAGCAGACTCCATGCTGAGCATGGAGCCCAATGTGGGGCTCAATCCCATAACTCCGAGATCATGACTAGCACTGAAACCAAGAGTTGGACACTCAACCAACAGCACCACCTAGGTGCCCCTATCAGTTTCTTCCTTCCTTCCTCCCTCCCTCCCTCCCTCCCTCCCTTCCTTTCTTTCTTTCTTTCTTTCTTTCTTTTTTTTAAGATTTTATTTACTTATTTGAGAGAGAGCAAGAGCGTGAGCAAGAGAGCACAAGTAGGGAGAGCTGCAGAGGAAGAGGGTGAAGTAGGCTTCCCACCGAGCAGGGAGCTCGATGTGGGGCTCCATCCCAGGACCTGAGCCAAAGGCAGACGCTTAATGGACTGAGTGAGCCAAGCGTCCCCATTTTATTTCTAATAAAGAAAAACTGTATTATTTCAATGTTCTTGTGCACTGTCAGAAAGTTTCCATACTTTATTTTCATAAACCAGAGTCTAGATTTTACAATTAAGTGCTAAATTTATTCAGAGAAAGTGACTGCCCACAAAATATTTAGAAGGAAGATCGCATTCCCCGAGAAAGCTGAAAGATCAGATCGTTTGCAAAAGGAATTTCTACAGAAGATTTATAAGGCACCTGTATGCTTGCTACCTTGGGTCAATCTTTAATGCTTCTGTGATTATGGGGGGATATAATGGGTTTAGAATTTTCCTACAGGCACTGGCTCAGAATTTTTCTCTCTGTTGAGGTAATTGGTGAGTGGACATGATGAAGCTGGGACCTTGACCTAATTAGCACCCTAACATTCCAGAAAACCAGCCAATGAAAGTGCCTTCTGAGGCCCAGTCAAGACATTTGGTTTATGAGAACACTGTAATAAATGCCAAGGTTACTTTAATGGCTCAGTTTCACAGACTTTTCTCCTTTGAGGTCTTATTACTGCTGCAATCTGAAGTTTCTTTTAAATTGTTACCAAAATTAAACTTGGTATGAAAAAACCTTTGGGATTCTCAGTGGAGCTTATCTACTGTCAAAAGTAGAATAATCCAGTTGAAAAAAATCAGTAACCACTTAAAGATGACATTAGAAAAGCCAAGTAGTCAAGGGGACAGCTTTATTCATGAAGTAGTCATTTTATAAAATCAGAAGTATGAAATGATTGTCATATGATTTTCATCAGTTAAAAAAATACTTCTTTATTGGAAAACAGTTCAGAGATTAGATGGCTTTCATAAAAATAATGCTTGTTAATGATCCTTGAAAAACCTTGTGTTAAAATAAAATACATGGCTGACGCAGAAGCTGTGGCCCACTGCTGATGCCTGACAGTCACTCTTTGATCGAAAAAGAGATTTGATAAGATACGTCCACAGTTGACTTTTTTGGAGGCAAAGTGTTCAATGATGTGTAACATAGGAACATATTTTAGGAAAAAATAACTACCCAGATGTTGGAATGTGCTTCTGTAACTCGTGTTTGTTGTTTGTGAGAGATTTCTGTGCTTGTCTGGAAATCCATTGAGGATTTGTGGTAATAAATGGAAATTTCCTATTCACAGCGTGAATATCGGAAAGACTATGAAAAGTCAAAGACTATCTACACGGCACCTCTTGATATGCTCCAAGTCACTCAAGCTAAGAAGTCTCAGGAAATTGCCAGCGATGTGGACTATAAGCATGTCTTACACAGTTACAGCTACCCACCCGACAGCGTCAACGTGGATCTCGCCAAGAAGGCGTATGCACTGCAGAGTGATGTGAGTCATCGGGTTTTCTGAGTCCCTCTTTCTAAGGTGGAAACTGAAATAATCTTTAAGCGGAGTGATGTTTTTGACAATTCTCAGAGTGTTGGCATTGTCTTCTGTATGTAGCAAGTATGTAATAGGAAAATGACCCTTATGGCTCAATGAGAGCGTGCCATTCAGAGTTAGAGACCTAGGTCTAGCATGAATTCATCACTATATCCCTTTGGGAAAGCTATCAACCTTGCCGAGTCTCGAGTCTTCCTTGTAAAATTGGACTAAACTGAAAGAATTGTTTTGAGAATTTCAATGCATGCAAAATCCTTAGCTTAGTGTCAGGCCCTAGTGAATTCTCAGTAAACATTCACTATTCTTATCTTCATTATTATCACAATGATCTCATTTCTGTTAATAATTTTTTACCTAGATAGCTATCTTGTCCGAAAATAAAATATCTTCTACCATTTACAGCATCAATTTTCACAATCACTGAGGTTTTTTTCTGCAGATGAAAGCTTGTTTAGGCAACTTAATTTGAGCTACATAATTGAACATTTCATCCTAACAATTCTATTTTTTTTAATGTAGTGAACACATAACATAAAACTTAACATCTTTATCCTTTTTAAGTGTACTGTTCAGTAGCAGTTAATTGTATTCACGTTGCTGCGCACGCGGTCTCCAAAACCTTTTCATATTATGACATTGAAGCTCTAGAACAGTTAAACAACTCCCTGTTTTTCCCCTCCCCCAGCTCTTGGCAGCCACCCTTCTACTTTGTTTCTATGAGCTGGGCTACTCTATAGATCGCATGTACGTGGAGTCATTCAGTCTTCGTCTTCTTGTTACTGGCTTGTTTCACTTAATGAAACGTCCTCAGTGTTCATTCATGTTGTGCGTGTGTCAGAATTTCCTTCCTTCTTGAGGCTGAATAATATTCCATTGTGTGTGCATAGCATATTTTGCTTATCCCTTCATCTGTCAGTGGACGTTTGGGTTGCTTCCATCTTTCGGTTGTTGTGAATAATGCATCTACGAACGTAGGTGACCAATATTCCTTTGAGATCCTGCTCTCAATTCTTTTGAGTATACACTCAGAAATGGAGTTGCTAGATCACATGGGAATTTTATTTTTAATCTTTTGAGGAACCACCCTCCTCTTTTCTACAGCAACTCTACAATTTTAAATTCCCATCACTAACAATCCCTTTTTAATGCACGATTATTTATTTATTTAATTTTGCTACGTTTCTTTCTCCCAAGTAGATCGGAAGCCTCTCAAAGGCAGGAACCAGATAGTTTCTTGATTTTTCATTCCAATTAAAAGGCCCACACTAAAGAACAACAATTTGAATTTTGTATCTAGAATGTAAGTTTTAGGTACCACCTATATCAGACAATAAGAGGAGCCTGTTATATTATTTATTTTTTTAGAGAGCAAGAGTGGGGGTGGGGGTGGGCCAGAGGGAGAGGGAGAGAGAGAATCCCATGCAGGCTGCACACCCAGCACAGAGCCTTGTACAGGGCTCGATCCCACAACTGTGAGAGCATGACCTGAGCCGAAACCAAGAGTTGGACACCTAACCGAGTCACCCAGGCACCCCGAGAGTTGCCTATGATTCTAACGGCATCACATATGTCCCCCAAAATAGGACAAATTCCAAATGACAATGGCCTTCCGTAAGCAAATTAATGAGTGCAACCATTTTAAAGTGCACTGTTAGCCAGTGTAGAAACACTCCTAAGCTCACCACTACACACGAAGGGCAAAGTGTGCAAACACGTAGTGCAAGTAACTACTATGGTCTTACTGGATCAGAAAATGAGCAAAGTTATCCACCTTCAGTGTGGCCATTAGTCCTAATATGACCAAAGAAACAATACTTAGAGTTCCAGGGAGCAGACATCTTACATTTGATTATCTAAATGTAGCACTTTCATTTATTCCTTGAAGGATAGCTTTAAATGTTACACTTATCCAGATCGGAATTACTTCCCTTCAGTTAGAAATAAGGATGAGATGGAATATATACCCACTAGAAGAACAGTAATAACCTAAGGGCTGTTAAAATCTCTCACCAAGGAAATACTTAGCATAACTTAATATGGGGCAACCCCTTGGGGGCTCAGTCATTTGCACGTCCCACTCTTGGTTTTGGCTCAGGTCATGATCTCAGGGTCTGAGAGAAAGCCCCACATTGGGCTCCACACTCAGCCTGGAGTCTGCTTGGGATTCTCTTTCTCCCTCTCCCTCTGTCCACCCCGCCCCCGCCACCAGTTTGCACTCGGTCTCTCTCAAATAAATAAGTAAACTTTAAAACAAAAACAAACCTTAATGTATGAAGTAAGCAAGCTGGTCAGAAATCTTAACATCGTTTTGGGTAAAATGTTAACAATTTTATGAATAAAGATGATGTTGAGCAAAGACCTGTAACCTTTCTCTTGGTGTTTTAGGTCGAATACAAAGCTGACTACAACAGCTGGATGAAAGGTTGTGGCTGGGTGCCTTTTGGGTCCTTAGAGATGGAAAAGGCAAAGAGAGCTTCAGACATCCTGAATGAGGTAAAGCCATCTGTGTGCCATCCCAGAGAGCTGGAAATGTGATGTCCTAAAGCCCGCAAACTGCAGAAGGGCCTTCTTTTCCCTCTTCATTCTCTAGTCATTGTTGCTGAGAAAAAAGCACTTAGTACCTGCATGAATTAATTATCCAGGTAGATAAGCTTCACATCAGCAAAATTATTTATGTTAATCATTCATGATAAAAATATTTTAAACAACTTTATCAAGGTATATTTGCATACCATAAAATTCACCTATTTTAAGTGTACACCTTGGCAAGTTTTAACAAGTTCATATAGTTGTACAGTCATCACATAATTAAATTTTAAAATGCTGCTACTACACCAAAGTTTTGTTGAAAAATTCCTGCTCCCATCTACAGTTCCGGGCAACCAGAGATCTGGTTTCTGTCTCTATAGTTGTATTTTTCCAGAAATTTCTTCCATATCAGACTTCCTTCACTTAGCACCATGTTTTTGAGACTCATCTATATACCTGCCTGCGTCTGCAATTCATTCCTTCCTCTTACTGAGTAGTATTCCACTTTAGCTGTATTGCATTCTGGTTGTCCAGTTGGTGAGCTTGTGGATTCGCTCTACTTTCTGGCAGTTGTGAATAATGCATATAATGAATATTATAGAATTTTTCCCTTAAGTGTTATACCCTGTGTCCTATTCCTGATGACTCTGAAGTAGTCTATAAGTTATTATTCAGTCTGAGGAAAAGGAGCAATGACCTTGCACTCTTCAAGTAGCCAAGTTATCTGTCCCTTCTCCTCCAACAATGGAACATTCCCACTGCGGTCAGGCGAACCCATCATCAGGGAGGTTAACCTACATAAAGAAGGGACAGAGGTGTTGAGTGAGGGTTGTCTTCACACTCAAGTTTCTGTTGTTCTGTGCTTTTACTTGCTTTTGGTGAGCCACATCTTATCTCCTCAGAGATTTTTCATGAAAGTTCTCCTGGGTTGGTGATGTTCAGAAGTCTGAAGCTGAGTGATGCTACTTTGTACACAGAAGTGGGATGTATAACATGCACAAAGGAAGAAGCCTGGGAGACTAGATGGAGAAAGATCTAGAAACGTAGCTAGAAGTTGCCAGCTTCCCACTGGAACACCTTCCAATGTTCTCTCTCCTGTAGCTCCTTAGCGCTTTAGTAAAACATAACCTGTGTACTAACCACAGGGAGGCTGCAGAGCGAAAGTCCTCCCTTATGGGAACCCCTAGCTGTTGCCCGAATTCCTCGGTCCCTCCTCCCTCAACCAGAGAGCTCCTTTACTTCAGTTCGAGTGACAGCAACCTGGCAGTCTGTTAGGGTCACGCAAAAGACATTCCAAATTTCCTCACATGCCAAAGGTGAAAACTTTGTGGTGTTTCTGGGTTCTGTTTAGCGGGGAGTACCCTCTTTCATTTTTCATTTTTTTTTTTTAAGATTTTATTTGAGAGAGCACAAGCAGGGAGGAGAGGGAGAAGCAAGCTCCCCACTGAACAGGGAGCCAGATGTGGGACTTGATCCCAGGACTCTGAGAGCATGACTTGACCTGAAGGCAGGCGCTCAACCTACTGAACCACCAGGCGCCGCCCCACGTGCCCTCCCCCCACTTCCATTTCATAAGCAAGAAATAGTCTGGTTCCTGCAAGATGTATTGGTCTGTACTGCTCCAGACCATCCAAAATTAAGCCAATTTTTAAATCACTGGCGTTTGTATTGTATTCATCTTTTTCCCCAAGCCAACCAAGAATTGAGTATTTTTATATATTAAAATCTGGAAAAATCCTTATCCCTCTAAAATAAATTTCAAGGATTTTTATATATCAGCCTTCAGCGAAAGTAATATGCTTGTTTCTTTTAATTCACCAAACAGAAAAAATACCGCCAACATCCAGACACTCTCAAGTTTACCTCGATTGAAGATGCTCCAATTATAGTACAGTCTAAAATCAACCAGGCCCAGAGAAGTGATGTAAGTGTTCATTCCATCTGTATTTTAATAAATGTTATACAAATACATTTGTATTCTAAATGTGCTGATTACCTGGAGTTACTATGCAGTCTGAAGAGACTCGGTTACATGAGCAACTGTGCACCTCTCCCAGCTTTTCATTAGCGAAGCACTCCTGGTTCCTATCTTTAGAGTGTTATGTATGCTGTGCTGACTGTCCTTTCAGCCGTTTAACCTTGCTTCCCCCCCCCCCAGAAGGTCAGGGACTTCTGATGACAAGAAACGCTGCAGGCCTATTTGTAGGAAAGTCCAGGAAGACGAATATAGGCAACACACCTTACAGAGGCATTACACTGAGACACGAATCATGTAGAGTAAACCCCCCCCCAAGTCCCGTCAGTCACCCACAAAGTGTAAGAGAGACGGTTTGCATATCCCACCCACTTAGCCTTTTCTGTGCTCAGGAAAGTGTCCGCAAGTTCACGTTTTCATCAGGTCATCTCCCTGGGCTAGCTTCTGTGAGGTGCCCCTACCACAGTTCGGAGGTTCCTAGCGCATGCCGAGGGACCTTGGCCAAGGCTGAACTGGCACTAGGATAGGACCCTGTGCGTTGCGCGTGAGACCTTGAAGGCCTACGGATCTTTGCAGGTGAACGTGAGGATGACACAGAGAACGTCTTTGACAAAGAGCACTGCTGTGCCATGTGACCTGTTCTGAGATGATTTTCCTGTGTCCTTAACCCCTTTCCCCTACTTTATACTTGTTGGTTGATGCATTTCTTTTTTATCTTTCAGGTGGCCTACAAAGCCAAAGGAGAGGAAATTCTTCACAAATACAACCTGCCGGCGGACCTGCCTCAGTTCCTCCAGGCGAAAGTTAATGCCTACAATATCAGTGAGGTGTGCCCATGAGCTCAGCTGCCGATCGCGCGTGAGGCCTTTTCCAAATGGGCCTCCGTTACATTCAGATGCCTTTTTTCTTTCAGAATATGTACAAAGCAGACTTGAAAGATTTGAGCAAGAAGGGGTATGACCTGAGAACGGATGCGATTCCCATCAGAGCTGCCAAAGCTGCCAGGCAGGCGGCAAGTGACGTAAGTCTAGCCGACGGTTGCCGGAGTGTAATTAGAATGTATGGGTGGGGGTGGACCTGTGGTCCAGAAGCCACCACACCTGCTGTCCTCAGCTGAAGGGAGTCCTGCTGAAAACTATTTAGAAAGGAAGATTCCCTAACGAGGTCTGAATTGTCCCGGGTGTAAGGATTTGTGGAACCTTTACTGACCTTGTTCTAATGAACCACCCGAAGTGAAAGGTCTCCTCCGTATTTCTGCACAAATTCACAGTATTCCCCTTGTGGAAATAAAACAGTGGGTGGAAAAGTCACTCACTATTTAAGTCCTAACAGCCTCCTGGTGGAAAGATTTTGACTCAGAATTTGCTTAATTTGTATGAATTCCCTCTTTCCCTTATTTCTTTTTGCTTCATTGCTTCCAGTGATGGATAAATTGGCCCTAAGGTTCATAGCATTAGATTCCATGAAAGTTAGAGATTTTGTTTTTTGTTTAGAGATTTGTCTTTGTTTTCCTTATCTTACTTTAACCTAGCTGTGAACTAGTTACTTTCTTCTTTGAGATTCAAATCAAATTGACTGAAGCCCCCTACTGTTGACCTCTAGGAAGTGGGATCCCCTCCCCCCTGCTCATTGCAGATATTCTGAGGTTTCTGTCGCCTCTGGCTCCTGGTTTGCCCACAGCGGTTTTGCTCTGGCTCACTTGGACTCTCCCGCCCTGGAGTCACTTCTCTTTCTGGTCTGCACGATCCAGAGATGGAACACAGCCCTGTCTTTTGGTTTCCCCCAAGTCCCAAGCACAGCTTCACTGATTGTTTGAAATGAAGTTGACATTGCACTGATGGAAATAAGTTGCAATTGAATAATAAAGATCTGTGTTGTAAAAGCCCCACCATCCAAAGTTTCTCACCCGTTCCCTTTCTCAGCGGGTGCTGTCCTCCCGCTGCTCCCCACACGGACACACACACAAGCCTTCCTTCACATCTCTGCTTCTCCGTTTCCCACACTTCTTCCCAGGTCTCCCCCAAGCAAGTTCAGTTCTTCTCACTTTATTATTCAGAACCAATTCATATTTACATACTGGCTCTGGGTCTCCCTTTGAATATCCAAAGACTCATTAAAATTCTACCACTAACACAGGCAGCTATTTGGGGTCTCCTGTAACAGCACAATAGAATTGGTAAAGATTGCAAAATGCTTATTTTTCATTTGTCTTGAACAGTATATAAGTGGAAAGGAATTTTACCTTGTCACCGACACCAATTATGGCAATGCACCCACCCCAACCTCTCTCAGGTGGCCGAAGCAGCGACAGACCATCAAATGGGCTCTAAGTTACATTTTACCAGGCTACATTTCAAACTGTATACAAATGAATATCTAATTGTTTGGTCATTGAAGTAGTTTCTGGGGAGCTCAATTGCTTTAAGTCACAGCCTCATTGTTCAGTATCATCTTCATAACTACATTTTAAAATTTGCCCACTTTTGTTTCCAATAGGTTCAGTACAAAAAAGATTATGAAAAAGCCAAAGGAAAAATCGTTGGCTTCCAAAGTCTCCAAGATGACCCTAAACTGGTTCACTATATGAATGTGGCCAAGATGCAGTCAGACCTGGAGTATAAGAAAGACTATGAGAAGACAAAAACAAAATACAACACACCCCATGATATGTTTAATGTCGTGGCGGCCAAGAAAGCTCAGGATGTTGTCAGCAATATCGACTATAAGCATCAGCTCCATCATTACACGTACCTGCCTGATGCCATGGGCCTGGAGTTGTCTAAAAACATGATGCACATACAGAGCGATGTAAGTGACCCTTACTCCACGACACAATCCCCCCCCCCCCGCAGGAGAACCCACGGCTTCGGGCACCTACTCCTTTTTTTCCCCTTTGCTGTAGAATGCCTATAAGGAAGACTACAACACCTGGATGAAAGGCATAGGCTGGATCCCTATTGGCAGTCTGGAAGTAGAGAAAGTTAAGAAAGCGGGAGATGCCCTGAATGAAAAGAAGTACAGGCAACATCCAGACACCCTCAAATTTACCAGCATCGTGGACTCCCCAGTTATGGTCCAGGCAAAACAGAACACAAAGCAAGTCAGTGATGTAAGTACAAGGGAGGGGGCAAAGAATGGAGGGAGGCTTTAACAAAATAAATAGCAGCTCAAAATTTTTATTCTTCTGAGCCATTAATTTTCCTTTTACTTTATTTAAAATAATTATTACAATTATTTTTAGTTTGGGAGTGCCTGGGTAGCTCACTTGGTTAAGCGTCTGACTCTTGATCTCAGCTCAGATCTTAATCTCAGAGTCATGAGTGCAAGCCCTGCACTGGGCTCCATGCTGGGCATGAAGCTTGCTTCAAAGCAAAATGAAAAACCAGACCACAACAATTATTTTTAGTTTGGGCACTAACATTTTCTTTTATCTTGCTATTTATTTTCCTTTTTAAAACATCTTCCTATTTAGCTGCCTTTGAAATACTCCGTTATTGGATAAACTTGTCATGGTGAAAAATTGCTACTCTCATACTACACATGTGCGTGCACATACAAAATTTAGACTTAAATTCCAGACACTTTAAAGTAGCAAATTCATCGCATTCAGTTCTGTACTAAGTTGCTTATATTTGCTTGTCAATGCAAAATACTAATACAGGGAAATAATTCACATGAGTATATTGTTTTGCTTCTCAGAATTCATCACACACAAATATTATAGAGGCTTTTAAAAACACACATCTTGGAGATTAGTACGTTTTTTGCCTGCCTGTTCATAAACAATGTACATGACCTGGCTAAAGTCAGATCTAGAGGGAAGTTTAGTGTATAGAAGGATTAAAGGGACATCAAAAGCATTCATTTATTAATTCATTGAATGAATGTTCTTGAACTCCTTCCCTGTGCTGGCATTGTATTATACGCTGATGGTATAAAGATGGCGTAGACGAGGATTAGTGAGACATAGGATATAACAAGGAAGGATATAAGAGTATAAGACAAAGGCAAGGAGAGCACCAGAGCATTGCCGTACCAAGAGGTGAGTGCTGCAGGAGAGGTGCATGCCAAGTAAGTACAAGGCAAGAGGGTGACCGCCCACCAAGGCTTTCCTGGCAAATAGGGAAGGGTGCGTTCTTGGCGTGAGAAAAAACATAAGGACTGACAAGAGGTCATGGATGGAAGGACAGTGAAGGGTTTGGGATTGTTACCTGATCGTTGAGGGTCTTGTGTGTTAACTTATCCTCTGGACATTGTGGGGTAGGTCGTGGGAGGTATTGAAGATTTTAATCCATGGAGTTGCATTATCAGGTCGGTGTTCTAAAAGATAGCTCTGACGAAGAGCGCTGAGACTGCATTGGTGCGGGGAGAGATCGGAGGTAAGAAGGTAGATGAAAAGCTGTTACAGAAATCCAGCAGAAGCCTCATCTGGATTTGAACCGAAGTAGTAGCAATGGCAAAGGAGATGCGTAGAACGTAGAATGGGTGGGGTTCTGTGAATGCTTAGCTATGGTTTCTAAAGACAGTGAGGAGGTAAAGGCAGCTCTTGGATGCTTAGAAGAAATTATTTAGTGTTTGAGGATTCAAATAGATATCAGCCTCTTTAGACTTTGTGATACATACGCAGCAGTTTACGTGTGATGTCCCACATAGACCTGACTGAGGGCTTATATGATAAATGACAGTCAAGAGGTTGGAATACTTGTGATTCTAGTTGTATTGTAGATTTTAGAAATTAAGCAATTTCTTTCTTTTCTATTACAAAGAGGAGGATACAGGTGCACCTAGATGTTTTTCTGACATCTGTAAAGGGATAAAATAGGGTAAACATGAAATGGTAAACCTTGTAAGTACACTGGGCTTATGTATAAGGGCCTTCATATTATGAGGAAATTATTATATGGTTTTACTGCTACAATTGTAAAGTTTTTAGCAGAAGTGAAAGACTCATTCTAAATGCCATTTTCTAAGAATCAAAAACCAAAAGCGAAAGAACAAGACTTTAAGAACTGTTCACTCTACTAGAAAGACCGGACTTTGCTGGCTTTGGTGAATTCTGTTTATTCAAGTTAGGGCTGCACATTTGAACTTATTTTCCATTAACCTCTAACAGTCAAAGATATGTTTTCTATTTTTCTATTTTAATATACAATTTTTAGATCTTTCTAAAGATAACAAAATGCTTGAGTTTTTTAAAAATAGGAAAATACCTCTGATGATATTTTTAAAGGTTTTATTTATTTGACAGAGAGTGTGAGCAAGAGCACACAGGAGCACAAGCAGGGGGAGTGGCAGAGGGAGAGGGAGAAGCCAGCTCCCCGCTGGGACCATGCCCTGAGCCAAAGGCAGACACTTAACCAACTGAGCCACCCAGGCCCTCCCCCTTTGATGATTTTTAACGTTAGAAATAGTGAGGGGACTGTGTTAGGGAATAACTCCTTTAAACGTGCAATCAAAGCATTTTCCCTTTTGTGCTCTCTGTAATGCATTTTAATTCTGTGATTGTGTGTTGCAGATCTTATACAAAGCTAAAGGAGAAGATGTGAAACATAAATACACTATGAGTCCTGATCTTCCTCAGTTTCTCCAGGCCAAGTGCAATGCTTACAATATAAGCGACGTGAGTAGGGTTTTTGATGGGGTGTGAAATCCAGACATGATTGAACAGTAATAGAATTTAAGAGTAGGATGGGGCCTTGATAATTATTTAGATCAGTTTCCCATACACCCTGTATGAAGCCTATCCCATGATGACGGCTCTCTGCCTCTTAAGTCAGCCTTTTCAAGGGTGGGACAAGTCAAAAGGATGTAACATTTTCCCTTACGTGGAGCCCAATATCTATTCCTCTAAAACTTTGATTTAGTTTTCCTAGTTTTGCAAGTGGAGGAAGATAGTATCCTGCAGCAAAATGAGAATTATGAAATCCTTTTATTAAAACAAACCTGAAATTTCTACAGCTAACCACCAGGTCTTCCCTTGACCTTCCTTTCATAAGAGCAGACAACTTCATTTTCTCTAGTTGGTCCTCACACACCATGGTTTCCAGAACCTTTATTCCTGTCCTCTAAATCCACTCCAGTTCTTCAGTATCCCCCTGTGCTGTGTGCTCAAACCAGGTTGGGATGAATAATTGGTGCAGCGTCCTATAATTTCATGCTACACGAAGTGTGACGTTTTGCTAATGTGACTTCCTAAAGCAGAATGTGCTGTGGGAGATTCCTTTAGTTTATATCTGGAAAAGAATAAAACAATCCCAGCAATTGAGGAATCACGTTAGCTGATTAATACAGAGCACGCTGACATCCCTTTTCCTTTTACATTGCAGGTCTGTTATAAACGGGACTGGCATGATTTAATAGCCAAGGGTAACAATGTGCTGGGTGACGCGATTCCCATCACTGCGGCCAAAGCGTCCAGAAACATTGCCAGTGATGTGAGTAAAAATTTTAGGTGAAATGTGGGTGATCGCCTGTTTAAAAAGCAATCAAATGTGTGCTTGTCTAAATGATACCAGATTGAAAACAATATGTTGAATTAGTGACATTGAAATTCTCCACAAAATATTGTTTTGAAAACCTGTCACTTTTCCAACATTCTGTGATTCTTTTCAGTTGACCCCACTTGGTAGAGCTGTCGTAAATCTGACAGCCACTTCCTCCCCTGATTCATAGGCCAAATTACCTTTACTGACACATTTCCCTGACAGCCCACATTTATTTTCAGTGAGAACACCCTAAATGACACACATTAAATTCAAATGATTGCTTGCATTATAATTGTATTAAGAAGATTGAAAAGATGTTAGATAAAATGTAAAGTTTTTATAAACCAAATGGGAAAAGGCCCATTTTTGAATAAACCTTTGGTTTATGTAAATCGATGCCCATTTCACCTCTAAAAGGAAAAGTATACACTTCTTCCCATCATTGAAGATCAAAAATTTCAAAAAGCACGCATGCCCGGTAGACTTCACTGTCACATACTATTCCGGGGGCTACAATCACAGTTGGAGAAAAGAGAAGGAAGAAACCACCCATATGTACAGACTACATGGGAGCTAGGGGTGTAAGAATTCTACAGCTTTCCTTGTCAGGATGCCACTGAAAATGTGTTCCTCAAAGATGTACACACCCCTGTGAAATAAATTTCTAGTTTAAGGACAAAGTGAAAGTCCAAAATATGACGTTATCAATTTTTTTTTTCTTAGAGTTTGAGCAGAGCTTTTTCTAACACGCCTAGAAAAGTCTCGATAATCCTTCTGCCTGCTAAACTCTTGTTCATAAATCAGTGCATTAAACGACGGGAGCAGCGTGTTAGCAGAGTTGAAGTAGATTTGAGTTCTCTTGCATAAAAATGGAGGCTTTGACCTACCGACAGTACAACTCAATCTATACCCCATCCCCAGTTCAGCAGTGCGAGACCTTGGGCTGCAGAGCCGTCGCGGTGAGGCTTTTACTGGCGGGGAAGCTCACAGCCTCTCCCGCCCTTGCTGCGGGCCCTGAACTCATCTGCAGCGGCTTCAGCAGCGAGCTTGGAAAGTAGCTGCTGAGACATGGGCGGGGAAGGCCAGGCACCTGCCTGTGCGGCATCTGAATTGCTGCCACCCAGAAAGAAGAGGGTTTTGTTTTAAGCTGATCCTGTCAGCCTGAGACCACACAGTCAAGTTTTGCTTCCCCTTCCCCAAGAAAACCTGAGTGTGAACTTGCATGTAGCGTTTCTTCTGCACCTGTTGCATACGTATCACTAGGTCGCTGGGAACAGCAAATGGAAGATTTTCTCAATAATTTCTCATGTTCTATGACGTATGATAACCTTCTGTGGTGGTAATAACATATTGAGTGGGGAGAATTCACATCCCAGGAAACCAAGAGGTACTGGCCTTCTGTTTGGAAATGTGCCTTGTTTATATTAAGCATGAAAATTCAGGCTTTAAGTAAAGTTCTACATGTCAGTGCATTCGTAGGATTATAGCAAAGAAAGAAACTGGTCCTGAATTTATCATGATACCCATCTGTAACCCGGCAGTGTTGGAGATAAACGTTTTCACTCTGAACTTTCTGGGGCTCGTGGGAGTGGGTGGGTATGGTTTGCATTTCTTGTACAATCTTCCAGAAATGCACAATGTTCTAAGTTGCCTTTGTGTGTGAATATACTTGCTACACATAATGTTATCAATGCCTAGGGCTTTGCTAACCAAATTTTGCCTTTGCAGTATAAATACAAGGAAGCTTATGAGAAGTCAAAGGGGAGGCATGTGGGTTTCAGAAGCCTCCAGGATGATCCCAAGCTGGTCCATTATATGAATGTGGCGAAGTTGCAGTCAGATCGTGAATACAAGAAGAACTATGAGAACACCAAAACCAGCTACCATACCCCAGGGGACATGATTAGCATTACTGCTGCAAAGTCTGCCCAAGATGTCGTCACCAACGTCAACTACAAACAGCCTGTACATCATTACACATACCTACCCGATGCCCTGAGTCTCGAGCATACCAGGAATGTGAATCAAATTCAGAGTGATGTGAGTATATATAACATAACAGACCCAGACATGTTGGTACTTAAGGGATAATCATTTCTTCCTGTTTTAGTAGACTTCACAATACAGTAAGATATTTGAAAAATGCACTTTAAAACAAACAGTCATTATTGAAAGACTAACAAAGGCATGGTAGATGAGCTGTGTTTTTGCTGGCTTTCTGTGCTCCTATTGTAATCATTGATACTGTCTTTATTAACTTATGGATCAAAGATAAAACCATATTCCACCAAGTATATAAACCACCTTCGTTCTCAACAAGAGGAAATGGTTGCTCTTGGCAGGCCCGCTTCAATGGTGAGATGTATAATGCAAAATAGTATTCTCTATTCTTTCTGTATTCGGGAAAGGTTTTTTCTTTTTTTAACTAAAAATCACACTCTCATGCATGTTAATCTATGTGATGAGTCATCTAGAATGAACCAGGAAGGCTTTGTGATTGCAGCATGATTCATGGAGAGCTGCACGGGGGGGGATGTTTAATATTCAGGGCATCTCCTTCTGCAGGAACCAGAACGAAGATGTCTCTCCCCAGCTGAGATCAGGAATAGCCTAGATGAACAGGATGGGTGAAATTCAAAGTTGTGGGGTTTTCAGTGAAATCAAAAAGAAAGCCCAATTTATTGTCAAAAGAGACACAACTTTTTTTAGCATTAGCCATGGAAATATGTGGCCTAGATTCCCTCTGTGTCGTATAATGCACTCTTAACAACAGAACTGCTTTTTCTTATTACCAAATTCTGGGTAAGAAGCTCAGTGGCATACATAGTGAAAGCTTCTTCACAGACGGGAGCATGCTGGAAGGGTTGAATTGCAGATTTCAGAGAGCTCCTTTGAGTATTCTGCAGGCTACCTCCTCATACGAGATTACTCTTTTACAGAATGTGTATAAAGACGAGTATAACAACTTCTTCAAGGGCATTGGATGGATCCCTATTGGTTCTTTGGAGGTTGAGAAGGTCAAGAAAGCAGGTGATGCTTTAAATGAGAGGAAGTATCGACAGCACCCAGATACCATCAAGTTCACAAGTGTGCCCGATTCCATGGGCATGGTTTTGGCTCAGCAGAACACTAAGCAGCTAAGTGATGTAAGTGGTTTCCCTTCAAAAGGGTTTATCCAAGGCACCTGGGATTATCTGTGGATTTTATTTCTCAGGCCAGTCTCTGTTGTCTCATTATCACAGATATCCAGGGGCACCTGGGCGGCTTGGTCTGTCAGGTAGCCGACTCAGCTCATGATCTCGGGGTCCTGGGACTGAGCCCTGCGTCAGGCTCTGCACTCGGCAGGGAGTTAGCTTGAGGATTCTCTCTCTCCTCCTCTCCCTCTGCCCCTTCCCCTGCGCACGCGTGTGCACACACACTCTCTCTCTCTCCCTTTATCTTTCTCAAATAAATAAATAAATAAATCTTATAAAAAGGGGGCTTATCCATGAATAACCCCCATTCCACCATCCTTCTTAATTCAACGTGTGAAGGTGCATCCGTGTTAGCGCATCAACTGCTTTCAGGGGTATGATAGAAAGGTCTTACTTTTGAAACAACATGCAACTTGAACATAAAGAGAATGAGGGAGGAGAGAAGGAGGATTTTCCAAATTTGCTCTATTTTCCAAATGTAGAGAATCTGTGCCATTTATAAGCAGACCCCTATTATTATACACATGAAATGGAATGAAATGATTACTGTTATCATTTGTGATTCCATCTGAATTGTAAACCAAGCTATTTATTGCTCTGAGTTGCAACCGTCCTACCTAGCTACTTGGGGGGGAAGGCATAATGTCCTAATCTCTTGCATAAGAGCTCGACGTTCTGAAAGGCAAGCCAGAGAAGGGCCTCTGGGGAGGATGGAAGCAGTTTACTTTTCAAGTCAGCTGAGCCTCATTTCTGAGCCCAGGTCTATCTGGACCCTTATTCTTAGAGCCTAATTACCCTGCTCAGTGCTTCCCCTCATTGGGTAATTTCAGAGTTCTGTTGAAGTAACTCCACCAAAAGAGAGTGTATGTAAAAAGCAAGGAAAAGAAGAGGTTGTGTGTTTTTAGCCCCAGATATTAGAAGGTGGGGAAGGCTTTGCTTGGCTCAGACTTGAGAATTATCTGTGGATTTTCTTTCTCAGGTCAGTCTCTGTTGCTGCATTACCACAGTTATTTTGGGATTAGTTCTATTGTAGTAGGAATAAATGTGGAAATTCTTCTGATTTCTTTTGTTCTCACTGTGGTTTTCCAGTTAGCTAGGAGCACTGGACACTCATTCTTTGTCTTCTCCACCCCAATAAATGCCATCAACATCTACCCAGTGACTCAAGCCAGAAACCTGGCTGGCATTGCGCTGCCTCCCTGCGTGATCCCTGCATCCGTGCACCTCGGTCTCTCCCAGCGTCCCCTGGGGCATTCGCCTGTCATTCACCTGCCTGCAGTTAGTTAGGGCTTCCGTACCTCTCATGGGGTCAACTGCACTAAGCTGGTATCTGGCTTCCCTGCCTGCGGTCACACATGACCAGCAGAAAAACGGTCTTAAAATATAAATCACAGCCCTCTTATACTTAAAACCTTTTAGTAAGTTCTCCTTGAACTTAAAAGCTAAACTCTTTCCCTGGGCTGAAAAGACCCTCAGCTCTGTGCCCCTGCTTCCCATCCTAATTCTGTCGGGCCCCCTTGGCACACTCCAGCCCTGTGATGCAGCTGCCTTCAGTCCCTCACGCTGGTGCTGCCCTTTCCAGACTCAGGGCCCCAAATGCTCTGCTTTGGCCTGGACCCTCCTTTCAAGTCTGAGCATAAATGTTATCTCCTTAGCCTTTGCTGACTACCCTTGTTTCTTTCCTGAAGTTATTCTATTTATAACGCATCACACATTCTAGCTCTATCTTAGAGTTAAATTTTTATTTTCTGTCTCCTCCACTGCACGGTAACCTTCAAGAGGACATGTCAGCCCTTGTCAACACATTACATGCAGAAACCTATCACCTACCTGGCCGATAGTGCTGTCCAATAAATATTGGTGGAATAAGCAAATGGATATGTCTCCTAACACCCTCCCATATGGTAGTATAGGTATTTGACTTGTATATGGAAAAACACAAATGATTACCTTCCTTTTTAAAGGGGTGTATACCTGCTGGAACTGACATTATATCAGCTAATGATATTTGCATTCTGCCTCCTTTGGTTTTAGTTGAACTACAAGGTGGAGGGGGAGAAACTGAAGCACAAATACACTATGGACCCCGAATTACCTCAGTTTATTCAGGCCAAGGTCAACGCCCTCAACATGAGTGATGTGAGTATTTGGGCTGGTACCAGTCTAACATTGTTAAGATGGGCCTCCTCTTTTCAATTCTGTATAATTCTAGCAGTGAGAATTTTAAGGGCAGCAAACTGTGGATCTTTCGAGTCTCTGTTCGCAGAGGTCGTTGAGAAGAGATGACCTCTGGTTAACCTGTGAGGTAGACCCAGGTAGAGTCTCCTCACCCATCCCCCATCCTTGGAATGTAACTTCTGTCTGCTGTCCCCACAATGGGAGCCATTTTCAAGGATGCAGCCTTGTTAGAGCAATATGTTGTTGAGACCACCTGAATGGTATACGTGACTAAACCCAGTTAAGGCCTCGGTATAAACTTTTAAGATTGTGGTGGGCTAAATCGTGGAAGGAGCCGAGATGCCCTTCAACAGATGACTGGGTTAAGAAGCTGTGGTCCATATATACAATGGAATATTACTCAGCTTATCAGAAAGAACGAATTCTCAACATTTGCTGCAACATGGACGGCACTGGAGGAGATAATGCTAAGTGAAATAAGTCAAGCAGAGAAAGACAATTATCATATGATTTCTCTCATCTATGGAACATAAGAACTAGGAGGATCGGTAGGGGAAGAAAGGGATAAAGAAAAGGGGGGTAATCAGAAGGGGGAATGAAACATGAGAGACTATGGACTNCTATGAGAAGCAAACTGAAGACTTCAGAGGGGAGGGGGTGGGGGAATGGGATAGACTAGTGATGGGTAGTAAGGAGGGCACGTATTGCATGGTGCACTGTGTGTTATACGCAACTAATGAAGCCTCAAACTTTGCATCGGAATCCGGGGATGTACTGTATGGTGACTAACATAATATAATAAAAATTTAAAAAAAAGATTGTGGTGGGCAAGGGAGGAGAGCTACTTGTCTTGTGGTTGCCCAAGACAAGCCTTGTGTGTAAGTTCCCTTGTTTATTAAACCTGCCACCTATCAATCGGTATGGGCTCCCTCTTTGTTCAGTTTCATCTTGTCCTCCATGTCCGGGGGCCAGTTTTTGAATCAGCAGTCTAAAGATTGGCTCAGAGGGGAAGACGAACCATGAGAGACTGTGAACTCCGGGAAATAAACTGAGGGTTTCAGAGGGGAGTGGGTGGGGGGATGGGTTAGCCCGGTGATGGGTATTAAGGAAGGCACGTAGTGCATGGAGCACGGGGTGTTATGAGCAAACAATGAATCATGGAACACTACATCAAAAATTAATGATGTACTGTATGGTGACTAACACAATAAAAAAATAAAGATTGGCCCATTATCCAGAATCTGAGACTAGAAGCTACCATAAAATTTCACTTGATACAGGCTTTTCCAAACTGTGGACATGACTCATTAGAGGGTTATAGAATCAATCTAGTAGGTTGTATTGCACTTTTTAAAAAGTGGAACAAAATGAGACACACAAGATTGGAAAGTACAGTAGTGAATAGTCTGTAATAAGGACATGTATTGCTTTATATAACTTTTGTTTCAGTTATTAAAACTTGTATAAAAGTTTATTGTAATTTTCTTTAGAAATATTTCTTGCATATAACAAGCCTCTTGGGTAGTCTAGATACATAATTGGTGGTGATCTTTAAATTCACTATTATAAGTTGTTTCTTTTTGCTTTAAAAAAAGTTGGTGGATTCTAACTTAAAAACATCATCAAACCTGGATAAAATCGTTCATTTCTTAAAAGATGACTTAGTCATTTTTCCTAACATTTTAGACTCTTTTGTCTGCAAATACACATTTTTTGGTACCATTTCTATGCTTTTGGTTTATTTAATTTTTTCCCCTGCTTTTATAAGTAATATTTAAACATTAAGAGTAATCAGATCTGAATTTTTTATTTTAGTATTCATACCTTTCTCTAAGTTTTAATTGTTTCATTACAAAAAATACAAGTAAATAAAGTATTGCATGCTTATTATAGAAGAGTTTGATAATACAGAAATATACTCAGAATAATAAAATAATAAAATACTCTTTTCCTTTTTCAAGTCTCATTATAAAGCAGACTGGAAGAAAACTCTTGCTAAGGGCTATGATTTGAGATCAGATGCCATTCCAATTGTTGCTGCAAAAAGTTCAAGGAATATTGCTAGTGATGTAAGTATAATTTGAAAGTGGAAAACTCTTCTTTATATTTTAAAAATCTTTATATGGTATATGAGGCTATATGAGCTGTATTAGGAAATAAATAAAAAGTTATAATATAAAAATATTTTCTAACATCCAAAGTGCCAATGGTTTTTTATTACTTTAAAATCTTTAGATATTTAATACAGTTATTACAAAAAAAATTCTTTGTTTTAAACTGAAATAGTTGGAACTGTCATTGGTATCACTGTTATGAATTTGGAAACTGCTGTTTATTTGGATTTTTCAAGAAAAAAGTGTTGGCATACTAAAATGTCACTAAATCATTTAAAAGGCTCCAAGTTTTTAAAAGAATACGATTTTTTAATATAATTTTCACAAAGAAAAAATCCCATAAAATAGGAAAACCAGGAAGAATTATAGATTAAATGACAGGATTTTAGTTACTTACCTACTTAATTACTTTTTATAAATTAAGTTATATTTTCATGTGAGTTGATATAATACCTCGATAGAGTAAAAACTCATTCACGTGGAATCCAGTAAACTTATTTGTATAAGAGCTTTGCTGAAATTTATTCAGGATTATACAACTACTTTATAAAGTAATACAAATTATTTGGAAATAGATGGTTAAAAAAATATACACTAAATCCTTCAAAAACTTTTCAGGAACCTTTGAGAATATTCAAAGAATCTACTTATGAATAATCTAGATGTAAACCACAAATTATCCCATTCTTCATTATCCCCAGAAAATATCTCAAGACCCTTCATTAGAAAAATTTTACTCGTTGTTTATTTAAAAATACTAAAATATTTAGGTGTTACTTGGATTCAGACGAGATTTGGCTATTGCTTAATTTGTTATATAAATTCAGTCTGACACTTAAGCATTTCCTACAATTGACCCTATCACACTTCTGTCTGCCCTTCTTTTTCATATAGTTCAAATATAAGGAGGCTTATGAGAAAGCCAAAGGCAGGCAGATTGGATTTCTCAGTCTTCAGGATGATCCTAAACTGGTTCATTACATGAATGTGGCCAAAATGCAGTCAGATCGTGAGTACAAAAAGGGCTATGAAGCCAGCAAGACCAGGTATCACACACCCTTGGACATGCTCAGCGTGACAGCCGCCAAGAAATCTCAGGAGGTCGTTACCAACACCAACTACAAACAGCCCTTCCACAGCTACACTCTTCTGCCTGATGCCTTGAATGTGGAGCATTCCAGGAATGCAATGCAGATCCAAAGCGATGTATGTAATAGCCAACACATCACTGGCATAGAATCAGTTATCCCTTCCTAGCTGGTGGGAGGGGAGAACAAGAAATTGGCAGTTCCATTTACTTCATCTTACACCTGGCTGGACTCACTATAATTAGAGATCCTCTCCAGAATTTGGAGTTTTAGAATTTCACTCATTTGAACTATATATAGCTTTAGAATTTTTTTGGTTATTATATATGTGTGTGTGTATGTGTTTGTGTGTGTGTGTGTTAGACACAGTACATGATGTATTCTGTGAAAAACCAACAGACTCAAATGAATGCCATGTAATATCTTTTCCTGTATAAAATTCTTTTACCTTTTCCTCCAAGAAAGTTAAGTTTTATAAAAGAATTATTTGGGTTAGGTTTTCCTGTTCAAAACCACCATGAATGCAATCATTTTTTTTTAAGATTTTATGTTTAAGTAATCTTTGCACCCAATGTGGGGCTCAAACTCACAATCCTGAGATCGAGAGTCGCATGGTCTACAGACTAAGCCAGCCAGGAGCCCCTGAATGCAACTGCTTTTGAAATTTGTTTTTTTCCAAAAGATGGTAGGGAATAAAAAGCAGGTGATTCTCTTCTCCCTCCTTTTTTTCCCTTTTTGATAAGGAGTAAATCATCTAGCCAAAGAAACCCAAGTCCTGACTCCTTCTGAAATGAAAATTTCCTTTTTCTTTGTAAAGAATCTCTACAAATCCGACTTTACCAACTGGATGAAAGGGATCGGCTGGATCCCATTAGAGTCACTGGAGGTGGAGAAAGCAAAGAAAGCTGGAGAGATCCTTAGTGAGAAGAAGTATCGCCAGCACCCTGAGAAGCTGAAGTTCACCTATGCCATGGACACAATGGAACAAGCGCTTAACAAAAGCAACAAACTGAATATGGATAAGGTAGGAACTCTCCTGCTGGTCTCAACCCAAGAACCCTTACAGCGCTCAAGTCCTTGAGCCCTGGCGGTGCTGCTATAATGGTCCTCAGCATTTTTCTCTTTATGATGGTCGTGGTGGTGGTGAGAAGGGGCATTCTATAACTTTCATCATGTCTAGAGAGCTCTCACATACACTGACTCAGGCTGTCTGTCGACACCACGCTGAGGGTGCGACAACTGCAAAACTCCACATAGTGTGAGGTTGGGGCAAGATGACATTTGTTGTCTTTGTGGAAGAGGGCTCCCTAGTTCGATGTTTTTTTCCTCATTGTGTGTTCAGTCTCATCAGCCTGTCTTCTTTGCTATGTCATCCATTTGCCAATATCAAATTTAATCTCTTCTATCATGGAGACGTGGGTCTCTTCCTCTTGATAGCACTATTACAGACTTGTCCTACTATACAGTCATGTGCCTGTCTTCCTTGTTGCAGAGGCTCTACACTGAAAAATGGAACAAAGACAAGACCACCATTCACGTCATGCCTGATACTCCAGACATTTTACTGTCCAGAGTAAACCAAATCACCATGAGTGATGTAAGTAGATTAACAACAACAGTAAAGTGGGAGAAGGTTGGCGGGAACTAATATTTATGGAATGTCTCTTTTATATACCAACCACTTCAAAATCAAGATTCCCATTCTGACCCAAGTAACAAGTTGCTGGTGTTATTATATTTCATCATTTAGAAACTGTACAAAGCTGGCTGGGAAGAGGAAAAGAAGAAAGGCTATGACCTGAGGCCTGATGCCATCCCAATAAAGGCTGCGAAAGCCTGTAGAGATATTGCCAGTGATGTAAGTGCCTCCGCTGGGCCCTCTGTAGGCTCAGCGAATGAGAAGCCAATGAGCCAAGTTCGTGTGCGTGTGTGTGTGTGTGTGTGTGTGTGTGTGTGTGTGTGTGTGTGTATGTATTCAAGAGCTACAGTCAACCCTCCCCAGTGTTGGTGGGACCCTCCTCTGTGGAACACACAAGACCTTTTCCTTCACCCAGTTCAAGGACCCTCTAATCATTTGTTAATTATTTGTTATAAAAAGTGACTGGGTCTTGTTAATATAAGTTGCTTTTACAGTACTCAAATCATTTATAGGCAATTCTGAGCAAATACTGGATGCAGGCTATCCATTTTACCCAAGAGACCCTTGGTTAGACTCTTTCTTGAATTAAAGATGCACCATGAGAAATTGTGCCTGTAGCCTATTCTGATGAGACAGCTGAGTGAGAAAAGCTGCTTTCTAAAGCACCCTAAAACAACTTATTCATGCATTTCTTTGATTAACTCTGAGATCATTTTCTTTCCATGGACTCAAGTCTGGCAACAAATTTGAAGTAAAAAGATTTTGCTCCCTGCCCCTGTGAGCTCTAAAACCGTACACCTTTGACAAAGCTAATGGCATCTAATGAATTCTGTTTTTCTCCCTTTCCTTCACTGACTTCACCGTGCTTCCTTTCCCATCCACAGTACAAATACAAGCAAGCTTATGAGCAAGCCAAAGGGAAACACATTGGCTTCCAGAGCCTAGAGGACGACCCCAAGTTGGTACACTTCATGCAGGTGGCCAAGATGCAGTCAGACCGGGAATACAAGAAGGGATACGAGAAATCAAAGACCTCCTTCCACACTCCAGTGGACATGCTGAGTGTGGTGGCAGCCAAGAAGTCTCAAGAAGTGGCCACCAACACTAACTACAGAAATGTGATCCATTCCTACAACATGCTTCCTGATGCCATGGGCTTTGAATTGGCCAAAAATATGATGCAGATTCAAAGTGATGTATGTGACAGCCACATCATTTGCAGAACATTGACCTTGGTTAATAAGCAAATCATGAATGACCCTAAGTTAGGACATTTTGAAAATCCTGAAAGAAATTAACGTATAATTTCCACCCAAGTTGTTTATTTTCTACCTTAGATGGAATTTCTTTCTTTTAACAAAGGAGGATACATTCTAGAAACCAAAGTCTTATTTTCTACCATTACTGCTGTGAGGATTGGTGGTTGCTGGATTCAGCTAGGGCAAATGAAAACTTGTTTCAGAGAACATGTTGAAGGAAACGTGTCAAGCAAAGAGGGTCAGAAGCAGAAACAGCTCCTGATACACGAGTAAGAGGAAAGTCAGGAAGTCCGATCACTTGCTAGCTCCTGCCCGTCACTCCTAACTCCACTACTTCCAATTCTGTAGTCGCCCGTATTACTTGCTGATGAAACATTGAGGAGGTAGAAACTATCGGAATGAATGCGAGGCAGGCACAGAGTAGAGCCAAGAATTCCACTAAAGAGGTCATTTATTTGGTGGCTGGGAGAAGGGAATTTAAATTACTAGCCAAAGGCAGGCCACGCCACGCTCCTGTTTCTCTTAGGGAATATAAGAGCTCAGCTCTTAATTGCCAGGCAGGTATGTAGCGTCCATATAAAAGCCACCAAGGTAGACTTGTAGAGGAAAATATCAGAATTGGGGGGAAGAAAACCAAAAATTTGCACAGAGTACCAGTGAGGTTTCTGGCATACCCAAGGGAATTGTAGCAGTGGTGGGTGATCAAAGCTTACAATGAAAGAGAGAACCGGGATCCTGGTGAGTGACCTGTCAACCAAGGGAACTTGGAAATTCATGTAAGAAAGGCCAGCACAGTCACCATTCTCAAGATAATAGTCACATGACAACTACTCTAGTTGTTATTTCTTAGTATTTTTTCTTTATGAAGGCACTGAGGAAAACAAACCACAAAGATATTACTCCTTATTTTTAATTTCTCATGCAAAAAAAATGTAAGAAAAATGTTTAGAACAAAAATAGTTGGAGTTTGATATACTACTGGTTGAAAACCAAAGGGGAACTTAGGGAATATTGAATACCCACTCATGGTTCTTGGCAGCTTTGGTTTCTTCTGATCCCTGAACTTTCCCTCTTTTGCAGAATCAGTACAAAGCTGACTATGTTGACTTCATGAAGGGGATTGGATGGCTCCCCCTGGGCTCCCTGGAGGCTGAGAAAAACAAGAAAGCCATGGAGATAATCAGTGAAAAGAAGTACCGCCAACACCCAGACACTTTGAAGTATTCCACTTTGATGGACTCAATGAACATGGTTTTGGCCCAGAATAATGCAAAAATTATGAATGAAGTGAGTCTTTCAATAGTATAATATTTCCTATGCACCAGGAAAAAAGCCAAGTCTTCTTACATTTATTTGATCTACAGGTTTTGCTAAAGGTTTTAGGGCATCACAATTAATGTTTATTCAGCTTTGAAAAAGGGACCTGTGGTTAAAAAAAGATAGAAATTAGTCCTAATTAGTGGTGCCCTAAATGTTCAATGAACCACTCTGACCAACAGACATAAGAAAATAAATATGAATCGTTTCTCTTCATGCAAATTTTGGAAAGAAGTCTTGTTTGGCTAAGGTGAGGTTGAGTTGACGTTCACAATGCTGAATCAGCAAATCATTTGCCTGCCAGCTGGGTGTTGCTGCCCATCCTGCTTCTTGGCTGCTTTGATGGAATCAAAGGAGACTCCTGGATCCTGTGGCTACAGCAGCATTCTGAGCCAGGACCTTCTCTGGGCAAATCACAAGAGCAGTTGTTCTGTACAAGTAGTTCCTTGGATCGTTAATTATTCCAGCTTTAGAAAAGCCTTACTGTATTTTTAAATTTATTAGCCGTGATAGATACCAAGACCAAAGAGCACACCCACCTTGGACTTCTCTTTTTAATTGATAAATAATAAAATAATTGCAGCAGTTTTGGTTATATTATATAGATCATAATTTGAAATGCCATTGATTAGCAACCAAAAAAAAAAATGGACTTTAAACAGTTGCAGAAAATGATGGTCCTATTTACACTAGAGAGAGCTGTATTATGCTAAGTGTCTGAGTAAATCCCTTGGAGTCTTCTGAGATTTGTCAAGATGACCGATCTCTTGGACAGGGACTTGCCTGAAAGACAAGGCACAGATCTCAGTGTCCCATTTAAGATTTAGTATTTAAACTATCACAAGCTCACATTTGTTTTTTAGACGTTAAACCATTCATTTTCAGTGTAATAATTTATTAATCATTTCAGAGTAATGATGCCTGATAAGATTCATCATCCTCTTATTGCAAAGTTCTGGAAATGATGGCCCAGACCTGCTGTGTGTCCTCAGGCAAGATGCATTGCTTCTCTGGGCTATGGTTTTCCCAACTCTGCAATAAGAGGGTTCACCTGATGATCCCCAAGACATCTAGCATTTGCTATTTCTATGATTCTCACCTTGGCATCATTTTACTTTCCATCTTGCAGCCTATCCACTGTCTTGTTTGAATTAACACCTTTTCCATTTAAATTTAAAAAATAAGATCTAACTAATAAAAATCATAAAATATGGGTATTTATGTACAATTTTATAGATATATATATATGCATACACACACAACACACTAAATGAGCACCTTCTAAGATATTTAAATAATAACTTTCACTTTTTTTTTTTTTTAACTTCCCAGCACCTCTACAAACAAGCATGGGAGGCTGATAAGACCAAGGTCCACATTATGCCTGATATCCCCCAGATTGTCTTGGCAAAGGCAAATGCAATTAATATGAGTGATGTAAGTATAATTCCCCCTGGTTTATTTGAACCAGTATAAACTAATTAATGTCTCTTAATTATAAGAGTGAATGTTTCGAAAATAAGAGTAGGAATCCACAAGTAAGAATCTTTCTCTTTCTCATCTTGCTTTGCTGAGAGTGGGAGCAGGCCTGTGGATGGGACTCCGGCTCTGTAGTCCGGAATTTGAAGGGCAGCTGGGTTTTGTTTAGGGGTACTCCTCAGACTCAGAGTTGGCAGGAAGAGAAGGGCTTGGGGGCCCCAAGAGAGAAAAAGGAAGTGAGAATCCTAGGACCTGCTTCCTGGCGTCTCTCTACCAAGGCTTTGAGATGGTCCTAAAGAAGGGATCTTGGGAAAGGTTAAGTGGGAAGGGAAGATGAACATTTTGAAGAATTTGGGGCAAGCTCCATAACAAGGAATGTTCAACACTTAGTGTTAGAAAATGCGTCGTTTTATTTCACTTTCTTTCTCAACCTAACCATAGTTGCTAGGAAATCTCTAATCCTACCAGTGCTTTCTATTTTCCTTGGATTATACAGGCATTTGTGATTGATGACTTACTTTTGGATTGTAGAATCCACACAATTACATAAATAAAAGTGTCAATGGCAAAATAGCGAAATTTTCTTCTGATGTAAAAGTATGGTTGTTTTGAGAATCTACTGGGCTTTCACATTTTTAAAAAGCGTATTTACAACCTAATAGAGACCATTAAGTTTTATGTTTTCTGGTGGTTTCTTGAAGGTATGTTTGAGTGTGTAGTAGACTTTTTTCAAACACAGTTTTATTTGTCAGGGCACTTAGCCATTGAACCACCAGTGAAGCGTTCTGCTCAAAAATAAACACAATGCCACAGGGTTAGTTTACTCTTTTCAAATCAACCCAGGCTCTCCTATTTAGAAGAACATTATTCCCTTGCCTCTCTTTACAGAAACTCTACAAACTTTCTTTGGAAGAATCTAAAAAGAAAGGCTATGATCTCAGAACCGATGCAATTCCTATCAAGGCTGCCAAAGCCTCAAGAGATATTGCGAGTGATGTAAGTCTGAAGGAAAGCGCTTACCTGACTGGGTCCCCCCACCCCCGCCTAATTTATCAAAATAATAAGGACTGAATTTTGGAAACATTCAGTGGAAGAGATATAGGGGGAAAAGCATGCCTGCTAACAATGGCCTCCTTCTAGTCTGTGAATGTTTTTTAGGCTTGCTCTTTTGTTTTCTCTGGTATTTCTGGGGAAAAAAACAAACAGCAGAATGCTAACCATGTTATGACCACATATTTATGTGCTCCCTGGCTCATGAGCTGTAGGTGAATTTACTTTGAACTCCATCCCCAAGGCTATAGACATTAAGAGCCCTTCTCCAAGCTTTCCTGGTGAAAGACTTGGGTTGTTCCTGCTTCCTGCCTCTTAGACGGTCTCCTCCTAGCAGGATGTCTCATTAAATGGTGTGCTGGGGATGCTGATCTTCTGGACTCATGACAGCTGATTATTAAGGAATCAGGAATTCTGCAAGCCAGTTATTAAATTCTTGGTAGCTTGACACCAGTCATGGTGAGAGTATTTACACCACAAAAATTGACAAACAGGACAGATCAGGGCTTTTTCCCTCCAGAGAGCTGGTGTGCCAGCTCCCCATTCCCACAGCATATCACCTGTATGAAACTCAGTGCTTTCATTTGGTTGTTTCTGCAAGAAATCTTCTCACAGTGACCACTGAGTGATTGGGGGGTAATGGGAGGAACACATTTCAGAGTACTCTTTCCTTAGCCACCCCCAGTGACACTTTCTCTTTCTTA
This sequence comes from Ailuropoda melanoleuca, assembly GCF_002007445.2. Taxonomy (NCBI): domain Eukaryota; kingdom Metazoa; phylum Chordata; class Mammalia; order Carnivora; family Ursidae; genus Ailuropoda; species Ailuropoda melanoleuca. Next base: position 122,829,692 of record NC_048219.1, on the reverse strand, counting down.
TTCTATGCCTGATCTTCATCTTTCCCATCTGTCCGTCCCTACGCCACTACTACATCGTCCTGAAATCTCAGAATTCTTTTCCCTCTATTCTGGAGTAATTTGCTCTCTGAGCTCCTACCCTTTAACTTGCACACTCAAACTCACAAGAGATAGGCAGAATAAGAAGCTTTCCATGTATCAGAATCCTCCCTCTGTAGAAAGAGGTTGAGTGATAAATAGTAAAATTTATTTTCCATTACACCAGTATAGAAAGTCTTAAAGGAAAAGGAGCTCCACAAATATAAGGCTACTCTACAATGATACTGTGTATGTCATAAACTAAGTCTATTTTCTACAGTAAAAGACTGCCTGGGTGATTTCTTAGGGCAACAGTAAACTGCTTAGAACATTCTGCTTTTTTTTTCCCTCTCATTTGCTATACTGTTATCACCTACGAAAGATCTCCAACCTTAACAAGAGAAGTCAGTGTGGTATATCATCGTTAAGTTCTGGGTTCTAGTCCTTAGTGACCTTAGCATGTCACTCACCTTTCTGGGTCTCAGCTTACTCATCTGTAAAACAGGGCAGGAGTAATACCTTTGCTATCTACCTCACAGCATGTAGTTGTGAGTATCAAGTTACACAAACAAATGTGAAAAACATGTTTTATAAACTGTAGAATTCTGCACAAGTACCACTTTTTATGAAATACAGAATATTGATACTGGAATGTTTCTAGTCAAGGGAATTGCTCTAATAAACTCATTTTTTCACAGTATAAATACAAATACAATTATGAAAAGGAGAGGGGGAAGATGTTTGGTTTCCGCAGCCTTGAGGATGATCCCAAATTAGTCCATTCCATGCAAGTGGCGAAGATGCAATCCGATCGGGAGTACAAGAAAAACTATGAGAATACGAAGACCAGCTACCACACCCCTGCAGACATGCTCAGTGTCACTGCGGCCAAGGATGCCCAGGCCAACATCACCAACACCAACTACAAGCATCTGATTCACAAGTACATCCTCCTTCCAGATGCCATGAGCATTGAGCTGAGCAGGAATATGAATCACATACAGAGTGATGTAAGTCTCTCTTCTTTCTGGGTGATGGTTGGATTTCTTGCATGGGAACAGAGATCACAATCTTCTCTGCCACACTTTTGTATCTGAACTGATAAAAGTAAAGTAATTGGTAAGGTAAAGTCAAATTTGTCTCTTCTCTTTATAGAATGAATATAAGCAGGACTACAATGAGTGGTACAAAGGGCTTGGCTGGAGTCCAGCTGGTTCCCTAGAAGTGGAGAAGGCCAAGAAAGCTACCGAATATGCCAGTGATCAGAAATACCGCCAGCACCCTAGCAACTTCCAGTTTAAGAAGCTGAATGACTCCATGGACATGGTTCTTGCCAAACAGAATACACAAACCATGAACAAGGTAGACAGCCATCCTTCTGTACAGCTGCCCTTCCCTACAGCTCCCAGCAAGGCAGGGCTAGCAGCCTCTGGTTCTTGTTTGGGAAATTTGGTTTGGGTCCACCACTTCTGGGCAGTGACAGACTGTTCCAGGGCATGTGGCTACATCATTTTCTTCTGCCTACTTATTTTTATTTCCCCTGACCTCCTAAATTGAGTTAGGAATCATTTGTTTTTTTTAAATTGTTATATATTAAGGACTTCCAATTCTAGAAGATAGAGAATATCCAAAATATTATTTTTTTAAAAAAATCTGAGTTTGTTTTTGGTATCTTTCCTGAGTCATATACCACTTTAGTTACTGAATTTATTTTATTTTATTTTTTTAATGATTTTTTATTATATTATGTTAGTCACCATACAGTACATCCCCGGTTTCCAATGTAAAGTTCGATGCTTCATTAGTTGCGTATAACACCCAGTGCACCATGCAATACGTGCCCTCCTTACTACCCATCACTCGTCTATCCCAATCCCCCACCCTCCTCCCCTTTGAGGCCCTCAGTTTAGTTACTGAATTTAATTTGAATTGAGTGCATTTAAATGCTTGGTTACATTTTTTTCTTTTCTGTTTGTCCTTCAAATATCAAATGTCTTTCTTTTTTTCTCCTGACTTCCTAGCACTTATATACCATTGACTGGAACAAAGATAAAACCAAGATTCATGTGATGCCAGACACACCAGATATTTTACAAGCCAAGCAGAATCAAGCTCAGTATAGTCAGGTAAAGCTACATAAAAATTTGGCTTGAAATGAATTAAACTTTTTAAATGATGTAACAGTAAATTGATGTAAATGCTGAAGCAATAGAAATGAATGACTCAAACTGGCTGGTTAGAGATGCTGCAGAATATGGTGGTTAAAAGCAAGAGCCTCAGCTGTGACTCTTACGCTCAGGGGGCAGGCACTGTGCTTGTTTTCTTTATCTCAGTACTCATTGTACTTGGCACAGAGTAGAAAATCAATAGATAATTGTTGAAAGAAAAAATTGCATCACACAGACCTGGTATGGGTTTTTGGCTTTGCCATTTATGAGTTACATAACATCAGGTCTAAGCCTTCGTTTCCTCATCCCTGAAATTGAGACCATAGTAGTGCTTATGACATTGAACTGTTGTGAGGACCAAATGAGAAATTCCCATGTAAGGCTCTCAACACAGTACCTGGCACATAGTAAGTTCTGGAGGACTTTCAAGTGATTTTATTATTACTCCTTTAACACACATGTATCCATTCAATAAATTTCATTCATAAAGATTAATGCATCTATTGTACCTCATAAAAGACATTTCAGTATCTATTGCTTTGATCACTTGGATAATCAAATTTCGTTACCTGGCTTTTTTTTGGTTACCAATTTATTTAACATCTGTGAATAAAATAGCCTAGACTGTACTTAACAGCGGGGAGAAAGTACCTGACACACTTGATATGCCCAAATTGTGTCTGAACAGAAAAGCTACTCTAACATTGTACTGTGTCTCTTGTAACTATTCTCAGAGCCAGAAAACTGAAGCAAGATCCTGCAGTGCTAAGTCAGTGCTCCATAAAACAGCTTGAGCTGTACTATCCATATCTTTAGAGATAAGGTAGATGATAGAGTCTGATGCCTACTGTCTGGGAAGACTTTTGTCCAGTAATCCACTGGGGTTTTAATATATACTGAATAACGCTAAATTAAGTGTTTAATTTCCAGAAACTCTATAAACTTGGATGGGAAGAAGCTCTGAAGAAAGGCTATGATCTCCCACTTGATGCAATTTCTGTACAGTCGGCCAAAGCTTCAAGAGACATTGTTAGCGACGTAAGTTTGGTTTGTTTGGCTTTTATGATATATTTTATCTGAATCCGGTATCTTTAATGCTGGTAACTGTTTTTACAGATAGGCTTTGCCTGTGTAATGGCAAAATGGCAAAATGTAATGCCATTCCCTTCATCTTCTCCTACCTACCCTCTTCATTTACTGAACATTCCCTTTTCCTTCTTACCGATCCAGTATCAAAATAAGGGCTTCCTGAATAGAGGTTGAGACAGAGGACCTGTAAGATCCATTACACTAAGATGCTATGTTGCTAGATATTACAAAGAAACCAGAGATTTCAGTGTTCCCCTGCTTGCCTGAAAATAATTTCCTGTTTTCTCTTTGTCTATCTTAGACAAATTCAAAGCACCAGATAATAAATCAACCTCAGCAACCTGATGTCGATAAATTTTTATATGCACATATTTAAGAAATAGATGCCAGTTCTTTTTATTTAACCTATTCTTACGTCTACATAATTCTAATAAATTAGCTTGGGGCATAAAAAATTCAGGAAGTTTCAGGCAGTTAGGTTTAAGTTCCAGAGCGCCGAACTTTCTGTTGGAAATCTGATCCCAAAGTTCATAAAACAGGGATATTTGTTCTCCAAGACAACTTCTAGTTATGATTAGAAGGGATAGTCAATTTGGTGAATAAACTAGGTACAATTCCTATTGATTAGTTAAATTTTTATTAATATTTGACTTTGCTATTCTGCATATAAACATGTCATTTTGTTAATTCTAAGAATTAACCTCAAAAAATTCAGAGGACTTTGGAATTTCAGAGGGAAGCTCTACCTCTTAAAATTTTTAAAACAAGACAAAGACTTGGGTTGGAAAAAAGGAGTGTCTAAAACAGCATCTGACAATAAATTCTAAGAATAAAAGGGAAGATTTTCCTTAAGTCAGTCAATTTGTGACACTCCAGAAATGTGGGAAAATTAGATGATTTATTATTACTCACTGGCTTGCAGGTCAATTCCATATTAAAACAAATCAATGTGCTGAAGAACAGCAAGAATGATGCTTGAATATTCCCGCAGGAACATTTAATGTTCTGTAGTCTCCATGAGGTGAAGATTATTTAGAAATTGAAGAAATACATCAGTCATTTCCTAACTATACGTTTGATAGTACCTAATTTCTTTTAGTATGAAACCATTAGTTAGAACCTTTTGAAATCTTACCCTAAAATTAACTTTATGTAAACTTTACCACCATTGTAGAGATTATATCTCCCCTCAGTTTCAAATGCTTTTTTTTTTTAAGATTTATTTATCTTAGAGAGTGTGAATGGGGAGAGGGGCAGAGGGAGAGGAAGAGAGAATCTCAAGCTGAGTGCAAAACCTGAAGTGAAGCTCGATCTCACGACCCTGAGATCATGACCTCAGCCAAAATCAAGAGGTGGACCCTTAACTGACTGAGCCACCCAGGTGCTCCTTGAATGGTTTTTATATTCTACAAAATTTAAGGAAATTAGAGATATGTTTATGAGAACTTAATAAATTAGAATCATAGAATTTAGTTAGACAACGTAAAAGCTATTTAATCCAGCCTCCCACTCAGTGTCCTGCCAACTCTCTGAAAGGTGGTCATCTGGTCATGTGAACACTTACACATAAAAGAATTTTTGTGTCCTTCAGGGCAGGTCATCTCCTTGTTGGATCATCTCTAATTGTCATTATATAGTTCCCATTTTGAACGTGAGTATGTTGTCGATCACTCTAGGTCTGTGTTGTGTTGTGGACCATCGCAAAGTAGCTTATTTCCTCGTTCATCTGATATCTCTTCATATTACAAGCTTTTTGCTTTTTCTCATTTGGTTTCAGTTTTCTGAGTCCTTCAGTATTCTGAATATTCACTATTCTTTAAAAGTCCTTCACTCTACCTGTGATTTATTCTATTTTTTTCAGTACCCCTCTCAAAATAGCTCCCCCAAACCTCGTGTTGTTTCCCTGTCACAGGAGGTCAGGCCAGAGTAAACGAGCTTCTGACTTGTTGTGTCCCTGTCTTTAATACTACTTTTATGAGCGATTTTGTCAGATCGCCCATATTGAGCTTATAGTCAACCTAAACTCCTGAGTATTTTTAATGTATGTAACTGTGACGCTGGATGTCAAGAGAGAGTAGAACCTAACTCCATGAAGTGTAATGTATGCTGGCCGTCTAGCATCAAGTAAATGCTATTATTATTACTATCATTATTATTATGATTGTTGTCCAGTACTAAAGCAGTTTTTTCCCCAATTGAATCTAAATAGTGGATTTCACTTTTCTTGAATTTATGTAGTTCATTTTGACTCCTCTTAACAATATGTTGAGATCTTGTGATACTCTCTTTCTAATCTAACATATTTAGCTGTTTGTAGCTACATGCGCATGAAGATATGGATCCTAAACAGGACATGGTTATCGGACATAACCATATGGCAAACCACTAAAAATCCCGCTGCTTAATAAGTTAATCTGTATTATGAGACTCGTTGATCAAGTCCTGAATCTTTATTTTTCTGCCATTCAGCCCATACTTTCTGATCACTCCCATAAGGCTATCACAACAGCGTTAGCAGGGTCAGCATACCCAATGTCTAGCACATCATGGCATATATTTTTGTCTCTAGTTAGGATTTTTTATCATAACCTCTCTTGATAATCAACTACATTACATTTTTTTTGGAAGCCTCTATGTAAGTTCTTACTTTTCTTACTAAATTAACATGGACATCCCTTTTCTCATTTCAGCTTTGGAAAACAAACATACAAACTATGCAAATTGAGCCTTTAATTAAGCTCAGATTGTTGAGCTTCACTTGATCTCTGTATGTTAATAAAAGAAATGATTCCTTTGATTTCAGTTTAAATACAAACAAGGCTACCGCAAACAACTTGGCCACCATATTGGATTCCGGAATCTGCAAGATGATCCAAAGCTTGTGCTGTCCATGAATGTAGCCAAAATGCAGAGTGAAAGAGAATACAAGAAGGACTTTGAGAAGTGGAAGACCAGGTTCAGCAGCCCAGTGGACATGCTGGGAGTGGTGCTGGCCAAGAAATGTCAGGCCTTAGTCAGTGACATAGACTATAAGAACTACCTGCACCAGTGGACATGCCTGCCTGACCAGAATGACGTTATTCAAGCTAAAAAGGTTTATCAACTGCAGAGTGAGGTCAGTTTCTACTTAATTGAATAGCTCATATATTACCATTTGAGTAGCCATTGAGTTACAGAGAGACAAAGTAAAAAGGAATTATTATTGAATATCTAAAACGCATCTCTTTGTAATGTGTAGAATCACTTGAGTCAAGGGTCCAAATGAGGATGGGGTTTTGATGGAGTGCTTTGTAATTTCACAGAATCTGTATAAGTCTGACCTTGAGTGGCTGAGAGGCATAGGATGGAGTCCCCTGGGTTCTTTGGAGGCAGAAAAGAACAAGCGGGCTTCAGAAATCATCAGTGAGAAGAAATACCGTCAGCCTCCAGACAGAAACAAGTTCACCAGCATTCCTGATGCCATGGACATAGTTCTGGCAAAGACAAATGCCAAAAATAGGAGTGATGTGAGTAACTCTTTAGAAATAGAAAAATTATAGTGCCTGATAAGTGGTAGGTGCTCAATAGCATTTGCTTAAATAATTAATAGAATAACATAGCATCATATCCTCCAGCATAGCACAACGGAGCATAATGTTTAATATTGGCTGCTTCGTTTGAATTATCGACTACTCTACACTGAATCATGTAAAATGGGTTAATATCGATTTTGTCACCTAAAGTTTTTGTACTTATTTACTTATTTATTTACCTATTCATCCATCCATCCATCCATCCATCCATCCTGTAAATGAGAAAGCTATTGAACATACTTTTTTTTCTTTGAAACTTGAACACATTAAAGACCCAGACTTCGTGGTGTTGGTGGTGTTGGCAGTGTTGTTGTTGTTGTTGTAAAGTGTATGAGAGGGTAATATTTTGAGTACTTTGCACAGGCAAGGTGGAAATGTTATAAAGAGTGTATTTTCTCCCAAGTGTTTATAATGCATTTAGCTTTGCCAAATCAAGAGAAGTAGGTAATACTACACACATACACATGTGTGTGTATGTGTGTGTATATATATATCCCATCTTCAACTTATTTCCCTCTTGAGCACTGATACCAGTGGTTGACATGTAATTCTAAATATTTGTTGAATGAAATGAAAAATAGCCGTGTAGAGTAATTCTATACAAAGAGAAAGAGTACTCATCATTGTTCAGTGAGAAGCATAACCCTGAAAATTACAGAAAGTTGAATTATGTGCACTGAGATTCTGGAACTGGTAAGAAAGTTTGAATTGATATGTAATAATATTTGGGTCTTAGAGGGATCTGAATACTTCTGTATTTTTACACTTATCATACATATTCATTTTATTATAAAGCTCATAACTAGCTTATAGTAAGCATTTGATAAATTGTAGCTCCTCTCTTCCCAATCAACCTCTCACAGACTTCTTGAAATTTTTATATCCAAAATTTATAATAAATGCTGACCTGTTGGCTTTATTATAAATATTCAAGTTTTCATTTCTTTTTTTTTATGAGGGTAATTTGAATCCAACAGGCTGACTAATAAAGAAGCAAATTTATGCAAAATAGCTCCCCCTTTGGAATCCAAGATTCCTTTCCCTCCATGAAACAGGGCTGTTTACAGAGCTCTGAACTAATAAGGTGGGGAAGAGAAGACCCTTAATCATGAAATTTATCAACATTAAAATGCCTCGGGACAGACCTCTTCAACAGTATGCCCTGGATCTAAGAATGCTGAGATACAGATCCCCTCAGGCCTCATAAGAGGGCCACTTGGATCCTTGAGCCTGCTGTTTCTCCTTCGAATAATAGACCAATACATCTATCTCAGGATAAACAAATATTAGTATTTTCTGTTTTGGGGGGAGGTGAGGCAGGGTTGTGGTGAAAGTGACACATACCATTGAAGAGATGGTCCAACTTAGTGGTTCTCAAACAGGGACAGTTTTGTCCCACAAGGGAGATTTGGCAACACCTAGAGACCTTTTTAGTTGTCACAACTTGAGGGTGGCATGCTACTGGCATCTAGTGGATAGAAGTCAGGGATGCGACTAGACATTCCAGAAACCTACNTGGATAGAAGTCAGGGATGCTACTAGACATTCCAGAAACCTACAGGACAGCACCGCTACAGCCAAGAATGCTCCAGTGTATGACACCAGTAGTGCTGAGATTGAGAATCTCTGATCTTAATCAGAAAGGTTAGTACAGAACCAGGATAAACGTATGTGGAAATTGGCAAGCCTTGCTTTGTTTTGGTCCTGAAGGTCTTAGATTCTCTGGGTTACGTGGATTGTAGTGAGCATGTGCAGAAGTGAATTGGAGGAAGGAGAAAATTACCAGCCCCTATACCCTACACTGAATGCCTCGAGGGGAAATTGACAAGTCCAAAGAACCAATGAGACTTCTAAATTTTTTTTATTTTGAAATAATTTCAGGCATATGGAAAAGTTGCAAAAATAGTACAAATAATTTAAATACATACAATAAATATATAAATATAATCATGTGTGTATATATCTTCATCCCAGTTCCCCAATTGTTAGCATTAGTCACATTTGCTTTCCCCCCCATTTTTCTTTCATATATATACGTAAGTTGCTGCATTGACGCCTCTCTAGCCCTAAATACTTCAGTGTGCATTTCCTGAAAACAAGAACATTCTCNCCCCCCCATTTTTCTTTCATATATATACATAAGTTGCTGCATTGACGCCTCTCTAGCCCTAAATACTTCAGTGTGCATTTCCTGAAAACAAGAACATTCTCTTGCAAAACCACAGTGGAGTGATCAAAATCAGGAAATTAACATTGAAATAAATTGTGTAGACTAGTATTGGACATCACTACTGTCCTTTATACAAAATAAGAACTATTTTCTGATCCAGAATCCAATCCAAGATCACATCCTGCATTTGCTTGTCATGTCTGTAGTCTCCTTTAATCTGGACTGGCTCCTCACTCTTCCTTTGTCTTTCAAGTTCTTGACATTTGTGAAGAGCACAGGCCAGTTATTCTGTAGAATCTTTCTGTAATTTGGGTCTGTTGTTTCCTCTGATTCGATTCAGGTTTTGTACTTTCAGCAGGACATATGTGTAGTACCCTCCTCTGTATGTCCTATCAGGTGGTACATGGTATCAATTCGTTTCATTACTGATCATTTTAATTTTGATCACTTGGTTATAAAATGGTGTTGCGAGGTTTCTCCATTGTCAAATTACATTTTATCTTTTGTAATTGATGAGTATCTTGTGAGGAGATTCTCTGACAGTTCGTTCTTTTTCATCAGACTTTCACCCCCTTTTTTTAGTAAACCAATGAGATCTTTGTTTGAGTTAGCTTGTCTTCTGTAGAAGACAGACAGAGGATGGCTCTGGGACACATAAGAGATTTTGATCAAGTCCATACAAAATTTTCTCGGGATCCTAATCCACCCAAATTATTATAAGGTAGAGCTATAAATAATAAAACACATAGGAAATGTGACTCCCTAATTTCTAGATAACCTCAAATATGTCATTTTTTTGAGAAGGAGAGTTAAATACCAAGGCTGACTTTTATAATCAGATGGAGAATTCTGCTCTATTTGATGATCATGGCAAAGACTCTACCTGGATTGATTTTTAATGGGCAGGGTTATTTGTAACCTCGAAAAGGTAATTCACACTTTATATTTTGAAAGGCAGTTATATCCCAGACAAGTCAAAAAATACACCGCCTGTTTTCTGCTTACGTTACCTGCTTATGCTCTCAGTTGTAATGCTTAATTCTGATGAATTCAGTGATCCTGTTTGAAGTTAATGATGTCATTCACTAACGAAACCACTGAAAGCTCTTATTTCTCATTTTAGAGACTTTATAGAGAGGCTTGGGACAAAGACAAGACTCAAATCCACATCATGCCTGATACACCTGACATTATTCTGGCTAAAGCAAACTTAATCAATACAAGTGATGTAAGTCTCCAAATTCAGCATGTTTTTCAGAAAGCTTTTAATTGCTTCTAAAGCAAGGAATTTATTTGGAAGTAAATTTGCATGTCTGAATGATTTTGATTAATAAACTACATACGACTTAGATTCCTTATTTAGTGTTTTTTAACTTGAATATCAAAATAATTGGCACTTCCTGCCTCAGGCAGGGTTGGGGGTCTGTGGTGTCTGTTCCTTGTAGTCATTTATTACATATATTAGCATAATATAGTGGTTTATATTGCTCTCCCCTTTGTGGATGGGAGCTTCTCAGGGTCAGAGACAATTTGTTTTGGGCCTGCAGTGCTTAGCTGGGATAGTGCCCAACACATGAAATTCAATGAAATTTCAAATGAATAAGCATGAAAAAAACCCATGCAGGAGAATTCCATTTTTATTTTTATTGTCATCATAGCATAATCTCCTGAAATCTGTAGATGTAAAAATTAAATATTTTAAAGACAAATTCTAAACCCTAATAGAAGGTCTTCACAACATTAAATAATATATTAGAATAATGCCACAAATGACTAGAATATAAACTCGTTTCAAGATCAATAGGCATTTTAAGCAATCTGGCTTCGGGATAAAGTGCATTAAATTTTACTTAATGTTATTTTGTTATGTAACAAATCTGAAGAAACAAATTATTTCACTTAAGCTTTTAAATTCAACATTTAAAGTTTCCTCCAAAAAAATCTTAGATTTAAAAAATTATGAAGGATTTTGTTTCTTACCTACAGACAGCCCTATATCGTGAAATAGGCTATTTTACAACGTGTTAGTTATGTGGAAGAGACAGCCCCCATTAGGCATAATTTTTCCCCACAAAAGGCATTGGTCTATTCTAACAAAAACTTCTAATGAAACACTCAAAGTTAATTGGAAAACAGCACCCAAATGGTATTTTATTTCATTTCTCTATCAATTTACTTCTGCCTCGTTCTCATAAGTATTTGGGAAGAGCTGAAATTTAATTTTGTTGATCTGGGTAATCGAAGAGCTTTAAAGTTTAAAATAGGATCATTAGCAATCAATGGGCATAATTTCCAATTACATTTGAGTATTCTAGTGCAGATACTATTTTCGGGGACTCTTAAAATATTTAGCACATTGCATTCATTATGCTGCAGTTGTTTATGGAAACAGCTTTTCCCAAAGTGATCTTCATCTCTCAACAGAAACTCTACCGAATGGGTTATGAGGAAATGAAGAAAAAAGGTTACGATCTTCCCCTTGATGCCATACCAATCAAAGCCGCAAAAGCATCTCGAGAAATTGCCAGTGAAGTAAGAATGTACCCACGGTTTATATTGATTTGATTGCGATTTATCACTTTAAAGCAGTTTCAATTTAATCTGAAATTGAACAAAATCTTCCCAGGAGTAACAAATTAAAAGAGTGAAATGATCCCAAAGATGTAGTGTGTGTGGGATGAGGATAAACTCAAGGTATTTGGAACTGGAATCTGTATGAAATATATCGTGTATGACATTTGTACCTGGAGTTAGTCTTTAATCTTTCCTATCAGAAAACTTAAATCTGTGGCTCTCTAGGCTTTGTGAAATATGTGGAGTTCCTGTACTTTGTAACTGCAATGTAAGTTAATCTTGAAAGCAACAAGACATTTTTTTTTTCTTTAGTACAAGTACAAGGAAGGCTTTCGCAAGCAGCTCGGCCATCACATTGGAGCCCGCGACATCAAAGATGACCCCAAGATGATGTGGTCCATGCATGTGGCCAAGATCCAGAGTGACAGGGAGTACAAGAAGGACTTTGAGAAATGGAAGACCAAGTTCAGCAGCCCAGTGGACATGCTGGGGTTGGTGCTGGCCAAGAAGTGCCAGACCTTAGTCAGTGACATAGACTACAAACATCCCCTACATGAATGGATGTGTCTGCCTGACCAGAACGACGTCATCCATGCCCGGCAGGCCTATGACCTCCAGAGTGACGTGAGTCTAAGATTTTCCTTTCGCCAACTGAATACCTTGTCTGCTTTCCTAAGAAAGTAAATTTCCCCCAAAGTACACGGAGTTAAGTTTACACAACTGAGTTCTATATCCCTAAATTACTGCCCGTGGCCCATCCACTCCCCCAAATATCCGGAGGCACCATTATCCCACAGAGAAAGAGCCAACAAAGCCCTCATTGCTTTAGTGAAAGCCTCTAAGATTCTGATCTTGAAGAGTCGGATCATTCTGTATGTGCTGCTATCTAAAATGTTTTCCAAAATAAAATGTTTTCCAAAATATGCTTCTAATTTGACCATTCCATCGATTCACAACACAAACCAAAATTTGTAAATTTCCCAGGAATTCAAGCATTTAAATATATAGCATAGTAAAATATATAATATATAATTTATTTCTTTAGGGGCATATTATTATGCTTATGTTAAGTGGTTTGTCACCTGTAATTTCAGAATTTGTACAAGGCCGACCTTCAGTGGCTAAGAGGCATTGGCTGGTTACCTAGTGGCTCTCTTGAGGATGAGAAGAACAAGAGAGCTACCCAGATTTTGAGTGATCACATTTACCGTCAGCACCCAGATAAATTCAAGTTTTCCAGCCTTATGGACTCCATCCCAATGGTTTTGGCAAAAAACAATGCTATTACCATGAACCATGTAAGTCTTGTCTTTACTTGAAGGGGGTATTTGTTATGTATGTATGTGTGTGTGTGTGTGTATAAACATGGACATCTGTTTCTATAAAAGAAAAATCACATTTAATTCTTTTGTAGTTTTTAAGTGGTTTTTAAGTGATTTTTAATTAAGTCCTGTGCATTTTACTGATATGAGACATCTAGACCTGAAGATGTCACAAATACCAACTCATAGAGCAGACTGCCTTTATTCTCATTAAGAACCAGATTTAAAAAAAAAGAAGAACCAGATTATTTTTATGTCTCTATTCATCACTAGCCTGTGCTAATCATGTCTTTTTTGTTTGCTTTAGCGCCTCTATACAGAAGCTTGGGATAAAGATAAAACCACTGTCCACATTATGCCAGATACTCCTGAAGTTTTACTGGCTAAACAAAACCAAATAAATTACAGCGAGGTAAGCAATATATTCATGGTGCATGGTATATTTTACTTACAGTGCACTTTATAAATCAAACTTATGATTTATGTCGGTTTCAGAAACTATATAAACTTGGCCTAGAAGAAGCCAAGAAGAAAGGCTATGATATGCGGCTGGATGCCATTCCCATCAGGGCGGCCAAGGCCTCCAGAGACATTGCAAGTGAAGTAAGTGCACCTAAAAAGTTCTTTGCCTTAGCTTTGGCTCAAAGACTTTTCTCTCTCCTGGTTATATAGTAGGGCAAGTAAGCTATGAGGTTAAAGTTCTTGCCAACAGTCTTTTTTCTAAGTAAATAGTTTAAAATAATGGTAATAAAATTCTCAATGCAAAGTTATGGTTGAGTCCCTAGCAACATGCATTTCAAAATAGTGTCCATTTCCTGCTGAATGAAAGCATTGGATACTTGACTATAGTTCAGACATCCTTTGGGCTTGTCCACATGATATATTCTTTTTTTTTTTTTAAAGATTTTTTATTTATTTGACAGAGATAGAGACAGCCAGCAAGAGAGGGAACACAAGCAGGGGGAGTGGGAGAGGAAGAAGCAGGCTCATAACAGAAGAGCCCGACGTGGGGCTCGATCCCATTACGCCGGGATCACGCCCTGAGCCGAAGGCAGACACTTAACCACTGTGCCACCCAGGCGCCCCTCACATGATATATTCTTATATACAATTGAACTCATTGTAGGATTCCTTCAAAATTAACCCATGTCTCATGAACCAATGAACCTANGTGGGGCTCGATCCCATTACGCCGGGATCACGCCCTGAGCCGAAGGCAGACACTTAACCACTGTGCCACCCAGGCGCCCCTCACATGATATTTTTATATACAATTGAACTCATTGTAGGATTCCTTCAAAATTAACCCATGTCTCATGAACCAATGAACCTACTAGGGCTGAATGAATAGGACACATTATTCATAGTCCAACCATCCACATGTATCATATGTTTGCTTCTGCATCTGTGATTGGTTGCCAATATTTACTTTCTTTAAGTGATATCTTTGCTTACATTTCTAGGAACTTTTATCCTTCTATTTCATTAGTCCATGAGGCCAAGGGTATATTCTTTATTTCCAAAATATGAGAAGCAACCATTATAATTTAAAAATAAATTGTCAACAATCACAGAAGGGTTAAAAGTATTAATATGTACCAATATAATGTAATACCTGCTATTAAAATTCATGTTTATAGAGAATATTTAATGACACAGAAGAATGCTTGTATAATAACTAGAAAAAGCAGGTCCTATTCTAATTTTATTCTCTCTGTCACACACACACACACACACACACACACACTATAAAAAGCAGTTCTACGATGGTTATCACTGAATGGTAGAATAATATATTTTTTGTATACATATTCTTTATTTTCTAAATGGTTTACAAAGTACATGTATTTATATACAGGAAGAAATCATATTTTTAATGAACAGGAAAATTAGGGCCGAGTAATTGCTTTTTACTAAAAGCTAAAATAGTTGATAAGTGTTTTTCTTCCTCTAGTTCAAGTACAAAGAAGGCTATCGTCAGCAGCTTGGCCATCACATTGGTGCACGAGCAATACATGATGACCCCAAGATGATGTGGTCCATGCATGTGGCCAAGGTCCAGAGTGACAGGGAGTACAAGAAGGACTTTGAGAAGTGGAAGACCAAGTTCAGCAGCCCAGTGGACATGCTAGGTGTGGTGCTGGCCAAGAAGTGCCAGGCCTTAGTCAGTGATATAGACTATAAGAACTACCTGCACCAGTGGACGTGCCTGCCTGACCAGAATGACGTCATCCATGCTCGACAGGCCTATGACCTCCAGAGCGATGTGAGTATGTGAGGATCATAGTGGCATGCAAAGGTAGGAAATCAGTGAATTAACACCCCTTGGAGAAGGTAGCGATAGGTGGCACCAAGCTTACCAGCCCCTGCAAGGCAGGAATAACATTTCTTCTTTCCTTGTTTAACTTTCCAGACCAAAAAGGAATATTGTCTGATACATTGCCTGTCCATCAAACTGTATTTTCAGAGTGCTCCTTATTTCATATCCTTTAGATGAAAATGTTTTCCCAATGCAGAGATAAATATTTATTGACTGTTTGTCTCAACAGAATATGTACAAGTCAGATCTGCAGTGGTTGAGAGGCATCGGCTGGGTTCCTATTGGCTCTTTGGATGTGGAAAAATGCAAAAGGGCAACTGAAATTTTGAGTGATAAAATCTATCGCCAGCCTCCAGACCAATTCAAATTTACTAGTGTGACTGATTCTTTGGAACAAGTGTTAGCCAAGAATAACGCCATCACCATGAACAAGGTGAGGCTTCAAAGTTCAGAGAACCAAGGTAGGACTCCTAAAGCCAAGTCAAAGAAAAAGCAGCATAATCAAGAAAAGCAAGCATGCAAGCATTGAGCAACAAAAGACATCTCTCCATCCATCCATATCTATTTATCTATGTGTCACTTATATTTAATTTTTACTTCAGTAGTTGTTTCATAGTTTAGATAAAATGACATTTTTATGGAAAACCATCTTTGCATAAGAGACACTCTCAATTTCCTTTTGTTGAACATACATTTCAGATTATCATAAGGCACTAAATATCTGTTCTATGAACTAATTACTTGAAGATGTGTCTGCCATACATAGCATATAACCTATATAAGATGTATAACCTTTTGTTATTTCTGTTTATAAAGTTCTTGTGACCCAGAAATTCTTCTTAATTATATACTGAATTTTTTTCCTGATGACATTATATATTTCCTCTGATAGCGTTTATACACGGAAGCCTGGGACAAAGACAAGACCCAGGTCCACATCATGCCAGACACACCAGAAATTACGTTGGCAAGAATGAACAAAATCAATTATAGTGAGGTGAGAGCACGTGCTAATTCTGTGAAGTTTGCATGCTGTTTCTTATTTCAGTTAATCTGTCCAGGGTGATATATTATTATATAACAACTTCATAAAGAATCTTTGTTCTTGCTCCATGTGAACAGCAACTCTTGCATTTCTCAATCCTTATCCTAAACAAGAAAGTTCAGGTAATACAAATAATCAATTATGAAGTGAAGGATATATGAACTGATGATTTAAGCAGTAGTCATAAGATTAGTCAGACCTTTTTCTTTTAGCAGTTTTTTAAGTTGGGAAATTAGCAATAGTTTAAATATACATTTATCTTCTCCTTATGCTGTATTGCTGTGCTAGATATATTTTCCATATATGATGTAATTTTAGCTTTAACTATAATTTTAGAGCTTATATAACTAACTCTTCAATGTCTCCAAAACCAAAAAACATCAAGTCCTACTTGCAAAGCGAAAAGGAGTGAATTTTTTAGCTAAACCTATAATATGGGTCCTGTGTTGTTACAGGAAAGCATGTATATTGTATGTGCAGGAATTTCAGAAGACAGCCTCTGTAACTGGCCACTCAGCATTTCTGGAATTCTGGACGCTCTGTCTTTGCTGCAAAAGCTCAGGGAGGCTATAGTGTTGCTCTTGGTTCGAAGACCTAAACTGCCTGCTCTGCTTTCTCTGTCTTTTCTCTCAGCTTAGTTCAATTCTTTTTTTTTTCTCATTTAGGATAGGAAGATAGAATGCAAGTTTGATTATGTCACTCTTCCTCAAAGATTATTGTTGGTTTCCTATTTCCTATGGAATTAAACACAAACTTATATTAACACTAAGCCTTCAGACCAACTCCAGGTTCTTCTCAGTCCTTTCCTGCCACTTGTCCCTCGCACTGCTCCCCACTTCCTTTGATACCCTTGCACTTTCACTCCCTAGTGCTTTGATTCACGCAATGCCCTCTGGCCTTACTGCCATCCCAGTCTACTGAAACCATACTCCTCACTTAAGGTCCAGTGTGAAAATCAGTCCCTCTGCAGGAGCCTTCCTGATTCTCAATTCAGAATTAAATACTCCTTCCTGGAGCTCTGTCAATAATACGGTTAAATCACCCCTCATAGTTTGACTTTTTGGTAGCTTAGTCTGTAGGCTACCAGTCTTTCCATGAATTCCCCCAGAAACCTTGATGATGGCAGAAGCCTCATATTCCTCTGATTCCCAAGTACCCAGTATAGTCAAAGCACACAGTCGGTGCGGAATCAATGTGGATTGAATTAATTTCCATGATCAACAGTTAAGTCTTTCCTCTTATTCACATTTTGCCACCTTATGCCCATGAGTTTCAGCTTAATTTTTTAGTTCTCTTCGTTTTTTTTATTTATAATATTTTTTTATTATGTTAGTCACCATACAGTACATCCCTGGTTTTTGATGTAAATTTCCATGATTCATTAGTTGCGTGTAACACCCAGTGCACCATGCAATACATGCCCTCCTTACTACCCATCACCAGCCTATCCCATTCCCCCACCCCCTCCCCTCTGAAGCAAAACTGATTCATGGTTGTAACTAAAAATTTTGAAACAGTGGATAATATCTATATTTAGTTAATTCAACGTGCATTTTAAAATAAAAAAGGTACAATGTTCTATATATGTATCATTTTTAAGTCTTCAGCAAACAGTGCAAAGGCTTAGAACTCTTAGAGTGAGATTATTATAGGTGCTTTCCTGTGTCAAATTTAGTGAATTATTTTAGTCCCCTGTCAGTTTTTGGATATGAATGTCAACATCTATGTGTATTTATATATTTTTTACCCAAACTTAGACTCTGTATAAACTCGCCAATGAAGAAGCAAAGAAGAAAGGCTATGACCTGCGAAGTGATGCCATCCCAATCGTGGCGGCCAAGGCCTCCAGGGACATCGCCAGTGACGTGAGTATATAATCAGGCTGAAGTGACATTTTCACTGAACTAAATCTTCAAAAAGAACTTTTCTTGCTCTTCGGAAATATGTTCTAATGTATTTATGTGGGATTTTTCAAAAACCTAGTTTTGAGGGAAATGAAAACTTTAATGTTCATACAAGGGTTTATAACCTTTAAGACACAGTATCTTCAATGAAAACTGACCTATCGAAAATAGAGAAAGATCCATTCACGTGGAAATTATTAGAGCACAGCTGCAGGCTTGGAGATATAAAAATTATCACAGTGCTTCTAAAAAGTATAACTCATAAACTCAAGAATTCCCAGTGAAAAATCAGGTCCTGGCTTTTTTACATTTTACTGTACAATATTCACAAAATTCATATGACACTTGACATTATAATTCACCCTTCTAAGATTATGAAAAGAAGGCAGTGGATCAGTACCAGAGGTGGCTACTAGCCCAAGATTGCACCCTTACTAAGAGCTGCTGGCTGTAGCACATACGTCCCAGAAGAAAACCATCATCCCTTCATGGTGCCTCAGGCACTTCGTGAGGAACAGACCACTGCTGGCCCAGTATTTGGGAATATGGTGATACACTGCCCTTTCTACTGTGTTAGTGAATCACTTTAGTTTATGTATGTTGTACCTTCCCCATGAATTTATGTCAACAATTATAAATAACATTAATAACTCAGAAGTATTGAGAATTCTGTGATAAGAGCTTGACATGTGTTATCTATACTTCATAATTATCCTAGCATGTAAGTTTTGTCATTATCCTGTTTTGTGGATTGCTTAAGCAACTTGTCTAACATCAAACTCTTAGTAGGTGGTAGAATTGAAACGCCAGACAACCTCATTACTTCCCACTGTACCGTATTGCCTCCTGCTAACCCATCCATACTTTTCTTACTTAGTGATCTTTGAGACTAGAGGCATGTATTTTGAATAACTGACTCAGATCCCAGGACATCATTGAACATGGAATATTAAAAGTATTCTTGGCCTATGCAGGAGTAGAACCCATGAGTTTTGGGAGCTTGCTCTAACGAGTTGGATTCCTACATCAGCTTTACTAGTGTAAAAATACTAGTATTATATTAGTATACTAATAATATACTGTCTGTTTATAATAGTATAATACCTGGTGTACTAATACTAAACTAGGTCCTTGATCTAGAGTACTAAATCCTTCCAGGAACCAGACACTTACTTTATGACTTATGAAACATGCCATGTCACCAAGCGCATCTCTTTCCTGACATACTTTTAGTACCCAAAATTCTTTTCTCCAAATTCCCTTGTTCAAACGGCCTCTCCCCTCTGTGGGCACTACCTGCTTCCAGAATTATTCCTTATTACCAGGCCGTAGGTGATTGGGGATATGCACTACAATTATACATGTTCTATCTATTTTCTTAGCTCTGTAATCTTCAAGGGTAAAGGTTAGGATACTAACTTAAGTTAGTGTTTATTAGCAAAAGTCAACTTAGAACTCTGATGTAAGCAAGGTGATTTTGTACAGACTTTTGACCTCCAGGGGCTTATAATAAAAACCTGATTTGTGTGTTTTCATCTCAGTACAAATACAAAGATGGTTACCGCAAGCAGCTCGGCCATCACATTGGAGCCCGCGACATCAAAGATGACCCCAAGATGATGTGGTCCATGCATGTGGCCAAGATCCAGAGTGACAGGGAGTATAAGAAGGACTTTGAGAAGTGGAAGACCAAGTTCAGCAGCCCAGTGGACATGCTGGGGTTGGTGCTGGCCAAGAAGTGCCAGACCTTAGTCAGTGACATAGACTACAAACATCCCCTACATGAATGGATGTGTCTGCCTGACCAGAACGACGTCATCCATGCCCGGCAGGCCTATGACCTCCAGAGTGACGTGAGTACCGGCGTCTGTAAAAGAGCTGTGTTCAGAAATAATTTAAACTACATGAAAGTTATCCTTCATATGCAGCCCATTGGCCCACTTAACCTAAGAGTTATTGATCAGCGAGTGAGATTTCAATCAGAATATACTTTTATTGCTTCATTGTGAATATGTTTAACAGGCTTTATAAGGAAGTGAAGTTTACAAACTGGATTTGGTCCTATAAAAACAAAACCGGAATTATGCAATGTTAGAATTCAGAGTCCACCAGAGGGAGACATTTCCTTTATTCTTTTAGGGGGTAGAAACAACACGTTTATTAAAAATAGTACTCCGAAATTTGTTTTTAGCTTCTTTGCAAACCAAATGAGGTTCTCATTAGAGTTCTGATGCCTGCTCCCATGCTAATTGTGATGCTTATGAAATAAGAGAAGTTGCTGTGTTTGTAAACTATTGGGTCAGTTCGCTGACATTTTCTTCTCTTAGCACAGTTCTCATGGAGGGGTCGCATGGTGCTGACAGACCCTAGTACTTAGCGCAGCTGCTTTCAGTATCAAATCTGGGTGTGAGGAGCACAGTTCCTAAAGCTCGTAGTTCATAACTGTTTGAAGGGATTATTAAGCATTAGAGGATTTGGGAGAATAAAACAAATGAATAATAATTATACATTAATTGGCCCTTACTGAAAACTGTACAGCCCACCTGTGAAAATGCCCACATTTGTTCGGTAGTTTTTGACACACACAACCTGTGTTTTGCAATTGTGTCCAAAAAGAAAGGCTTTGCCTGTGCATGAAAGAGAATTAAAATGGCTAATGTCACCCCTGGAGTGACAGCATTGACAGACTGCCTGCTTCTGTCTATTTGTTGAGTGCCTTTCCAAGATCTCCCCAGCTCTGTGATATACAGCTTTAATGGTTATTTGAAAGTTAACAGTCATTTGAAAGTTAAAAAGCACTCCGGAGGCATGAAATGTTATTGTTCTCATTCTTGTTGTTGCTGTTTCGGGACAATTAGTAGTCAGCATAGGGCAATCCAACAGGCTTTTTGTCTAGACTGCAAAATATCAGTCTCTATTTTCTACTTAATTGTTGTTACGGGTAAAATCCTTCAAATGAGCTGGGCAAAGGTCCAGTTCCTTTGCTGTGAAGTAGTTATGAATACTTAATGGGTTCACAAAAATCCTTAGCAGAAAAATGATTTAAAATAAATCACAGGAGAAAGGTATGGAAAGACAGTTCTGGAAAGGAGTCCATCTTCTCATCCTGAGCACTTGGTGGGAAGAGACCGGGGCCTTGGACCAATGACATGGCCTGAGCCTTGGGCAGGGCTAAGACCGGGAAAGGTCTGCTCGGTGCTTCAGCGGCTCTATGCATGACTAGATCTTCACTTCTTTTTGTTTTTATTCTTAAAGAGCATTACAGGTATTTTGAAATACAAGGAAAAAAAACATAGAAGGCAATAAAACCCAACATAATCGAACCACTGAAAAAGCCCCCTCCTGCTCATGTAATTTATCCACAGACATTGTTTTATGTTTTTTCTTCATGTAATGTTATATTAATGACATTTCTACAAGCAGCCAACATTCTTTAAAATATGGCTATTAATAGCTACAGGGGATGTCTTTTGACTAGGCCTAACATGTATTTACTGGTAGCCTACTGTTGGACGTATCTGTGGTTTCTCCCACTCTGGGATGGCATTGTTTTCCTGTACACACAGACTTTATAATAATACCCGCTGACCTGACTGACAGAGCGTATTAGTTTAGATTATTCCTCTCCGTACGACAGAAAACATTATGACCGCTTTTTGTTATGGCTAGGAGACCTTTCTGGGTTGTTTTCTAATGTAGTTGCTCTTTTAGTCTGCCTAACACAGTGAGCTTATTTTCTATTAAAAAACAACACACAGGGGCGCCTGGGTGGCACAGGCAGTTAGGCGTCTGCCTTCGGCTCAGGGCGTGATCCCGGCATTGTGGGATCGAGCCCCACATCAGGCTCCTCCGCTAGGAGCCTGCTTCTTCCTCTCCCACTCCCCCTGATTGTGTTCCCTCTCTCGCTGGCTGTCTCGCTCTCTGTCAAATAAATAAATAAATAAAATCTTTAAAAAAAAAAACACAACACACACCAACTTACTAGTATTGTATGTTATTAGCAATTGCATTGGCCTCTGTACCCTGAATCTTTTAGTCTTACTGAAGAGTTTCTGCCATTTTCCCTCTTCACAGAACATTTACAAATCAGATCTCCAGTGGCTGAGAGGCATCGGCTGGGTCCCCATAGGGTCTGTGGATGTGGTCAAGTGCAAGAGAGCCACAGAGATACTGAGTGACAACATCTACCGCCAGCCTCCGGACAAGCTGAAGTTCACCAGTGTGCCTGACTCCCTGGAACAGGTGCTGGCCAAGAACAACGCCCTCAATATGAACAAGGTGAGCCCCAGCTGCCTCGAGCTTCTCTAACATGCCAGAAGAGGGGCGCCTGGGTGGCTCAGTCGTTGGGCATCTGCCTTTGGCTCAGGGCGTGATACCAGTGTTCTGGGATTGAGCCCTGCATTGGGCTCTTCTGCTGGGAGCCTGCTTCTTCCTCTCCCACTCCCCCTGCTTATGTTCCCTCTCTCACTGCCTGTCTCTCTGTCAAATAAATAAATAAAATCTTTTTTAAAAAAAAAAGATGCTAGAAGAGGCTATCATACTCTAATGGCTAATGCGCTTAAAATTACCCATCGAAGTGTAGGGTCACATTTACCTCCCGAATTACATACTTGAAATCCTCTAAATAACTTCTATTATCCCAAGTTTTAACCTCAATAGCCAACATTAAGACTCAAACCTCAAATTGAATACCTATACCCAAGTTTGTTTTACTTTTCCTAACTAGATTAATAATAATCACTTTATTTGACTTTTTGTAATTCCTATTTCAAATGGTTTTTAAATTTTTTAAATTTACATTCCATTTAATTAACATATACCGTATTATTAGTTTCAGAGGTAGAATTGAGTGATTCATCAGTTGCATACCACACCCAGCACTCATTACCTCAAGTGCCCTCCTTAATGCCCATCACCCAGTTACCCCAGCTCCCCTCCAGCAACCCTGTTTGTTTCCTAAGGTTAAGAGTCTCTTATGGTTTGTCTCCTTCTCTGTTTTCATCTTACTTTATTTTTCCCTCCCTTCCCCTATGTTCATCTGTTTGTTTCTTAAATTCTGCATATGAGTGAAATCCTATGGTATTTGTCTTTCTCTGACTTCTCTTAGCATAATACCCTTTAGTTCCATCTACATTATTGCAAATGGGTAGAGTTCCTTCTTTTTGATGGCTGCGTAATATTCCTCTGTGTGTGTGTGTGTGTGTGTGTGTGTGTGTGTACCACATCTTCACATAGTTTTCTATCAACATCTTCTTGATAGCGTTTATACACAGAGGCCTGGGACAAAGACAAAACTCAAGTGCATATCATGCCTGATACCCCGGAGATCATGCTGGCAAGGCAGAACAAGATCAACTACAGTGAGGTAGCTTCAGAATTCTGTGCTGCTGCGCTGGTTTTGTTATCATTGTTACTGTCTGTTTTCCTGTACTTAACTTGTATGGAGATTCTCAGGCCTCAGCTATCGTGATGCATGTGGCTCTGTGATATGAACACTCCTATCACAACCTTTCGTTTCTGGGTTGAATATTATATGCTATATGATTCTGTTGTCATACTAAAGTCACATTACCTTTTTAGTTTATAGTGATTGCCAGTGTGGGTCAGTGGGGCCGAGGAATATTTTGGCATTTCCAAGGGGTAAGATGGCCAGATAAAATACTGGCTCAATATTTATACTGAAACACTACTTGTTGTTTACCTAACACTTGAGTCCAACTGGACATGCTATCTTTTTATTTGCTAAATCTGGCAATCTTACCAAGGGGAACTCCAAGAATACGTACCTTTTTCCTACCTGGATCCTGAATAAAATTGAGAGGTAAAACAGAGGAGTATAAATAGAATTTGAAATCTCATATTTTTTTTTACCACTAAAGTTAGGTTCAAGGATGCATTTGTATGAGAACTAAATGAGCCTAACTAAACCCCAGAATTAGGTTCCCATTTGGACAGAGGCCACATTGGAGCAGGGCACTCAGCTCCACTCCCATCACGGCTAAGGTCTTGCTTAGAGCCCAGAGAAACAGAGAAGAGCACTGGGCTTATTCCTAGAGAGAACAGGTCAAAGCTAAGCAGGGAGTGTCCAGTGATCCCATCCCTACCAGTTAAATAAATCCATAAGTCAGTGCATCTCTTCACAGGCAGAGTAAAGGGGCAAAGAAAAGAGAAAGGTCCGAGAAAAATAATTGAGCTCCTTCTATAGAAAGAAAGCTTCAGGCATGGGAAAAGAAGTGTTCTCTATGAACAGCACTGATTTCTTTTCTTTTTTTAAGGTAAAATGTAATTTATAGGTGCACGTTTTACTACCATGATACAGCCAAAATTTAGAATCTTAATGTTGTGATTATAGTCCAGTCAGCTATGTTTTAAATTGTACTTCAGTCTTTTTTTCACTTGTTTTTTAAACATTATAAAGTATTACATGATTGTGAAAGATGTTTTAATAAAGAAATGAATAAAAGTATATAAGTGTATATATTTTATATATAAATGAATAATATTAAACATTGTTCTACAATTTTTTCACTTTATATGTAGAAATTGAGGCTTTGTCAATTGATCTATATTATTGGATTATATTCTATGTTGATATGCATAATATTTCAAACCACATGATCTATATTAATCTAAAATATATAAAGTGGATTAATAAATCAATCTATGTTAATATCCATTGATAGATCACACTGATTTCTAAAGCTATGTATATGGTTGGTTGGTTGTTTTTTTGGTAAGATGTAATTTACTTTCAATATTGCTAGAAATTTAGGTTATTTCCAGAGCCTGTCCTTTTAAAAATTATTCACTTAGTAATCTCCCAATCGTTGCTGTCAAACCTTTTACTTTAACTCTGACACTCTTTCTGTAGACTCTGTATAAACTCGCCAATGAAGAAGCAAAGAAAAAAGGCTACGACCTGCGAAGCGATGCCATCCCGATCGTGGCGGCCAAGGCCTCCAGGGACATCGCCAGTGACGTGAGTAGCTACACTCCATGTATGCACATGGCTGGATGGAGGTGGGGGGAATGATCATAATTACAGCAGGGAGATGCCTCTGGGTGCCCTTTAAAGCACACTTATTGTGCTTTAAGTGGAAAAAAAAAAGTTCTTCATTGGAGAAAGCTCTTTTATATTTTTAACTCCAAATAACTTTAATATTCATGCCCCATAGGTGGAGAGGGTATCCTAAACTTCAGTATAAAATTGAATTTGAATCTATAGTTGTTCCTGTCTACAATTATGAGACATTCATCTCCATATTTTGAGCACATAGCTTATAAAGAAATGAGAAAATACCAGAGGGTTAAAAAAAATAACTTGGTTACATGTGTTGGCTCAACATCAGAAAAAGACCTGGTTCAGCCAGGTCTAGGAAGATGTACCTTTCCCTGAACCTGATCTGGAGTTTGGCCAACTCTTTCTTGGGAAAATTACCTTAAGTGTTTCCTTTTGAGTTCTTTTTAAATGAAAACAGAAAAGCAAAGACCACCAAAAGCGATAAAATGGTGTTCCTGATTTCTCTTTCTGCTGTCTTTGAAAGAAGTGGGTCCTGTGGTGAAGAATTCAGGCCTCCATAAATACACATTAGGATTTGTGTGATGTTGTTGCCTAAAGTGAAGAGGGACTATCCCGTCAGCACTTACCACTACCACCAAAATGCTTTCTTGTAGTTATATAATCTGTGTTTTCACTCGAAGAATCCCAAGAAACCCCAGCCAAATTTGATCTCCAACAGAACAGGGTATGGAGTATAGAAAGCGCAAGCCAATTTTAGGGAGTCAGGTGACCCAGTGAAGGTCAACAGAGCTAGAATTGGGAGGTCTGAGGTATGGGTGGGAGAGGTATTATGGCACCTGTGGACTGGGGAGTAGCATTCTCAAAATCATATGTAAAATTTCTAGGTTAGTGATTTCACTGGCCCAAGGTGAAGAAAAGGCAGCATTGTACTTTTGTGTACAGTACTGTTGTGATTGATTTTCTGGAAGCGTTGCTGCCTTTATTTACAGGGACTTAATGTCTGCAACCATAGAACTATCTAGATCGGCCTGTTTTCCAAACATTAGAGCACTGCTGTGAAGTCAAATCAGAATTTAGGATGAGGAGATAAGTTGATATTTAGATTATTCCAAATTTAAAATAATGATGTTTTAAACTAAAGGACTTTCAGCCCTTCCCATTTGTGTTTGTTTTTTAAATGACTACCTTTATTTCAGTACAAATACAAAGATGGTTATCGAAAGCAACTTGGCCACCACATTGGAGCTCGAAATGTTGAGGATGACCCCAAGATGATGTGGTCCATGCATGTGGCCAAGATCCAGAGTGACAGGGAGTACAAGAAGGACTTTGAGAAGTGGAAGACCAAGTTCAGCAGCCCAGTGGACATGCTGGGGTTGGTGCTGGCCAAGAAGTGCCAGACCTTAGTCAGTGACATAGACTACAAACATCCCCTACATGAATGGATGTGTCTGCCTGACCAGAACGATGTCATCCATGCCCGGAAGGCCTATGACCTCCAGAGTGACGTGAGTACCAGGACCCATTATATACCTCTGGTGACCATGCTTATGATAATAACGCACAGTGATACACAGATAATGGGCTAGGATTAGTTAGAGCCCTCAAAAGTAATAACAATTTTTCTCTCTGCCTCTCATTGATTGCACCTTTTCTTTTAGAGAGAACATGATACCATCAAGCTATATCTAATTGGGCTTCATATTTGAAAATACATAGACATGAAATTTGGCTATTAAAGTTTTTCAGTCTTTTTTTTTTCATTTTTTTAAATCAAGTCTCATTTGTTTAAATATGCTTTAGTAATATTTGCTTTTGTGTTTGATCTCACCAGAACATTTACAAATCAGATCTCCAGTGGCTAAGAGGCATCGGCTGGGTCCCTATCGGGTCTGTGGATGTGGTCAAGTGCAAAAGAGCCACAGAGATACTGAGTGACAACATCTACCGCCAGCCTCCGGACAAGCTGAAGTTCACCAGTGTGCCTGACTCCCTGGAACAGGTGTTGGCCAAGAACAATGCCCTCAATATGAGCAAGGTAAGCCCCCAGTTTGGGGGGAAGTAAAATGGAACCATACATCCTTGAGAATATCTATGGTTAATTTAGTGTTTTTCATTTTATCCAATTGCCATATTGTGTTTAGTGATTTGGTTGCATTCTCTATGCAGTTACATCAGGATTCCAAAAATATATGTGGGAGTTTCTGCTTTGACATCTCTTGTGAAATAGCCAGAGTAAAGAATAGGATAGATGTTTGGTGTTCAACTTGTTTGCAGTCAGTGAGAGTTTGATATCAATGATGGTTTGATATTGAGTTTTCTTTCTTGTTGGGTACTCATCTAGGTGAATGTAAAACAAGTCAGATACAAATTGCCATAACATTTATCAAAAATCTGGAGAAGGTGTACCCAGTTACATTTGCAGTTCATAAACAACAAAACCATGGGAAGAATTTAAGTATATAGTGATATGTGTATATGCTTGGAAAACACTTGTAATATAACTGGAGGTGATCATGTAACAAAACACACACGTTTTCTTTTTCTACTTAGTCTGTGTTTATATTTAGTGACAATAAGTTCTTGTCACTTCAAAGAGATCGAAGAGTATTGGCATACAACATACAGCATAGATAGTGAGGAGGCTGGCTTTCAGCTTTGTCGTGATCTCTAAATTGGAGACTCCTATTTACAACAAACATTGTTTTTCTCATTCATTACCCTTTTTATCATTCACAGCGCTTATACACAGAAGCCTGGGACAAAGACAAGACCCAAGTCCACATCATGCCTGATACACCTGAAATTATGTTGGCAAGACAAAATAAAATAAATTATAGTGAGGTAAGACCATTTGTTTTGGTTTCTTGATCTGACCACATTGATTTTTTGCTGATGTAGTAAAAAAGTTAGAATTCTGGATTTAATCCTCATATGCACCAATTAGCTTAGTTTTGTCTTTTTATGCCCATCACCCTACCCTGAATATATGGCCATCTATCAAAAGGTAGATAGATAAGACGATACAGAAATAGATAAATACAAAAAATGTCTCAATGTCCAGAGAAGGAAAAAAAACCTCTCAACTATGAACGATTGAAACTTTTTAAATTAAACTTTTTAAATTAAAATTATAATTTTAATTTAAAAATAATGATTTTTATTTATCAGATTAGTACTTCAATATTCTGTGAGTTTTTCTTCAGTTACCTGTAAAATGGGATAAAAATACGTATCTTGAAAAGTTTTTTGTGGTGACTAAGTAAGGTATGTAATATGCCCAGCATAGAGCCTAACGCAAAATAGATGCTTAAGAAACATGAATTTCTTCCCCATACACTCAAGTTACCATGCATATTAGATTTATATAATGTGCTCAAAATAACTTGAAGTTTATTTACAAGAACTGAAATGAGAATTCTCAAATCCATCCATTTCAAGATTGCCTGAGGACAAAAAAATATATATATATATATATTTTTTAAGATTTTATTTATTTATTTGACAGAGATAGACAGCCAGCGATAGAGGGAACACAAGCAGGGGGAGTGGGAGAGAAAGAAGCAGGCTCATAGCGGAGGAGCCTGATGTGGGGCTCAATCCCAGAACGCCGGGATCACGCCCTGAGCCGAAGTCAGACGCTTAACCGCTGTGCCACCTAGGCGCCCCAATAAAATATATTTTTTTAATGTGTTATCTCCCATCTCACTAAACTCGTCATCACATATCTTTGCAGCCCAGAAATACTGCTGCAGAAACAGCTTCTTGCCCAATTTTACTTGCCAAAGTCAACAATTCTCTGGTTTATTCAAGAGGACGTTGATTTTGTACATGTTTTGTGTCTTCATTTAAAAAAAAAAAGACTTGAGAGCATTGGAACATTAAGTACTCGTTTTCAACACTTGACCATATTCATTCTTCTATGTACTAACTACTTCTGATTATAATAATGTGGCCCTAAAGAAGAGGCATGCTTGTATCGAGTAACCATGACAAGTGAGAAACCAAGAGGATACAATGTCCTTTCCTCCAGCATCATAAAGTAGACCTGAGGAAAAAACCTGATCATAAGTATTTGATTGCTGTTGGCAATTTGAGCGAGCTATTGTTCTCTTGGCCACAGAGGTTCTCTGTTGCTTTAGCTTTTCCCAAGAGGTCTGTCTCACCCCAGACAGATGAAATTAGTTTCTATCTCAAACTGTACTGACGCTTTTAAGCCTTTCCCTTTTGTTAAAATTAGGTCAGATGAGATAGGTGTCTTTTGTTTGTTTTTTTTTGTTTTGTTTTTGTTTTTTCCAGACTGAGAGGAAATTGGGCTTTTATTGCCACAATTTTCTGCTTGATTTATTTTTCTCTAAAATTACATGAGCGGGGCACTTGGGTGGCTCAGTCGTTAGGCGTCTGCCTTTGGCTCGGGTTGTGATCCTGGGGTCCTGGGATCGAGCCCCAGTTCAGGCTCCCTGCTCAGAGGGGAGACTGCTTCTCCCTCTCCCTCTGCCCCTGCTTGTGTTCCCTCTCCTGTAGTTCCTGTCAAATAAATAAATAAAATCTTAAAAAAAATAAAGTTTAAAAAATAAAAAGACATGAACATGTTAATTACCTAAGGGCTGTCTCCTGAAGATTAGATTTCAGAATGGCTCTCTTGAGTTTTTTTCTCAACCCGCCTGGTACCTTCATTCCACACTTAGCTCATTAAATATAAATCAAAAAACAATCACATTTAACTTTTTTTCTCTTAAATTCTCATTTACTTTTTCTGGTTCTTTTGGGTAAATAACTTACCAAACAAACTTTAAAATGTAGTCTATATGGTGACCAGAAGTATTATCTTCTTTGAAGCCCTGCGTCTTTTTCAAACGTTGAAAGAATGAAATCTATTTGTTTGGCCTGAAGACATGAGATGATTTAAACACATTTTTTCCACTTATGCTTAAGGACAGAGTCCTCCAAGGAAAAATATAATAGAGGTGTTATTTGACTCTCCAGTTACAAAATAAACATTCCTAGGAATTTTTAAGAAGACCAAATGCCCTTGGGATTTTTTCCCAAATGTATCAAATTTATTCTTATTTCACTTTAACTTTTCCCTTATAAAAACCTTATCTTGGGAAGAATGTAATTTGTCACATATTAATAATCTACATTAAAAACATAAAATAATTTCCTTCTAGGACTCTTAGGTCATTTAAAAATTAAGCACCTCTGTGTCATATTTAAAGATATTATTCCAGTATTTTTAATTCAATCTAACATGAGAGTGGGGCATAATAATGAAGCAATTAGTTTTCATTATTTCTGCCACACCATTTAAAGCCTTTCCTTACGTTTAAAATTTTGTCTTTACACAGCCTCAACAATGACAAAATACTGAATGTTATAAAGTAGAAAGAAAGATAAAGCCCTAAAGAATCAAGATCATTGTTTACCCTTAAAACCGTAGGTGATTTCTGAATCCTTTTTCCAGAACTGTCTATGGGTTCTGAGACTGCTTCCCTTGACTCAGTTAACTCTCTTAAGAGAGGAAAGGGGAGACACTGAAATGAAGGATTAAGTTATTCCATCATAGACCAGTTTAAGAACTATGCCTCTGGGGCATAAAGATGACACTTGAAACTTTAAGTGTCCTTGAGGTATAACACAGTCTTTCCAGTGGGCATGCTGGCTTGCATTGTTTTAAGCAGATCACTTCACAGAGCTTCCACTCTCCTAGTTCCCTTCTAAGTTACCTGCCTGGGAGGGCCTCTGTCTTAGGGTGGTGTCCACTTCTTCTGTCTTAGCCACTCTTCTTTCACTTTAAAACAAAAAGCACAGATTAAAGGCCTAGAAACAGATGAGACAGCCAAATGCCACTGTTCCTGAGTTGGATGCTAGGTAGAAAAGCAATATTGCTATAAAGGACATTATTGGAACAGTTGGTGACTTTTGAATATTCACCATCTATTAGATAGCAGTATTGTGTCAATATTAAACTCCCCAAATTTAATAAATATATTATGGTTGTAAAAACGACTTTATTCTTAGGCGCAATACATGAGTTTAAGCATTTAAAAGTGAAAGTCATGATGTCTACAGTTTACTTGCAATTGGTTCTTATTATTAAAAATAAGAAATATACATACCACACATACACACGAGAGAAATACAAAGTATATATGGTAAAAGCGTTAATAAATGGGTAGCTGGCTGTTCATTGTACTATTCTTAAAACTTCTCTGTAGGTTTGAAATTTTTCAAAATAAGAAAAATACACATATTTAAATATTAAGACATACTTTAAGATATATAGGTAAGATTTTATAAAGATTTTATTTCTAAAAAGAGAGAAAAAAGAAAGGCCCACCTGAGCCAGCAGTTAATGTATGCACGCCTGAGAGTATTAAAAACAAACAAACAAACAAACCAAAAAACCGTGCTGATTTAATTCATTAATGTCCACCAAAATCTTTTTCAATCAAGGTACCATGAGTTCCTATAAATCACAAAAATAACATTAAGAGATGCAATAATTTTTACTTTTTATGTTTAAAAATTATCAAAGTGTGTATTTTGTTTTGATTAAAAAATATTAGCAATTATTTTAAATTTTATTTTAACATGATATAGCATTGGTCAAAATTCTTATAGGTGGCTCACAAGCAAAAAAGGCTGACCACTTCCAGGATAGATGATTTGTTTAATGCACTGGTTCTCAAACTATGTTCCCATGGAACACCTGTGTTTCACTTACCACAGAAACTGAACAGTGGGGTGGTTTTTCCAATTTACAGAAAAAAAATTATCAAATATAATTTTATCAATTTTGTGCTTTCAACTCATAAATCCTTGGTACCTGCTATTCCTATGTCTGCTAGCAGTTTCTCGCAGTTGACAAAATGAATAGGGAGCAAATCAATATTAACAGAGACATTCAGGAACTGCAGATTATCCTTAGTTCAGCACTGTTTGATTTTGCATACGTACTCATAGCGGTAGTATTGTGTATTGTTACACACCCATATTCTTTGCTGATAAAATTGTTCCTGATTCAAATGTGGTGTTAAATAAATCAATATCTCTTGGTTGTTTCATGAGAAGAGCAAGTGCTGAACGATATAGCACATTTGAAAGGTATTGACTTGGTGTCTACAATCTATAAGGATTTGTGTAAGAGAACTTGAAATGTTAAAACCTGCTGAATGTAAAATTTCACCTTTTATACATAGTTTGGATAAAGAGAGAGTAAAAGAGATTTTTTTCAAAAGATTTAAGGCTGAACATTTTAGTGCAGTGAGTTCTGCATCCAAAGTAATCTTCTTTTGGCAAAAATACATTTTTAGAGTGCAAGTGAGTACTATATCTAAAAGTAATTACTTCTTTCCTCAGAACTTCTATCGTCAGGCCATGGAAGAAGCCAAGAAAGAAGGTTATGACTTGAGAAGTGACGCCATTCCCATCGTGGCTGCCAAGGCCTCCCGGGAGATTGCCAGTGATGTAAGAGCTGACCACATCCTTCCCTTTGCTGCTACCAACAGGCCAGGCCTCTACAGGGGATCATAGCGGGAATTCTGTAGTCATCATCCATAGGTCTATAGTCCCCCATCTTACTGCCTTCATTGTGCAGGCAAATAAATTGAGGATTTGAGACGGTAGGTAACCTGCCCAAGATTACAAGCATCATAGAGACAAAGCCTGGCCTGGAATGTGATTCTTTTGACTCTTGTCCTTTGGTCTTTGCTTAATAAGATTGAGTGCCTTGATTAAAGCTAGATAGACATCTGTTGAGCTTCTCATAAAAGCTTATAAGCTCTCCCCAGGATATACCCAAGACAAAGATACCAGGAAAGAAGCAAGCTTTAACAGAGTTCTCCCCCATGACTTGAGGAGGGACAGAGGATAGCAAAAAAGCTATGTGTGCTTGCTGAGGTGTCCACAAAATCAATATTCCTTTACCCTGAAAATGAAGACCTCAGATTCCTGGACAACTTCAGTATTAATCCAAATAGTAGTGAATTGTCAATTTGTGTAGGTTATTCTTTTTAATCATGATTTAAAAACATAACATAAAATTTACTATCTTGAACATTTTTAAGTGTATTGTTCAGCAGTGTTAAGGATATTCTCACTATTGTACGACAGACTCCCAGAACTTTTTCATTTTGCAAAACTGAAATTCTGGGGGCGCCTGGGTGGCACAGCGGTTAAGCGTCTGCCTTCGGCTCAGGGCGTGATCCCGGCGTTGTGGGATCGAGCCCCACATCAGGCTCCTCTGCCATGAGCCTGCTTCTTCCTCTCCCACTCCTCCTGCTTGTGTTCCCTCTCTCGCTGGCTGTCTCTATCTCTGTCAAATAAATAAATAAAATCTTTAAAAAAAAAAAAACTTAAATTCTGTACCTATTAAAACAACAAAAATTGCCTATTTTTAAGCTACCCCTTCTATATTATTTGTGCAGAGGAAATTGTTTCTCAGAATGCCCTAGGAAAAAAAGATTAATAAACCTCTCATTTGAGTCCACCCACAGGACCGCGTTCTGAGACACTGTTCATCACTGTAATTGAGCTCACCTTTTCAGAGTTCACTTTTTAATCACTTTTTATCAACGTACAATTTTTTACTGTAATATAAAGGGATCATTGTGGTGTTAGTCTGTGGAAATGTGCGAATGAGCACAGCATCCTCTCAGATGGGAGTAAGCATTTTCTAGTGTGTGACGTCTCAGCAGCACGTGATGAAACTCCCCTAGTGTCTTTTATTTTTTGAAGATTTTCTTTATTTATTAGAGGGAGCGAGCCTGAGTGGAGGTGGGGGGAGAGGCAGAGGGAGAAGCAGACTCCCCATTGAGCGGGGATTCCAACACAGGGCTTAATCCCAGGACCCGTGAGATCATGACCTGAGCTGAAGGCAGCTGCTTAACCAACTGAGCCAGCCAGGTGCCCTGAAACCTCTCTAGAGTCTTCAGGATTTCAGAGAAAAGCCTCATCACAAAAAGAATGACAGGAAATAGCCCTTGGTGCTCCCTCCTTCTCCCTCCTTACTCACTGGTTTCTCTCTTTCAGTACAAATACAAAGAAGCTTATCGTAAGCAGTTGGGTCACCACATCGGTGCCCGAGCAGTACACGACGACCCCAAGATAATGTGGTCTCTGCACATTGCCAAAGTGCAGAGTGACCTTGAGTACAAGAAGGACTTTGAGAAATACAAGACCAGGTACAGCAGCCCGGTGGACATGCTCAATATCGTTCAGGCCAAGCTGTGCCAGACGTTGGTCAGCGACGTGGACTATAGACATCCGCTGCACGAGTGGACCTGCCTGCCCGACCAGAATGACATCATCCAGGCTCGGAAAGCTTATGACCTCCAGAGCGACGTGAGTACCCCTGAGGCTTGTTCTGCATGTTGAAAGCAGATCTAAGACATGTCCCTGGCTTCTGTCTGATGCCGGTGGACTGGAATTTATTTGTGTATTTTAAATGATATACGATTAAATGTTTAAAAAGTGTTTCCCACAGAAAGCACTACGATTTACTTCAGTTTTTCTTCCCCAAAAGTCATACGTAAAAGAGGAGATAAAATATGTATTGGCCGTTACATACAGGTATATTTCTTCCTGGTGTTTCAGGCTTCCTTTCCATGAGTTCGATGAAACAGAGTTCTCAAAAACATACAGCTGCACATTTTTGGCTGAAGAGGTAGAAACATGTGGGTGTGGAGGGAGGTGGAAGGAGTAGGAACAGAAGTATATTATGCTAAGTTATTTCAATAAGCATTCATATTTTATACCTACTGACAAGGAAATACTAAGATATTCTTGTCTTTTTCAAAACTGGTCATCAAATTCTTATGAACAGTTAGCATGCACTATTGAGAGTAAAATGAAATGAATAATGAGGGTAGTCTCTAATATATTGTCTTTACAACACCATGTGACACACTTGACATTNTATGATTTTGAAGGTGGATATGATGATGTTTTTAAAGTTCTTATTACACACAAGAAATGTAGCTGTGTGTGGTGATGGATGTTAACTAGACTTCTTGTGATCATTTCACAATATATATGTATACTGAGTTATGTGGTGCACTTGCAACTAATACATTGTTACATGTTAATTATACTGCAATTTAGAAAATGCAAGTCAAGGTGTGATTTGCAAAGGTTAACATTACTACATGTTGAAACTCATTAAAAAAAAGGCAAGAGGTTTTGGGACTGCAACACTCACACAGCCTTGGTCTGAGTGTGGGGTCTTTTTGGAAACTGTTAGGTCGCACGTTGCAAAGCTAAAGAAGCCCTGCTTTTGTGTAAAAATCCTGTAACACCCTCAAGAGGAGGTGTCTTCTTCTTTTTACAAAAATTCTTTCATCATTCTTGGTACGATCCTCTATACCAAAAAATGCTCAGGGAAAAAAATTATTCTCAGGATTCAGTAATGCTCGTGAATGAGTGATGAGCTAGGCTGGGAGCTTTATCTGTCCATCCGTACTTTTGTACTTCTCTAGCCATTTTGTGACTATGAATCTGAAACTTGGAGTAGTAAATATGATTCCTATCCATTGATTTCCAGAATTTATATAAGTCAGACCTTGAATGGTTGAGAGGCATTGGCTGGGTTCCAATTGATTCCGTGGAAGTTCTTAAAGCCAAGAGGGCCACGGAGATACTCAGTGATACTATCTACCGTCAGCGTCCAGAGACACTGAAATTTACCAGCATCACTGACACTCCGGAGCAGGTGTTGGCAAAGAGCAATGCTATGAACATGAGTAAGGTGAGTTTTTACCCCTTACTGTTAGATCGNCCTCTCATTTGAGTCCACCCACAGGACCGCGTTCTGAGACACTGTTCATCACTGTAATTGAGCTCACCTTTTCAGAGTTCACTTTTTAATCACTTTTTATCAACGTACAATTTTTTACTGTAATATAAAGGGATCATTGTGGTGTTAGTCTGTGGAAATGTGCGAATGAGCACAGCATCCTCTCAGATGGGAGTAAGCATTTTCTAGTGTGTGACGTCTCAGCAGCACGTGATGAAACTCCCCTAGTGTCTTTTATTTTTTGAAGATTTTCTTTATTTATTAGAGGGAGCGAGCCTGAGTGGAGGTGGGGGGAGAGGCAGAGGGAGAAGCAGACTCCCCATTGAGCGGGGATTCCAACACAGGGCTTAATCCCAGGACCCGTGAGATCATGACCTGAGCTGAAGGCAGCTGCTTAACCAACTGAGCCAGCCAGGTGCCCTGAAACCTCTCTAGAGTCTTCAGGATTTCAGAGAAAAGCCTCATCACAAAAAGAATGACAGGAAATAGCCCTTGGTGCTCCCTCCTTCTCCCTCCTTACTCACTGGTTTCTCTCTTTCAGTACAAATACAAAGAAGCTTATCGTAAGCAGTTGGGTCACCACATCGGTGCCCGAGCAGTACACGACGACCCCAAGATAATGTGGTCTCTGCACATTGCCAAAGTGCAGAGTGACCTTGAGTACAAGAAGGACTTTGAGAAATACAAGACCAGGTACAGCAGCCCGGTGGACATGCTCAATATCGTTCAGGCCAAGCTGTGCCAGACGTTGGTCAGCGACGTGGACTATAGACATCCGCTGCACGAGTGGACCTGCCTGCCCGACCAGAATGACATCATCCAGGCTCGGAAAGCTTATGACCTCCAGAGCGACGTGAGTACCCCTGAGGCTTGTTCTGCATGTTGAAAGCAGATCTAAGACATGTCCCTGGCTTCTGTCTGATGCCGGTGGACTGGAATTTATTTGTGTATTTTAAATGATATACGATTAAATGTTTAAAAAGTGTTTCCCACAGAAAGCACTACAATTTACTTCAGTTTTTCTTCCCCAAAAGTCATACGTAAAAGAGGAGATAAAATATGTATTGGCCGTTACATACAGGTATATTTCTTCCTGGTGTTTCAGGCTTCCTTTCCATGAGTTCGATGAAACAGAGTTCTCAAAAACATACAGCTGCACATTTTTGGCTGAAGAGGTAGAAACATGTGGGTGTGGAGGGAGGTGGAAGGAGTAGGAACAGAAGTATATTATGCTAAGTTATTTCAATAAGCATTCATATTTTATACCTACTGACAAGGAAATACTAAGATATTCTTGTCTTTTTCAAAACTGGTCATCAAATTCTTATGAACAGTTAGCATGCACTATTGAGAGTAAAATGAAATGAATAATGAGGGTAGTCTCTAATATATTGTCTTTACAACACCATGTGACACACTTGACATTTTGTGATTTTGAAGGTGGATATGATGATGTTTTTAAAGTTCTTATTACACACAAGAAATGTAGCTGTGTGTGGTGATGGATGTTAACTAGACTTCTTGTGATCATTTCACAATATATATGTATACTGAGTTATGTGGTGCACTTGCAACTAATACATTGTTACATGTTAATTATACTGCAATTTAGAAAATGCAAGTCAAGGTGTGATTTGCAAAGGTTAACATTACTACATGTTGAAACTCATTAAAAAAAAGGCAAGAGGTTTTGGGACTGCAACACTCACACAGCCTTGGTCTGAGTGTGGGGTCTTTTTGGAAACTGTTAGGTCGCACGTTGCAAAGCTAAAGAAGCCCTGCTTTTGTGTAAAAATCCTGTAACACCCTCAAGAGGAGGTGTCTTCTTCTTTTTACAAAAATTCTTTCATCATTCTTGGTACGATCCTCTATACCAAAAAATGCTCAGGGAAAAAAATTATTCTCAGGATTCAGTAATGCTCGTGAATGAGTGATGAGCTAGGCTGGGAGCTTTATCTGTCCATCCGTACTTTTGTACTTCTCTAGCCATTTTGTGACTATGAATCTGAAACTTGGAGTAGTAAATATGATTCCTATCCATTGATTTCCAGAATTTATATAAGTCAGACCTTGAATGGTTGAGAGGCATTGGCTGGGTTCCAATTGATTCCGTGGAAGTTCTTAAAGCCAAGAGGGCCACGGAGATACTCAGTGATACTATCTACCGTCAGCGTCCAGAGACACTGAAATTTACCAGCATCACTGACACTCCGGAGCAGGTGTTGGCAAAGAGCAATGCTATGAACATGAGTAAGGTGAGTTTTTACCCCTTACTGTTAGATCGGGGAATTCACCATAGGAAAAGGTAGAAAATCTGACATGTTACGGCATTCCTATAATTCCTATAGGATTTAGGACACCTTTTAAAAGGATTTTTCCATTATAATACCATAGTTACTTAATAATACTTCAAGATATTAAACTATTAAAAATACTATGTGCTGTAATTATTTCATAATTGCAGAGTTTACTGCAACCCAATTATACTTTTCAGATTGTTAAAGAATTTTAACAAGGAACGGTAACAACTGGGTCAGTGAAATAGTAAACTGGTAAGCTAAATACTCTTGGAAATAGTAATTTATCTACATGAAAAGTAGGAATTTATGCAACTTTAGTCATTTTACTTCTGCTTTGTTTAGAGGAGAAGTGATCGGCACATAATCAAAAAGAAAAATGTCTGTGAATGCCCAATTTTTCTCACTTTTTTTTCCCCCCACAGCACTTATATACTGAAGCCTGGGACAATGATAAGAAAACGATCCACGTCATGCCAGACACACCAGAAATCATGCTTGCCAAACAAAATCGCATAAACTACAGTCATGTGAGTACACTATTGGTCATATAATGAATAGGAAGGCAAAAAAAAATGAGCTGTTGTAACTATTTCCTTGGTGAAATGTTTCAACTAATTTGTTATACATACTCTAAACTAACATCAGTAGAAAAGAGTTCTCTCTTGATTCAATTTTGGGCTGTGTGATAGATCCACAGTATAGACCAGCCTTTTAGCAACAGGGAATCAGAGAATGGAATGCTTATGGAGAGACTTCAATGGGATTGACATTCCTACTGCCTTTCCCTACTGGTCAGTGTGGGTATCACATCATTACTTGATTAAACATTTAGCAGGCAGGGTGCTGTACTGGAACCCAGTGGGTTATCATGCCCTGTATTCTTTTGGTGCTTCAGTAATGTTCTGGTTACCATTTAATGCTCTTTGCAAGCATTTTTCTAGGCATCTCTTTCAGGACCAGGATTTTCATCAGGGCAATCATCCTGGAAGCCTACCATGCAGACTGATCATGGTCTGTGATGACAGTCCCTAGCAAAATGAAAATATAAACACAATATATTGGGTTTTCCTTAAATCCAAATATATTCAATTTGAAAAAAAGTCCTTATTCTTTTTCCTTCTATAGGATTAAGATAGCCTTACTTTTATATTATGATGGTGAAAGTAAATAGTTATTTTTTTTTATATGTGCTTATTTGGCAAAACAAAATTTTGGCAACCACATACTGATCCCCCCCCCTTTTTTTTTTGAAATTTAGCAATCAGTATAATCCCAAAGTTTAGAACATGTGCCTTAAAGTCCTAGTGCACCTATGAAGCAGTTTTGTAGAAACCCACCCTCATACTTGATTTTGTGGATTTCTTTCGATAGTTTAAATGAGGACAGGGAAAAGTGAATAATAAACAGCTTTAATTTTTAATGAAAGGAGTAATGATTAATGACTTTCTTTTCTACAGAAACTCTATAAACTTGCTTTGGAAGAGTCCAGGAAGGAAGGCTATGACTTGCGTTTGGATGCCATCCCAATCCAGGCAGCCAAGGCTTCAAGAGAGATTGCTAGTGATGTAAGTTGATGTTTTTGGAAGAGGCATTTCTTACTCAAAGATGTTCCCAAATGGCAGCTTTTATCATTTTTCTTGGCAGAATTTTGGTTGTCTCTACAAGTCTCAGTTTCATGTAGTGATTCCCCCATGTACAAAGTTGCAAATAAAAAACAGAGAAAACCACAAGATACTGTGTCCATTATACCCGTTAATCAGGGATAGAGGTATAGTCTTTAAAAATGCATGTTTTATTAGGCACTAAAAAATGGGTTCATATTTTAGTGCCTCAGAAGTTGAGCAGCAGTTGACTCAGATATTTTGTAGAAACATTGAAAGCACATGTAAGTCAGCCAATACAAATGGGAATTCTTTCCTACTACTTCTATCCATTTATTCTGGCATTGAAGGAAGACTAGATGATGGATGCCTTTTGGAGTTTTGTTTCATTCTTTGTAACTTTTAGTGTGGTTCTTCTACCAAGCCCCTAACTCGTTGTAAGGACAAATTGAGAAGTGAGCGATGCTTTTTCTCAGCACCTACCTGTCTCTTCTCCGTAGCCCTTCCCTTCTCATGAGAAACATGTCTTGAGGGTGTCTAGTGCCCTCATTTTGTGCCGGGGCTCCTTAGAACCGAAATCCAGGCTTTCCTTCTTCTGGAGAGACCCCGTACCTTAGACTTACACTTCATTCCTTCTATAATCAAAACGTTTTCCAGAAAAGCCCACACAATGGGCTTTATCATCTCATGGTAAAATGGACCATAATGTGTTATTCTTGAATTTTGAAAGTATAGAATATTAACCCAAGGCATGAGTTGGTGAAAGTTCAATACCATAACAGGCTAATAAGATATTTTCTGGTGAAACTATCTAAATGTAGCCCATTCTCTCAATCAGGGCATTAAGTAAAAATTCTAATTAAAAGAGATATATTGTAAAAGATCCTTAACAACACGTTTTTAGAAAAAAATAGCCGCATCTTTAAGTAGATGTTCTTTTAGATTGTACACAATGTTTTATCTTTCCTTGTTAAGCAATCAAATGTAAAGTAGGTAGTGCAGTTTAATAGAAGGGAAAATAGTAGGAACTAGTAGCTCTCACCTACTTGTGATGTCATCCCGAACAAATCACCTAAGACCCCTATAGGCTTTAGGCTTCTACTTTAGAAAATGGGGTTGATAATATTAACCTTTCTCCTTCACACTAAGAAGGGAAAAATCCAAAGAAAGAATGTGTGTATGAAATTATAAAATGCTATATAAACGAGGTGTTCTTATCATTAGACTCATAACCCTTTTCTTTTTTCAGTACAAGTACAAGGAAGGGTACCGCAAACAGCTTGGCCACCACATTGGGGCCCGGAAGGTTGAGGATGACCCCAAGATTGTGTGGTCGATCCATGCGGCCAAGATCCAGAGTGACAGGGAGTACAAGAAGGACTTTGAGAAATGGAAGACCAAGTTCAGCAGCCCAGTGGACATGCTGGGGTTGGTGCTGGCCAAGAAGTGCCAGACCTTAGTCAGTGACATAGACTACAGACATCCCCTACATGAATGGATGTGTCTGCCTGACCAGAATGATGTCATTCAGGCCCGGAAGGCCTATGACCTCCAGAGTGACGTGAGTGGGTCTAATGTTCATCGGCATGTGTTTATTTCTATTATGTTCATTTGAAGATTTAAATGGCTCTATTAAGCAGTTCATGAATGGGGCAGCAATCCGTCCAGCAAATAGAGGGTAACTCCAAAGAGTTGTAAAACATGGAAGGATTTAGAGGAGGGACTGTAGGACAAAGAAGTTATCAGCAAAAGAAAGGATTATTTCAGACAGGGTCACCTTCCCTTAGGGGGAGTTGAAGGAGGTCTTAGGTAATTACCTTTTTTCCTTTGGGGATAGAGAGGGTCCATGTGACAGATTACCTCCTTGGTGCTGACCACATTGGCATACGTTTAAAAGATTTTTTAAAGGGGTTCTAACTTTTTTGTGCCATGGAATCTTTTGGCAGTCCTGTGAGCCTAGAGGCAGCTTCTCAGGACAATGTCAGGGATGCATAAAATGCAGTATATATGTTTCAGAAGAAATTGATCACATCAAAATATAGTTATGAAAATATTAAACCGAATCTGATATAGTAATATGCATACTTTTTTTAACACATTAAATAAAAGATCTAGCATTGGGCGTGATAACTAGTTTAATTTCAAAGACGTAATGAGCATAAATATTTTAGGATGACTGCAACAACCGTAATAGGATATGAAAATATTTGTGATTTTTCTTGCTGACAAAGTCTCATATGGTGCTAATGCTACTATGACCTGTGGCCTATACTTATAACTGAAAGAAACGCTATATGTCAATGAGAGGTTAATAAACATTTTATGTTTTCCCATTCAAGTTCATTGATGCCAGGTTCAGAAATGCTGGTTTAACACAACCTAATTTTCCAAATGAATTGATTGCATTATCACATTATCACTTTTCTGACTGCTTAAAAGAAATATCTGTTACTGTGCCAGGAAGTTTAAGAATGAACTGTACATATTGGAAAAAATTTCCTAAGAAGCTGAAAATAGTAGCTCTCTAGAAATAGTGAGGTACTCTTGTTGTCAGCCAGCAGATTGTCCTTGGGACACAAATGCTACCTCATTGGTATAGTAGCTCCTCCTTTTTTTGATCAGGCTCTGACAAGCAGTTGCTTTTGAAGGAATGATAAACATAGTGGCATTGAAGAAAGAGTTTTCCCAGGGTGCCTGGGTGGCACAGCAGTTAAGCGTCTGCCTTCGGCTCAGGGTGTGATCCCAGTGTTATGGGATCGAGCCCCATATCAGGTTCCTCTGCTATGAGCCTGCTTCTTCCTCTCCCACTCCCACCGCTTGTGTTCCCTCTCTCACTGGCTATCTCTATCTCTGTCAAATAAATAAAATCTTTAAAAAAAAAAAAGAGTTTTCCCAAAAGCCATACAAACAAAAAGAACCGTTACCTTTATTTATGAGAAAAGTTCTCCTTTAGCCAATTATTTAAATTCACAGAAGGAAAATGAAGAAGAGATAAATATCTTTTTAACATAAGGAAGGGGATTGAGGATAAGATAGATAAGAGTAAAAATACATGTAATCTTTGGTTTAGGAGCATACATATAGTGTCACATGAAAAAAGATGCCCTTTTTTTGTCCCCAGATAATACGTTAATTCCACATGTGGTCAGCTAGTAGTGTTCATCTTTATGATATGTGGCTAGTTGTGAAGACCAGTCCCCCATGGGATAGGAACAAGCTGTATTCTGACAGAGTGTTATTCCCACACAAGGAGCAACAGGCAATCAAATCAGAGAATAAATACTTTCTACCAGGGGGCAGTCACTAATTTCCTCAAATGGGTTTGCATCAGTGAAATTGCAGATTACTAGATTTTACGAGTCTTTCATTTACGTGCTGCCAAAGTGAGCACAGATTTTATGAGTCTTTGAACCAGAAAACATTGGCTACTTTCAGGGACAAAGTGTTTGGCTAGCCACTCTACACCAAAGTAAGCCAGTTCTGTGGATCTTCCTGGAAATTCACACAAGATTCAGAATTATACATTGTCTCTCTATGCTAAATCAAGATCAGACACCAGGCTGTCAAGGTAATATTTGACATTATTTCATTTTCAGGCTATTTACAAAGCTGATCTCGAGTGGCTGAGAGGCATTGGGTGGGTGCCCATTGGCTCTGTAGAGGTTGAGAAGGTGAAGAGAGCTGGAGAAATCCTCAGTGAAAGGAAGTACCGCCAGCCCGCAGACCAGCTCAAATTCACATGCATTACAGACACCCCAGAGATTGTCCTGGCCAAGAATAACGCCCTGACGATGAGCAAGGTGCGTATCCAATGGTTTCCAATTCCTGAGTCACCTCCCAAGTCCATGTGAGAAATGCCCTCTGAGGTTTCCAGAGAAAGGAGATGTAACGGGCCTGATTTTCACACAGGTCTTCAACAGAGTATCTGTTCGACTTCTAGTTGGGCCTGCATGTGCTTCTCAGCCCTGTATCCCCTAATCCTCTGTGTGCACGAGGAGGCATAGCCTGGGATAATTTCTCTGGAGTAATGCACATATTCTTCTGGGCAGTGACATGGAGACAACCATCAATTATTGCTTTTCCCTGTACATTCTCCTAGGCAGAGCAGACTCAAACCATTGACTTCCCTTTATGCATCCTGTAGGGAATAGATAGCCACCTAGCATTTTGTTCTGAAGTCTGGGAAACACAGTGTGTATAGCAATGCCAGTGAGCAACTCAAATCAGTTGCTTGGTGCGCTCTTCCATATTCGGTTGTGGAAATCTACTCCGGGAAGTGAATTGTTACCGTTGCTTTCAGTATCATTACACAAGATAGATAATCACTTCTTTTTTCTGGAGTTCTAGAATTCTGTTTATTGATACTGGGCTCATTCTTTATCCATAGTATACATATTTTAGATTGAATTGAACTTACCTGACTTCTTCCACACCTGCTTGGACATCTGCCAAACATTCAGGTAGTGAGATTGGGCGCTCAGTGCAGAATAGGAAGTCAATTCTCAGCAAACTCCAGAGCTTGAAGTTATAAAACTCTCTAGAAATTCTATTTTATACCATACCTGTCACAGCAACCTCAGTGATAATAAGAATAGGAAACACCATAAACTCTGCTGTGAGAGACTCAGGCATTTTACATGTTGTGGTTAATCTTCAAAAAGCACTCAGCAAAAACATGATTATCCCCCTCTTAGAAATGAGGACTATATGGCGTTATGTACCTTTCTCAAGATTACACAGCTTGGGCATAGTGGAATTGGGTTTGAATTTGGGATTAATTCTGAAATCTAGGGATTTCTACTG
The DNA here is from genome assembly GCF_002007445.2 of Ailuropoda melanoleuca. Lineage (NCBI taxonomy): Eukaryota > Metazoa > Chordata > Mammalia > Carnivora > Ursidae > Ailuropoda > Ailuropoda melanoleuca. Next base: position 122,784,951 of record NC_048219.1, on the reverse strand, counting down.
TATCATAATTCTATAGCCAGGTTACATCCTTGGAGGTCCTCTGAGTAAGCTTGAGATTCACTGGAAGAAAAGAATTAATAATTGAGACCATTGTATCACTTCATATTAGCTGTGAAGTTATCACATGGCAGCTTAAATATTTAAATATTGTCATGTTTCACTCTCCCCAGTACCCTTTTGCTTCCTTCACCTCTAAATAGCCTTAAAAAGGCTTTTTTACAGTAAAATGTGTTAAATTTGAAAATAACTGTAATGTAGGGGCTTTCATAAAGGGTTTTACTTTGCTTCCCCCATAGCATTTATACACAGAAGCTTGGAATGCTGACAAAGCCTCCATCCACGTGATGCCAGACACCCCAGAAATCCTACTGGCCAAGAGCAATTCTGCCAATATCAGCCAAGTAAGGGGTTTCCTCATTGTCTCTTAAGCCTTTCTAGGATTCATTAAAATATTTTTTCCACCTTACACTTTCCTGTCTGGAATTGGCCTATTAGCTTTTCCAAAACACTTTTATTTTTCTGTTGTGTATTTTCCTTCACGTAGAAACTTTACACCAAGGGATGGGATGAATCAAAGATGAAAGACTATGATCTGAGGGCTGATGCTATTTCCATCAAAAGCGCCAAGGCCTCAAGGGACATCGCCAGTGATGTAAGTGCCCTCCATCCACCCCCCTTCGGTGTCACATTGCTGAATGGCCACTGTGAGGCTGGTGGGCCACATTTCACAATTGTTTCCACATGTACCCCCCACTCCTGTTTCCTGTTTTCTAAGACTGTCCCGTTGTTGTCACAGAGAAGAATAGCACAGTTTGGAGCTGTAGCTAGAAGGGCTGCGCCAATGAAGATGTACGGATATACTGCACTTATGTTTACGATAGTGTGAAGGAGTTTGAAATTATTCAGAGATGCCAAAATGTTTGCCATATGAAAGTCTTACCCATTTGCTTGCGGGTGTTCACATTTTCTGTAGTTGTCAGCATGTGTATGGTCTTAAAACTGAGTTTCTAAACCTATATTTCTCCTATTTTAGTACAAATACAAAGAAGCATACGAGAAACAGAAAGGCCACCACATTGGAGCCCAGAGTGTTGAAGATGACCCCAAGATTATGTGTGCCATACATGCAGGGAAGATTCAAAGTGAAAGGGTACAAGAAGGAATTCCAGAAGTGGAAGACCAAATTCAGCAGCCCGGTGGACATGCTCAATATCGTTCAGGCCAAGCTGTGCCAGACGTTGGTCAGTGACATTGATTATCGCAATTACCTGCATCACTGGACGTGCTTACCTGATCAAAACGACATTATCCAAGCGAAGAAGGCCTATGAACTGCAGAGCGATGTACGTAACACAAACTTTGGGAAAGCTGGAATTAGAGGACATATTTATTGTCCAGGAAGTACCGCTATGGACCCCTCTGTGGATTGACTCATGGATTGTGCACTATACGCCCCTAGGAGGGCCCCACTGACATTGTATTAATACATAATCCATAGTCAGGAGTTATGTCCTAGGAACCAAAGAACATAGATGAAGAATCTGACTTAGGCCATGTCTTTTACTCCCTGGCCTAGATTCCAGAATGTTTTCTTCATGTCTTCTGTACTTTCTGGCGGTGAAAATATATTGCAGACAAACAAATTATCTTAGTATTTTTAAAGTAACTGCCACTATTGTACTATATCCAATATGCTAACGGACACTTCAGTCAGTTATTGTGGGATTAAAATGGAATGAGCTTCGACAAAATTTCCTTTAAAAATGTTTTCAGTTCTCTAATTTTTTGGAAATATCAAATAATTATGAAATTCAGCGTCATGATTTTTATCACTCTTCACAGCTGGTATATGTAATTATGCATTTACAAATGACTCTGTCATTGATATTAAAACCCCTGAGTCCTATAAAATCTCAGCTCCTACTTTTTTGGAAGCCCCATCTCCTGTGCTTATCACCCCCTCACTCCCATGTACTTTGCTTTTCAATTTGAGTGGGTGTGTCTAACCGTGGGACATAATTTCTGTCTCACATCTTTGTAGAGTGTTTATAAGGCGGACCTGGAGTGGCTGCGTGGCATTGGCTGGATGCCAGAAGACTCTGTGGAAATGAACAGGGTGAAGAATGCTCAAGGCCTGGTGAATGAAAGGCTTTATAGAACGCGGCCAGAAGCCTTGAAGTTCACTTCCATTGTTGACACTCCAGATGTTATCCTGGCAAAAACCAATTCTCTGCAAATAAGTGAGGTGAGAACTATCCTATTACCAAGCATGCCTTTTGTAGGATTCCATTCTCAGATGATGCCGCCCAAACTGAGCATGTGGACTGTTCCTCTTGGAAGACTTAGAGTGGTGGGAGCAACTCTAAGAATCTGTTGGCTAGTTTCGTAAAGGCCCATGCAAAGTAGAACAAATATTTAACTCCTATTAAATGCTAAAACCTGTAGCATAATGCTGCATTTTAAATGGTGTAACGTTGTATTAGTCACGGTTCTCCAGAAAAATAGAGCCAATAGGCGATATAGATGTATATAGATATATATAGATATGGATGTACTTATCTATGTGTGTATGTCCTACATGTATATCTGTGTGATACATATGTATATGAGAGAGATGTAGATCCATAGACTGCACGTGTGTATACACACAGAGATTTATTGTATGGAATTGGGCCATATGATTATGGAGGCTGGCAAGTCTACAGTCTGCAGGATAGGCTGGAGACCTAGAGAAGAGCCACAGTTCAAGTGCAAAGACAGTCTGCTGACAAAGTTCCTTCTTGCTCTGTGGAGGTCAGTTTTTTTTTTCTATTAAGGCCTTCAGCTCATTGGACAAGGCCCAGCCACATTATAGAGGGTACTCTGCTTTACCAAAGTCTACTGATAACAGTGTTAATCTCATCTAGAAACTATCTTCACAGAGACATCTGTAATGATGTCTGACCACATATCTGGGTACTGTGGTCTAGCCGAGTTAACACATAAAATGAACCATTACAAACAGTAAAAGAATTTTTCCGGGTTAGTTTCTAAGGCTTAATGTTTCAGATATCCACTATTAAAGTAATATTTCCCTTCTCTCCACAGAAACTGTATCAAGATGCGTGGAATAAAGATAAAACCAACATCACCATTCCATCTGACACACCAGTCATGCTGCAGGCCCATATAAATGCCCAGCAAATCAGCAATGTAAGTGGCATAAATATGAAATGTAAATGTCTTTATAGGACAATATATGTCAGCTCGTGGGGTGTGGTATTATGGATAAATTATCTTAGAGATATGTACAGCTTTCAGTGCTAGACAGTTTCTCTTTAGCTTCCATTCCCAATGCAATATGAATGGAAATTCTCTCTTTTAAACGTTAGTTTAGATCTGTGGCTGGGTCTCAGACTACAAAAAGTTGGGAATATCTGAATCCTATGGGTGTCCTCCTTTCAATCTTCAAAGCATCGTTCTATATCCAATGTCCACAGCTCAGTTTCATCATATATTAATTGAGAATAAGAAAATCCTTAAATTTCTCTTACTTGAAGGAGTATGAGGTAACAGTCTCTTTTATCTTTATAGGTTTTTGATTGATCCAGAACTTTTTTGTTTGACATTTCAAAGCCATTACAAAAGCAAAAGGACAATTTTTAATCCTATCCAAAGAATAAGATAAATATAAATATCTACGTCACATCTCTTTAGTAGGGACCTCTGAAAAGTCAAAAGGCAGCATTAGGGGAAAAAACAACAACAACATACCGGACCTTTCATGATACCTTGATGAAGGTTTTCTAGCTTCACAGTTGATTCTTAGTTTCCACGTATTGTGTGGTGGGGTATTTCCAGATGAAGACAAATATTCAAACATTTAGTAGATCTAGATCTTTAGCTTTAAAATTTAAGTCAGAAGTGTCCTGTATTTCATAAAGGAGATAGCCAACAATCAGAAGAACTCAGAAATGACTGTTTTTCCTTATCCTGTCTTCATTTACTTTATGTCATAAAATTCATATTTTGAGTACTTTGAGTATATGGACTTATTTTCAATTTTTGTAAACAAACCTATGTTTTCCCTCAATAGAACCTTTACCAGAAACACTGGAATGAGACCAAGCAGAAAGGCTATGACTTCAGAGCGGATGCCATTGAAATCAAACAAGCCAAAGCCTCCAGAGACATCGCCAGTGAGGTACAGCCTCTTTTTCCTTGTGGCTTTTTTCTTTTTACAACAAACAGGGAGAGTATTTTTTTAAAATTGGGTTTTAAAAAAAATTATGTAAACAATTTCATTTTGTTTTGCACTGAAGACTTTATTTGAAAACATTAAAATGGAATGAAGCACATTAAGGTTAGCATAGATGAGGTATATGTATAAAAAATTTCTAAGTTGTTTCTAAGTAGAAGTAAAAAAAAACCATGAAGTATCTATACAGAATTCTTGGGAAAAATTCAGGAATCAATATATTTGATTGTTGACCAGTGTCATTTTATTCCCTAAATATTTATGACATTCTCCATAAATAGAGATCACAGTTGAAAGTTTCATATGAGACTTAAGACTGAAATCACATTTTATGTGTAAGTTATATATATATATATATCAGTAACCTTTTGAAGTTCATTTAATAGTAATTTAAAACCTTAATCAAAATAATTATCCTACTTAGCTGCCTACCTCTCACCCCAGCTCCAACTTGAAGCAACCCTGTTCCCTTTCTCTGGGTTCTTCTCTATTTTTTATCTCCTGTATCCACTTTTTTCTTCCTTCTTACTTCTCATTTTTATCTCTGAAAATAATAGCCAGTCTCTAGTATCTGCCTTATTCCCCGTTCTCTGTCCCTCCCTTTTGTCCTAACTTTTCTATGTTATCCAAATATAGAAAAGAAACAGACACTATCTTGCTCTAGTCCTAAGATACTTAGGACAGGCATGGACAAGATGGAAACTCTTGTCCCCAGGCCTTTTGTTATCATCTGATTAAAACCAACGACCTTGCTTTCCGTTTCTGTGAAATAGACACCTTTTTTATCTGTCTCCAAAACCATACAAGTGACTTTTTCCTACCTGAGGTATTGTTAGTACTCTTGGGGGACCATCTGACTTAATGTTCCGCTTTCCAGGCAACCTTGGAGACCATGATTACACCCACTGTGTCTTATTGACCACATCTGAAATATGTGATAATAATAGTATGTACTTCACAAAGATGTTGTGAAGATTAAATGAGATTGTAGTTGCTACTAAACTATTTTTAATTAAAAAATTTAGTAATTTCACATGAATCAATACATTTGAAGCACTCATAATAGCGTCTGGCATATAGTAATTGCTCAGTAAATGTCAGCTATAATTTTTTGTAATTACTCTTATTCACCATACTATTTCCCTCCTGGTTTATTCATGTTCTCTATCAAACTACCTAAAATAGCCCTATTTTCCTTAAAGTTAACTGAAATATGTAATGACTGCTGATGTTGAGCCAAATTTCTATTAAGGCAAGGAAAATATTCTGAAAACATTTAATGAAAAGTTCTCTTACTACATTATTTTCATGTATCTTTTTATCTGATTTTTCACAACTTTAGTACAAATACAAGGAAGGTTACCGTAAGCAACTGGGCCACCACGTGGGTTTCCGCACCCTACAAGATGACCCCAAATTGGTATGGTCTATACATGCTGCCAAGATCCAGAGTGACAGAGAATACAAGAAAGCTTATGAGAAGTGTAAAGGAATTCACAATACACCGTTGGACATGATGTCAATTGTGCAGGCCAAGAAATGCCAGGTCCTGGTCAGCGATATTGATTATCGCAATTATCTGCACCAGTGGACATGTTTGCCAGATCAGAATGATGTGATCCAGGCTAAGAAGGCCTACGAGCTGCAGAGCGATGTGCGTATATTATCACCAGACTCCTGGGGAGATGTGTGTCTTTGTACGTCATCGTGGTGTATTCCCTAGGGACATAATTTAAGTGGTAATCTTAGAAGAACCTAACATAATCTGTACATTTCATGGTAGTAGAGTTACTGTGAACATTTTCTGTCTTATAGAGGATTCCTTTTCATGTGGCAAGGCCTTATTAATGAGGTTAAAAACATCACTCTCTCCTTCTATGTAATTAGATATAAAATTTGTTTTAACCCATTACATTTGCACGATTGGATATCTGAATTTTAGAAATAAATGTGAACATAAGGAAATGTTGGATTTTAAGTTTATCTGGCACATATAGGAAAAATGTATATGTATATATTTATATAGAGATAAAGTGATGTGTACAGATAAAAGTATATATCTTTTCCTCATTATATATACATCTAAAGACCTTAGTCTCCCAAATTATTACAGATGTTATTCTCAGTAATGTAAAAAAGGCTGATTTCAAGTGATGAGCACAGAAGCTCAACCTTGTATAAAAACAAAATTATGTGCCATTGCTATCTGTCATCCCACAAGTAGCACTTGTCAGCCCTGCTCCAGTTCCTGTAGGCTACTGTGAACTTCTCCCAGCAATGCGTGCCAGGGATGTAACACCCAAATATTTTTAATGTTGGTCCTTCTATTTCATGGGATTGGCCACTCAGCTGATTTGAACAGAGGGAGTATGTGGCCTGCCGGCATCATGCTTTCATGGGCAGATTTGACTCTTGCACTCTGTGGTCCTTTTCTTCATGCAGAACGTGTACAAATCAGACCTGGAATGGTTGAAGGGTATAGGATGGTTGCCAGAGGGTTCTGTGGAAGTGATGAGAGTGAAGAATGCCCAGAATCTCCTGAATGAGAGGTTGTATCGTATAAAACCTGAAGACTTCAAATTCACCAGCATTGTCGATACCCCTGAAGTCATCCAGGCAAAGATCAATTCTGTACAGATCAGTGAGGTAAGCCAGGTTAATGATACATTTGGACATATTGAAGAAGTCAATAAGAATTCTGACTGTGAACTTTAAATTGCTAATACCAGCATTAGAACCTTGAACATTCATGTATCCAGATAGAATTTCATATAGTCAATCAAGTAATGGTATCCACATTTCATTTACTTAGATGACACATTTCATTTACTTAGATGACCCTTTGGTTGACATAAGTGTGTGGCTTTCATTTACTTAGATGACCCTTTGGTTGACATAAGTGTGTCATTTCATTTACTTAGATGACCCTTTGGTTGACATAAGTGTGTGGCATCTTGATACATATTTTGAATACATTTTGAAGTCTTGCTTGTAATACGAGTCCACCAGTTAATACCATGGTGATCACAGAACTGCCACTTTTGGGGCGCCTGGGTGGCTCAGTTGTTAAGCATCTGCCTTCGGCTCAGGGTGTGATCCCAGAGTCCTGGGATCGAGCCCCATATCAGGCTTCTCCGCTGGGAGCCTGCTTCTTCCTCTCCCACTCCCCCTGCTTGTGGTCCCTCTGTCTCTGGCTATCTCTCTCTCTCTGTCAAATAAATAAAATCTTTAAAAAACAAAAACAAAACTGCCACCTTTTTTGTTTCTTTTCAATCATGAAGTAAGTTCAAAAGTCCAAGGGTGGCCTCAATATCAGATATTTTCATAGTTATTTGGGCCAACAAAGCTAGGACTTGATTAGTGATATGGATTGTCATAGTTACCTGAAATGTGGATTTACCTGCCAGATAAGTACTTGTGCATTAATGAAAAAGGATCATTTTACTACCATATTTCTGACTCATTTTCTATTTATATTATGTCACACATCAATATATTCTTCTTGTTGAAATCACTATTGGCACCTTTTAAGTAAAAACACAAAGGAAGGGGTGCCTGGGTGGCTCAGTCAGTTGAGCATCTGACTCTTGGTCTCGGCTCAGATCTTGATCTTGGGGTGGTGAGTTCAAGCCCCGCATTGGGCTCCACACTGGGCGTGGAGCCTACTTAACAAAAAAACAAAAGAAAACTGCACAAATGAAAACAAAATGCGACCTACATTTATATCTGAGAATATCCAAAGAGAACCTTTAATTGTACCTATAATTTTATTCATGTATTAATTGACTTATTTACTTATCAGCCATCCTTTGTTTTTCCTTTTTACCAGCCATTGTACCGTGATGCGTGGGAGAGAGAGAAAGCAAATGTGAATGTGCCAGCTGACACTCCAGTGATGCTGCAGTCCAAGATCAATGCCATACAGATCAGTGATGTAAGGAACTACACACACATCCATTGTTTTACACAGTATTTTCTGCCTAACTGAAACTTAAGTTGATATGCTCCAGAGGGAGTGTAGCAAAAGGCATTTCCTTACCATTCCTTTTATTTCTAGTCTTTAAACTAATGATAAGTGTCATGTGTATGCATGTGTGTTTATAAAGAGAGATGTGTGTCCTTATCTATGTTGGAAGGAAAAATGCACTGGTTTCCCCAAAAAACACAACATAAAAACGTGCATATGTAAGTATAGTAATATTTGGTTCTCTTTTTAGTGGCCCCTTATTGATTTTTCCTTTTATTTTATTGTGCTTCAGATATAATTTTTTTATTACATTATGTTAGTCACCATACAGTAGTACATCATTAGTTTTTGATGTAGTGTTCCATGATTCATTGTTTGCGTATAACACCCAGTGCTCATTGCAACATGTGCCCTCCTTAATACCCATTACAGGGCTAACCCATCCCCTCACCTCTCCTCCCCCCTGAAGCCCTCAATTTGTTTCCTGGAGTCCATAGTCTCTTATGGTTCATCTCCCCCTCTGATTTCCAAAAAACACAACATAAAAACATACATATGCAAGTATAGTAATATTTGGTTCTCTTTTAGTAGCCCATCATTGATTTTTCCTTTTAAAGCCAAACGATAAATATTTTTCTCATTTTCACATAATTTACTGACTCCTAATTTCTTTCTTGAAAATAAATGAAACTTTACTAAAGTTCATTAAAAATTTACTGGAACTTAATTTCAATATGAAACCAGTCAATTTTATAAATCTTAAGGGGAGACTAATTTTCAGTGTAACTTCACAGGTTTTCTTAAACACTGTCGGTAATGCTGACTCAGTGGCTCTCTCTTCAGATTAACTGTGGCATTGCGATCTCCCTTTGCAGAAACAATACAAGCAAGCTTGGGAAAATGTCAAGATGACGGGTTATGACCTTCGGGAAGATGCCATCCCAATTCAGCATGCCAGGGCTTCCAGGGATATCGCCAGCGATGTGAGAGCTCCTCCTTTCTCAGCCTTAACCAACATTAACTAATAGACAACACACGGGAGTTAATACTTTTCTAATCTTTAACTTAATTCCCCAGTAATATGCTTAAATAGAACGGAGATCGTCAGGATTAGTGTCTTGTTTTGAAATCTCAGATTCAAGAATAACTTTTACAACAGTTTGGTGACCCTTTTGCATCAGTGCTTGGTTCTGCTCTTCTTATGTTTAAGCACAGATTTTTATTTTCTTTTCAGTATCTTCTCAATATCATTTAATTTACAAACACTTATAAAAATTCAATGGGTACAAAGAGTTCTGTTGTTTCTTGAAGTACAGCATACGTAAGTTGTTCCTGACATAATTTTATATAGTTGATGGACAAGCATCTTTTAAAAATTATGTTTGTTTTCATGTGTGCTAGAAAAATATGGAATTTTTTCCATTTAAATGGGATTATAAATTTTAGAAAAGAATATTTCAGAGTTTACACTTTAAATTTATTTAAACAAAGAATCTAGTTGATAAAGTATGAAGTCCTGGTGGTACTTGATTGTGGCAAAACGTGAAGGTGGTAGACAGTGACTGAAGTTTGGGAAACACTAGATAAGCCTGTACTGGGGATAATCCAGAAACACGGTTCCTGCCTTAGAGCCACTCACGGTGTTTTCTTGCATGTAGATGGAGAAGACAAACCAACGTGTTAAGAATCATAACCCATAGTATGGACTTAAAGAAAAGCAGGGCCCAAAAAAGCTAATCTAAAGGAGATGGAGATATTTGGAGCAGGCTGTGTAGACAAAGTGAGTTTGGAAAAATGACTCTTCTTTCTTCTGTTCACATATACCAGTACCTGTACAAAACTGCTTATGAGAAGCAGAAAGGCCATTATATTGGATGTCGCAATGCCAAGGAAGACCCTAAACTGGTTTGGGCGGCACATGTGTTAAAGATGCAGAATGACAGGCTGTACAAAAAGGCCTACAATGACCACAAGGCCAGGATCTCCATCCCAGTGGACATGGTGTCCATCAATGCTGCCAAAGAAGGCCAGGCATTAGCAAGTGATGTGGATTATCGCCACTACCTGCACCACTGGTCTTGCTTTCCCGACCAGAATGATGTGATCCAAGCCAGGAAAGCCTATGACCTGCAGAGTGATGTAAGTTGTTGCTTGTGCGGAGAGTACCAACCGAGGTGCCGGAGTAACGAGCTCTTCTCCAGGAAGAGAGCCTTCCACAGCTTTGCCTGGTCATTCCTCCTAGGACTCGGGAAAACAACTCTCCCTGCATAAGCACTTCCCTTTAGCATTTTACCACGTTTACTGATTGCCTCTCTTACTGCTGGGCTTATTGAGAAAATTGTCCTTTTTACTGTTAGTGGTGCTACCAGAATGTTTCTATAGATTCCTTAATGTGTGCGGTGTTTGTAGTTTCCTAAACATGAGAATTCGTGTGGTCCCTCAATTGAAGAATGACAGGGCTGCTTCCTTGAAATTAATGTCACAGGTTAGCAGCATGCTCCAAACTCACTAATCTCCCTTAATATGGTATTCTTCACGATATGATGTCTCATTAGTTTACCTCAAGTAGTTTTAGGTTTATTCATATTCTCTGCCCAATCTTTTGGAAGTCATGGATTCCATCAGGATATTTATTTCTTGTGTAGAATGAATATCTTCTTTTAATTATTTTTTTATTGCTTTAGAAGTCCACCTGAGCTAGTATGATGTTCCTTAAATACTCTTCAAACTCTTCCATGCATCCAACAGAGAGAGAGCTCCTTCTGCATCATTCTGCTTTTTAGAATGTGCATAGGTGCCCCCGGCACAGAAAACAAAGCAGAATAGAGCAGCGCTGTGCATGGGATGAATTGTGTTTGTCAGGCCAATGCTTAATTTTATTGTTTGTGAGAGGTAAAATGTAACATAAAACAGCTTTCTTACTTTACCACAATTAAAAAAAACCCTGCTTCTATCTAACTTTGTTTTCTTTTCCAGGCCATCTATAAGGCTGACTTGGAGTGGTTACGTGGCATTGGCTGGATGCCTGAAGGGTCTCCTGAAGTGTTGAGGGTCAAAAATGCCCAGAAGATCCTACGAGACAGCGTCTATCGGACACCTGTAGTGAGCCTCAAGTACACAAGTGTCGTTGACACACCTGAAGTTGTTCTTGCTAAGTCGAATGCTGAAAATATTAGTATTGTAAGTCACCTTTCCCCCATGTTAAAATTAAGTCCTGCTTATAAGTGACTGGTAAATAATTAACCTGGTAATCTATTTGTAAGATAAGAACGTTGATGATAGAAAAGGTTTTTATAGTAATGTTGATAGGATTGTGTTCTTGTTATTTATAAATTTTAAACAAAGATATTAGGGGCGCCTGGGTGGCACAGCAGTTAAGCGTCTGCCTTCGGCTCAGGGGTGATCCCGGCGTTATGGGATCGAGCCCCACATCAGGCTCCTCTGCTATGAGCCTGCTTCTTCCTCTCCCACTCCTCCTGCTTGTGTTCCCTCTCTCGCTGGCTGTCTCTATCTCTGTCAAATAAACAAATAAAATCTTTAAAAAAAATAAAATAAGATATTAATACCAATTTCATATTAAGTTTGAGCAACTTATATGAAGAACTTGTAGATATTTTTTCCTTAATATGAAAAAATTTGGGATCAGAAAAAGTTGAAAGTTGTACGTTGAACTAGCAGAATTACAAATTGCAAAGTAATTTTGTTATTGTGGTTTTTTCCATAGCCAAAGTACAGAGAAGTTTGGGACAAGGATAAAACGTCAATCCACATAATGCCAGATACGCCAGAAATCAACCTCGCTAGAGCCAATGCTCTTAATGTGAGCAATGTAAGTACCTCAACAGACTCCTTTTTTGTTTGGAAAGTCACCCAGTTGGTGCTATGATATCCCTAGGGAGCTCTTCCTAGGCAGGAAAGTAAAGATTGACTGAGTGGGGATGGGGAAGGCTTTACCATCAGCGCTTTGACCAGGAGTGAGGAAGGAGCAGGTCCCTGGCTCTGAGTCACCCAGCAAGGCCAGTTACTGTGAGCCAATGTCAATATGACAAAAGGGAGATGGGAATAAGGATGAGAAGGCTAAAAGAGGAATGGATGAAGAGACACATGAACAAGAAAGGAGCGTTAATGACAGACAAACATAAAATAAAGATGAGAATTCTTTGCAAAACTATATACAAATTAATTTTAAAACCTGAATCTATAGGGGATTTTCTAGGAAATCATAAANGTTAATGACAGACAAACATAAAATAAAGATGAGATTCTTTGCAAAACTATATACAAATTAATTTTAAAACCTGAATCTATAGGGGATTTTCTAGGAAATCATAAATTACCGAAATGACCCCAGAAAAAGAATAAAAATATATAGCAAGAAATTAAGAGGGTTATTAAAGACTCTCTTTCCTCCTCTCAGACGTCAGGGTCATCCAGATGATTTAATAGGAGAATTCTTTCAGAACGTCAAGAAATTATCAAACTATCATAGAGCCTAATAAAAGAAGGAAAGCCATCACAATTACCAAAACTTGTCAAAGATAATTCCACAAAGGAAAACTGTAGACCAGTAATGAGGAAAATCCTAAATAAAATATTAACAAATAAAATTCAGTAGTACATGAATAAGATAGGAGACAAATAATTAGGGTTCATCCAGGAATGCCAAGAGGGTTCCATATTCAGAAACCTAATAATGTAATAAAACAAAAGAGAAAAATCACACACTCATCTTGTTAGATTTGAAAAAAGGCATGTGACCAATTCCAATACCCATTCTTATTTTTAAAAATGAAATCCTAGTAAAATAAGAATAAATGAATATCATCATTTTGATGCGACTAAAAGCATAAATCTCAGATCAAAGGCCAAGCTCATCCTCAGTAAGTTAATCTCATTCAAGCTAGGAATNTCCATTCTTATTTTTAAAAATGAAATCCTAGTAAAATAAGAATAAATGAATATCATTTTGATGTGACTAAAAGCATAAATCTCAGATCAAAGGCCAAGCTCATCCTCAGTAAGTTAATCTCATTCAAGCTAGGAATAAAACAAGGATGCCCGTGGACATCACCATTATTTAACATTTGCTGGAACTACTAGCTAAGTGAGTAAGCTCCTCACTCAAGCTGAAATAATTACATAAGAGGAAGAATAAAAGGTAAATATTGGGTTTAAAAGGCAAAATTATTGTTACTTGTAGGATAAATCATTATGTCTGGAAAAAGGAAGAGAATGAACTTAAAAGTCTATTAGATATAATGAGAGAATTCAATGGTTACTATACAACTTAAGAAAGCTCAAGAAAGGTATTGTCTTCACAGATCACAGAGATTTCTTATATGCAGAATAAATATGACCCTAGAAGAAGGCTCCTGCCGTAGTGCAGTTCACCATAATTTGGAACTTCACCTCTTTCAGAAAATAACAAATCTCTGTGAGAGAAGGAGACCACCCAGCAAAGATTCCTCACCGTGTGCCAAACCATACCCATCAACTCTGTTGTCATGAGATAATTTTTTCCAAGAGATGGGAAGAAAATAAAATTTGGGCACTGATATGTTTTTTTCAGACGAAAATAGTATGGTGCAGTGCCCTCTCATCACCAAGTGACAAGTTGGAGAGGCAGTTCAGTCTTTCCTGCAGCGTAAACAGACTTCTCAGCCTCTTCTTTTCTATACAGAGGCATCTTTGGCTGGACAATCAGGGAAAGTCTCATGAGCTCTTTTGCCTAATACATTTCTCAGCTGGAAATACCAGAACCCTACTGTTGATATGTTAATGTAAGCAGGACTAGTGTTTGAAAATATGGCAAAAGTGAAGTTGTAAACTTTAAATATTTAGATATTGGATGTTAAGACATTAATGATAATGGCTTGTGCTTTGGAAGAAATCAAACACCCTATTTGAATGCTAACCAAAAATGTACATTTTTTTTTTTTTTACACATGGGGTCACCATTACTATAATCTTGATAAAATCCACTATTTAAAATTGTTTCTGTCATTTGGGAAACTCAACTTTTTCAGGATATTTGTATACAATTTTCTAGTTAACCAAGCAAATTCATTAAATTGACTCATTTACTCTTCAAACTAATCATATGAGTAAAATAGTGTTACTTTGTTTTTATTAGATGGGAAGGTTGGGACTTAAAGTGATTGAGGAATTGACCCATGATCTTAAAGTTAGTAGATGAAGTTTGGCCTCAAACTCAGATTTTTCTTTTAATAAAAAATATATTTGACTACATAAAAATTTATTACATAATTAAAAATAGTGTAACAATATATGTAATAAAACTAAATAAATAAAAACAAAAGATTTTAAATAACATAATAACAAGTTTGCATTAAATATTCTCCAATATGTTGAAATTTGAAGAATACTATTTCTTTTGTACAAAAAAAGAGTCTATTGTTAAATAGAACCACCCAAAATTCATACAAAAACTTGAATGAAAATTCATACAAGACTTACCTGTACTTAGAAGGACAAAATTTGTACGAGCACTCATATTTCAGATATGCAAAGCCCATTAAACTATGAATAATTGAAATTCATCTCTCCTTTCTGCACTGTTAAAGCTCCCATATTCATTGGTATGATTTCTGAATTATACACTTAAATTACTGTTATTTCTGAGTCTTTCTGACTTTGTCAATATAGAATGTGTCCGTTTAAATATGAGCATATATTTAAAAAGCTATCTGTAAATCAGTCACTACTCTAATTAACTTCTCTATACAAATAAAAACACACTGCATTTTAAAAAATGACTACTGTTTAGGCGCCTGGGTGGCTCAGTCGGTTAAGCATCCAACTCTGGATCTCAGCTTAGGTGTTGATCTCAGGATCATGAGTTCAAGCCCCACGTTGGGCTCCATGCTGGGTGTGGAGCCTACTTAAAAAAAAAAAAAAAGGCTGTTAACCTCTAACTGTCCTTCAGAATGAACATCTATTTTTTTTATTTTTTATTTTTATTATGTTATTCACCATACAGTACATATTAGTTTAGTGTTCCATGATTCACTGTTTGCATATAACACCCAGTGCTCCATGCAATACATGCCCTCCTTAATACCCATCACCGGCCTATCCCAATCCCCCACCCCCTTCCCTCTGAAACCCTCAGTTTGTTTCCCAAGTCCATAGTCTCTCGTGGTTCATTCTGTCTTCTGTTTACTCCCCTTCATCTAACATTCGCAAACAATATTCACCATCAGCCACATAAGAAAATTTAAGAAACCGTCCCGGGGAAAACCTCCCCACCAATATAAAAGTCTATAATTCTGAAGATTACAAAATTAAGTTGAATTCAAAAATTAAGTAAACTGAATTATTGAATTAAAGAAATCTGGTAATCCTCATTAATGTCTGACGTTAACCTTATCCCAGCACTCCCAATACGCTCAGTACAAAGAGCCACTAAGCCCCGTTATATCAACCATGAGCAACTACATAGAAGCCATGACTTAAATTAGAAAGAACTCTTGTCAAGCCAGATCTTTGGACTCCAGACACAATTTCATCTTCCAGCAGTGTGATGGAGAATTATTCTTTTACCTATTCCCTTCTTAACTGATTCTGGGACTTCGAAACTGGACGGCTTTGATATTAATTCTACTTGAACCCTTGAAGTTATCAGTACATCTGAGTCCAAAATGATACCCTATTTTTTCTCCTCTTTAGAAAATTTACCGTGAAGATTGGGATGGAATGAAGATGAGCTGTGATGTACGGCTGGATGCCATCCCTATTCAGGCTGCCAAGGCCTCCAGGGAGATTGCCAGTGATGTAAGTGTGGCCTTGTTTGACTTGTCAGTTTCTAAGCAAAAATCCTAGGTACATCAGGAGTACATACTGTGATCCATCTGCTTTGTTTTTCCATCTCCAGTATAAATACAAGCTTGACCACGAGAAGCAGAAGGGACACTATGTGGGGACCCCCACCGCCAGAGATGACAACAAGATCCGCTGGGCCCTCATAGCTGGCAAGATCCAGAATGAAAGAGAGTACCGGATGCACTGGGCCAAATGGAAGACCAAGTTCCAAAGCCCTGTGGATATGCTTTCCATCGTGCATTCTAAAAATTGCCAGACCCTGGTCAGCGACATTGATTATCGCAATTACTTACACGAGTGGATATGCATGCCTGACCAGAACGATGTGATTCAGGCCAAGAAAGCCTACCAACTGCAAAGCGATGTGAGTGGGCTACATTTTAGGATGAGCTCTTCTATCATTTTGCCATGACTCCCAGAAAGTTTATATCCTTAAATTTTTGTATCTTCGCTTTATGTCTTTATACAGCCAAGAATTTGGTTTTAGTTAGACCTTATAGTACAGTGTCAAAAATCAGCAAAGCCATGAAAGATCTAGATTCTGTATCAAGGAACAAATGGTTGTGTGAATATAAATCTTAATTGTAACAGTATAAAGGCAACTGCTGTGAAAATATTATTTATGCAATTTAAGTAGTAACAGGTTGATATCATAAGTAAAACGCTGGCAGTTGTGGAAAGGATGCAGGCACAGATAAGTTTTTTAGTTAATACAGTGTTTAAAAATCTTGAATTACGTTGCCAAGGTTTTTAAATCAGGAAATTTGGGGTACAAATCTAAGTTTTCTTAGTTCTTAGGAAAAATCAGAGACTGAAGCTCCGGACATGCATTGGCAACAATAGCTGGAACTAAATTGAGGTTAACCCACTTTAAATAGAAAATAGAGCCCCCAGTTTTCCTATCACCTGACCACCTAATGAATTTACTTATGTTACCTGCCTGGCTGCTTGAGTATGTCATCTGCATATGTATTTCTCCATCAAACCGAGGGATAGAATAAACAGGACCGTATGAACAGAGTTGCAGAAATCACTCGGCCTTGTTTCCACAGGCTGTCTACAAGGCCGACTTGGAATGGTTACGTGGGATCGGGTGGTTGCCAAATGATTCCGTGTCCGTCAATCATGCCAGACATGCTGCGGATATCTTCAGTGAGGTATTCTAAAACTTTTTACCCTGCCATTTGGTGCATTTCCTGGGGGACTGAACAAAAATATACAAGCCAAAACTCAAGTCATTCCCCATCGGCAATTTTAACAAGTGCACCTGCTGTCATTTAAGCCAGACGTACCTTTTCGCAAAACAGTCCTCTACTGTCCCTAACACATCAGGGGACCACATCTGTAATATAATATCCAGGATACTCAGCTCATGATTGGAATTATATAAAGGGAAAACGTCTTTTGTCAGCAATGACAATACGCTTGGGAGAAGTTTGTCCAGTTGAAAAGGTGTATTGAGTAACATGATACATGGAATGATATGGTATATGACCTTGGTCGCTAAGCAAACCTGCTACTTTAGAATCTGTGGGAGATATAAGAAGCCAACCCAGTTGTTAAAAAATAAAATGCTAAGGAAAAGGCCGAATTGTCAAGAAGGTGCTGTTCAACTCTGGCAGTTTACACTTCCAGTAGAGAAAGACCCGTAAACCCAGTGTCTCTTTCTTAGCTCAGGCAGGACCAGAAACTGCTACTGTCTGAAAGCTATTTTCTTTCCTGTAGAAAAAATATCGCACAAAAATAGAAACTCTCAACTTTACTCCTGTGGATGACAGAGTTGATTATGTGACTGCAAAACAAAGTGGCGAGATCCTCAATGATGTAAGTACATGGCTGTCATTCTAAAATTGCCCAATCGTGAAATGTCATTTCCAAAGCTTTCCACCTACGTTAGCTCAGCAGGCAATCACCGTCTGCAATACAGATTGTAATCATTCAGACAATGCTCGAATTTGCTCGGACAACATTATGTTTTCTTAATATCAAGTAACTTAAGCCTCTTGCCTCTCATTTCCAGATTAAATACCGGAAAGATTGGAATGATACCAAATCGAAATATACCCTCACAGAAACCCCCTGGCTGCACACTGCCCAGGAGGCAGCCCGGATACTGGACCAGGTATGATTTTAGCCAGATGCCCGTACTCTGTGTGGGGACAGAGCACTATACTGTAACTGTGGGACATGGATACACACAATCAGTGCCCCATTCTGACTCCTTAGTGTAAGCCTCTGCTGTGGCTCTCTGTCTTTTAGTATCTCTACAAGGAAGGCTGGGAGAAGCAGAAAGCTACAGGTTACATTTTGCCTCCGGACGCGGTGCCATTTGTTCACGCCCATCACTCCAACGAGGTTCAGAGCGAGGTAATCACCCGTATAGACGAGTGCTCCCTGGAGTGCGCCTGGGGCTAGCAGGCCCGGCCAGGCTTGGGGGTGGATGAAGTACCTGCTCTCTCCTGGTCCTCCCTGGGGGCTTTGGGAGTTTTGTCTTGTTTTGTGGGCTTCTTTTCTTTAAAAGCTATCCTTTGAGTGCCTTAGTCTTTCTTCTAGTCCCTCACTTCCTTAAGATCTTTAAGCTTTCAAATAAAACACGGGCAGAATTAGAAAGCCAATATATTTTTTCTAATTTTAAATTGATATTTCCTTATACTTATTTCAGTGCTTTTTGTTTATTCTCAGGGAGGCAGTTGACAAGAGGCTGAGGGGCTCTATCTGCTGATGTCTCAAGCCCCCCTTTTCCTTGAGTGCTTGTCAAAACTGATGCAATCTCTGTTTTTTCTCCGAGCAGCTGAAATACAAAGCTGACCATGTAAAACAAAGAGGTCATTATGTTGGTGTCCCAACGATGAGAGATGATCCCAAACTGGTTTGGTTTGAGCATGCAGGCCAGATTCAGAATGACAGACTCTACAAAGAGGATTATCACAGAACAAAGGCCAGGATCAACATACCTGCTGATATGGTGTCGGTGTTGGCCGCCAAGCACGGGCAGGAGCTCGTCAGTGATATCGATTACCGTAATTACCTGCACCGATGGATATGTCATCCTGACCAAAATGATGTCATCCAGGCAAGGAAGGCCTATGACCTCCAGAGCGATGTAAGTGATTTTGTTTCTTAATCATCTAGAAATGTACGGTATACTCTGAGAATTATAAGCAGCGCTCTGGGAGCACCAAGTTTTGAAACTTTAAGCCATAAATATTGAGTTTGTTCCCAGAAGGGAGTTAAGCTGGGTATGAAGTAGAGAAAGACCCAGAGCAGTGATTGGCTGACAGCTGCCTACTAGTATATCTGAATAACTTTCAAAGTCATTAAAAAAAATTTTTTTTTTGCAACATCTCACATTTGCCTGGAAAATTATCAGCTGATTTAAGATAATAATTGGCTTGGAGTGAGAATGGAGAGTGAGTTGGGATTTTAACAATGTTAGTTGATAGTGTAGTCGAGGACCTGGGAATGCCCCGTTCTTGCTTTGCCAGGCATTTTACTCCTGCAGGCATTTATGAAGGACTTGCTTGCAAGGAATCAAAGCAAAAGGGAAGCCAAGTACTGAGGAGTCTCATGAGGGCCAGAACCCCTCACGCAGAGCTTTGGTAAAGGTGGGGTAGAGAGCACATGACATAGGCCATCTTGCAGAGAAGCCTGAGTCGGGACCTTTAGCTGCCACCAGCAGTCTGCAAGGAACAGAAACTGCATCGACGTGATGCTCAGGTGCCCCCGGGAGCTAACCCTACCTGGTCTTCTCATTACCAAAGTGGAAGCAGGAAACCAAAGACTGCCTGCAGCACAGCTGCTGAGCTCGAATATCCCACCGCACTGTTGGTGCGGCAGAACGACTGTGGTGGACCTTTAGCCAGACTAGTAGCTCCATTACAGTTGGCGAGGGGTGGCCTGAGAGAATCCAGGCACTAGGTGGGGGAGGGGAGAGCTAGGCTTGGCCGGAGGGATGTGTCCCTCTGCTCTATAATACATGAGAATTCAGTCGTGTCACTTTCTTTATATAGTCTTAATGTCCCATATATTTCTAAGTAATTAAATATAAGTCCATCTAAAATTATATCCTTCTTAGTAAAACCTTTTCTTTTTTTTTATTTTTTTTTAAAGATTTTATTTATTTATTTGACAGGATAGAGACAGCCAGCGAGAGAGGGAACACAAGCAGGGGGAGTAGGGAGAGGAAGAAGCAGGCTCATAGCAGAGGAGCCTGACGTGGGGCTCGAACCCATAATGCGGGATCACGCCCTGAGCCGAAGGCAGACGCTCAACCGCTGTGCCACCCAGGCGCCCCTAGTAAAACCTTTTCTTAGGCTCACTGCTGAAAACAACGGCTCCCTGCCCGTTACTCCCACAGCACTTGAGTGTTCTCGCTCTTACACTCTCCCGTTGTACATGACTTCTCTTTACACTAGACTCCTTTATACTTAGCCCTCAAAACACCTAGGACAGTACCTCACTCCTAATAACAGGCTCAAGAAATATTTCTCAGGTGAACAGGTGAAATCATGACCGAATCAATGAGGCAACAGTCACTAGAGAGAAATCCTTAAACAGCTCCTGAAAAAGTTGCTTCCGATCTACTGTCTGTAATCCTGTGTCAGTCATTTATACCTGCGTTGTATCTCTCTTCCTGCTCTCAGAATGTCTACAAAGCTGACCTGGAGTGGCTCCGTGGCATTGGCTGGATACCCCTGGATTCTGTGGACTACGTGAGGGTTACGAAGAATCAGGAAATGGTGAATCAGGTACACAAAGCCTGTTCTCACCCATTGCCTGGCCCCCTTGCCTGCCGTGTGGGGGCAGATACCCAATGGAAGGAGGCCAGTCTT
The DNA here is from genome assembly GCF_002007445.2 of Ailuropoda melanoleuca. NCBI lineage: Eukaryota > Metazoa > Chordata > Mammalia > Carnivora > Ursidae > Ailuropoda > Ailuropoda melanoleuca. The sequence continues at coordinate 122,764,073 of NC_048219.1, read as the reverse complement.
AATCATCTGTTTCCTTGCAGATAAAATATAAGAAAGATGCTCTTGACAACTATCCTAACTTCACAAGTGTCGTGGATCCTCCAGAGATTGTCTTGGCTAAGATTAACTCAGTCAATCAAAGTGATGTGAGTTTGCTTCACATATAACGGTGTGCATGGACTGGGGGGTTCATTGTCTGTCATCGACTGCATTCACCTACCTCCAGATAACTGCTTATAAGGAAATGGACAGTGGGGTGGGAAACTATGAGATCCTCTTTGGCGGGAACGTCTTAAAAGTCACTAGTAAGAGGTGCACTGTACTCACAGAAAGTATCTATATTCTTGTTCAAATTATTCTATTAGGTAAAATGAACTGAAATTCAACCAGTTAGTTAGTTTTTAATCTCTAAATGCAGACTGATTATTATCTTGCTAGGTAGAAACTATGAAATTTTAAATATACATTCATATTAACCAAAGGTTTTGTTTGGTTTTGTCTTGTTTTTCCTCCTTAGGTAAAATATAAAGAAACATTTAATAAAAGAATAAAGGGCAAGTACATGTTTTCTCCAGATACGCCATACATCACCCACTCCAAAGACATGGGAAAACTCTATAGTACTGTAAGTTTTATTTTATGTGATTTACAACTCAGTTCTTAATTTTAAGCTCTTGTCAGTATTCATATCCTTGGCTGATTTTGTGAACCACTGAACTTATTATTTTTATTGTATTTAGTCTTGTTTATTAGAAATAATTTGTCTTGTTTATTAGAAACAGCATTTATTCAGCTGGTATATTTTTGAGCTCCTGTGATGTTCCAGGCACTGTAGGAAGCACTAGGGAGCTAAAGCTCAATAAGACAAGCCCGTCAGGAGCCCATGCGAATGAGGACAGACATACAAGTAAGCAGTATCAGGTGCTATCACAGCTCTAGGCACACATAGGACTGAGCACCTGCCAAAAGGGCAAAGAGAGGAAAGGCCAGTCCTTTTTTTAGCAGGCACGAATAAATATCTCCAGCCAACAAATGGAAGGCTTGGCCTCCAACTTTTAATTCATCTAAGTCAAAGGATGATGTGTGTGTATGTAGTGGGTATGTATGTATGTATGCATGCCCAATGGGAAGCAAACTTTGGTGATTGTCTCCCTACGTGAAAATTTATTTTCACTTTTATTAGAACTGTAAATATAGTTAAACTCAGTTATAAACTGCCTCCTTATCTATAGATTTAATATGCAGTAAAATCAAAAAACTCTGCCATATTCATAGGAAGGCACAGTAATGGCTCTAAGTAAAGATGTAAGCTTTGCCTTTCAACAAACATTTTACTGTGGTTTTACTCTTTTCTTTTTAGCAATATCTGAAGGAAGTTGACCACAGACTTTTGTTGACACACATTTCTTTGTTCCAGATACTGTATAAAGGGGCATGGGAAGGAACCAAGGCCTACGGCTATACCCTGGATGAACGCTACATTCCCATTGTTGGAGCTAAGCATGCCGACTATGTGAACAGTGAGGTCAGTACTTTCTCCTCGCATGGGTTTAAGAGTCTTCATTGGGGGAGCTGGTTAGAAAATCCCAGTGATTCTCAATGTTGTATCTACTTCACAGCTTAAATACAAANTGTGAACAGTGAGGTCAGTACTTTCATTGGGGGAGCTGGTTAGAAAATCCCAGTGATTCTCAATGTTGTATCTACTTCACAGCTTAAATACAAAGAGACCTATGAGAAGCAGAAGGGTCACTACCTGGCTGGGAAAGAAATCNAGAGACCTATGAGAAGCAGAAGGGTCACTACCTGGCTGGGAAAGAAATCAGTGAGTTCCCTGGTGTGGTTCACTGTCTGGATTTCCAAAAGATGAGGAGTGTGGTAAGCGAAGCTCACTTTCATAGAGGATTTGTACCCTTAAGTGTACTGTTAGTCTGCCTGTCTGTAACTTGTTCTTTGGTTGAGAAGGGCATGGAGTCCTTCTTGAGATTTATCCCCACCCCTGCCAGTTAACCTTGTGTACCTTTGATAGCTATGGGATTCCTCCCTCTCCCTCCCTCCTCCACTACCCCGCAGTAAGGTATCTAAGTTTGAAAAAGGAGAAAGCAACAAGGTAACTCTTTACCCCTGCGTTATGAAAGAATGGGATATTGAAAAAGAAGAACATATTAAAGTATCTTTTTTTAGCCTTTGTTTATTCTAAAGGTACTGATCTATCCTAGAGCTAAGTCAAAAAGAGATCAATTTGAATAATTAACATTTGAATTCCTTCTTTTTGTCTTTAAAAAATGATTCTTTAGTTGAACTACAGAAAAAATTATGAGGATACCAAAGCAAATGTTCACATCCCCATCGATATGATGAATCACGTGCTGGCTAAACACTGCCAGTACATCCTCAGTGACCTGGAATACCAACACTTCTTCCATCAGTGGACGTCTCTCCCGGAAGAACCCAACGTTATACGGGCCCGAAATGCGCAGGAGATCTTGAGTGATGTATGATGTCCCTTCTGCAGCTTGACTTAGTTACAGGCTTCACTCAACCATGCCTTGGCCCTCCATGCTCCATTTGTCCCTGTATTCATAAATGGTGCTGCTTTTTCAAACACAGTGGCACGAGTAACCACTTTTGGTGTAAGAATCCCCTCTGAGCCATGTGACACCTATGTTAACTATTTCACCTGCTTTCACACCGGACTAAATTTAGCTATTCCTCTCCTCCTAAGCTTCTTTAGGTCAGTGCAGTAAAGACCTCCAGCTGTTGAGAGGCCCACCCTGTGACCACTAAGCACTAAGTCCAGCCAGTATCTGAGAGGAAATTATCAAAATGCCCAATCATAAATTCAGTTAGTACCTTTGACCTTTTGTCATTTCTTCTTTCTTGCAGAATGTGTATAAGGATGACTTGAATTGGCTGAAAGGCATTGGATGCTATGTTTGGGATACACCTCAGATCCTCCAAGCCAAGAAAGCATATGACCTCCAGAGTCAGGTGAGATCTTCCTAGAACGACAGGCTTGCTGTGGGTCAGTGGACTCCGTGGTGCGCTCAGTGGGGTGGCAGCCAGGCCAGCTGTGTGCCAGGCAGAGAAAGCTGCTTTAACAGTGCAGGCTCCAAGGCAACCGAAGGCCCCCTGCCCAATAAAACCTCTCCTGGTGATCTGCTCTGGTGCTGGACCTTCTCAGTTCTAGTCTCTTCTGTGGTTGAAGCATTTCATGTTTATAACAGAAAGTTTCCTGAGAGGTGTTTCATAGTAAACCACTCTCAAGCATCTATACTGAAGCTGATAAGGTCAACTTGCAGAGAATAGAATGCAAATGCATGCTTTGACCTTAGGTAGATAAGTTCTGAAGTAAAAAATAGATATTTGGAAAATTTCCCAGCATATGGTTTGGCTCTGACAGGGCAGGTTAACGGAATGTTGAGGCTGTGGGTCTGTAGTCAGGGGTGGGGCATGTGCATGGAGAAGACAACAACATGGAGAAGAGGACCTCTTCTGGCGAAGAGCCAGAGCCCACTGTTGGGCAAAACAAACTATTCGTTTTGACAACCGTGCAAAGTCGGCAGGAATACAGAATGATAGCCTCTCTGTTCCTATTACAGCAGAAACCCAGAAATAAATAAAGGCTCATCTAAGTTGGCACAAACTGCTCAAGCTGAGACAGACCTGTATTTTACCATTTCCGATAACTTGTTTTTCTTTACAGCTACAATACACGGCAGCAGGTAAAGAAAATCTACAAAATTATAACCTGGTCACAGACACCCCACTTTACGTGACTGCTCTTCAAAGCGGCATAAATGCCAGTGAGGTGCGTCTTCCTTGTACTTCTCTTCCAGGACAAGCCATTGTCTTTATGTATTTTCGAACAACAGAAAAGAATAACCCATCTTTTTTTTGTGTGTAGGTGAAATATAAAGAAAATTATCATCAGATTAAGGACAAATATACGACAGTTCTAGAAACAGTGGATTATGACAGAACCAAGAATCTGAAGAGTCTTTATAGCAGCGTGAGTTCTTTTTCTTATTTTTGTCTTTATTCTCCTTTAAAGATAACGAGGGAATAGTTGGGAGAGGCACCTTATCCCCAAAGGTTTTTCCAGTTTTTCCAGGGACCTTCAGATTCCTGCTGTGTCCCATTGGTAGTCCCAGTTACAATTCAGTGAGCCTCAAGCGGAATATTGCCCCATCTCATGCAGTTGACCCAAATTCAGGAGCGCCTTCCTTATTGCAGGCAGGTAGGGTTGAAACTACGCTACATTGACCCTGAACGTGTCCTTCCCCGGCTTCTTCAGGGGCCAGTGGCTTATAGCCTACAAACACTCTTTTTTTTTTCCCCTCCTCTGAATTGGTTAATTCAACAAACAAGTTTTTTCAAAACTTCATTTTGAAATCATTTTAAATTTACAGAAAAGTTGCAAAAATCATAGAATTTCAGCATACTTTTCTCTGTAATACAATGATCAAAACTAAGAAATTGATAACATTGTTGCAGTGTTAGTTATAGACTTCATCCAGATTGCAGCAGGGCTTTCCCAGAATGCTTTTCTGTTTCAGATGCCTGTCCATCATCCCACATTGCGTTTAGTTGACGTGACTCCTTAGCCCTCTCCAATGTGATCATTTCTCAATTTTTCCTTGTCTTTTTCTGACTGTGACACTTTTGAAGAACACTGGCCAGTTATTTTGTAGAATGTCCTTCAATTTGGTTTCACATGATGCTTTCTCGTGATTAGATCGAGTACGTTTTTGGCCAGCATAACACAAAAGCGATGTGTTTCTCTCAGGCGTCAGAGCAGGTGGTACTGATGTCGGTAACTTGTGCTGTTGAACTTCATGACTTGGATAGGTTGCTGTCTGCTGAGCTTCTCCACTGTAAAGTTACTGTTTTTTCCTTTGCTATTAATAAATTTCATGGAGGAGATACTTTGGAACTATGCAGATACCTTATTTCTCCTCAAACATTCTCTCACATATTTTAGCATCCAATGATGGATCTTGCACGAAGCAGTTATTGCTATGGAATGTGCCTGTTGGTGATTTTCTGTTTCCTTTGTCCTTTCCATATGTATTAACTGGAATTCTTCTGTAAGAGACAACTCTTCCTTCCTACCATTTGGGTTTTTTTATTTGTATCAGTATGGACTCATGAATATTTATTTTCTTCTATGGGATGTAGTCTAATACTGTTATTTATCTTGTTGCCCAAAGTATTTCACCTTTGACCACTGGGAGCGCTTTCCAGGGTGGCTCCTATAAGACCTTCACATACTCTGTCCTTGGTTTGAGCACTTCCTCACTTTCTGGCACCACAAGATGCTCACCTTGTATTTTCCCTGTTCCAGACCCACCTCTCCAAGGAGCCTTGGTTTATAAAAGAATAGCATTTCAAAACCAAGATCTAAGCACTAGGTGTGTCCATTGCTACTGAGGTGTCTTTGCTGCTAGGACCCTTATGTGGACTGAGCTTAGAAATATATGTATGTATACTAACCCATGTATGCATACATATCTGTATTCATTTGTATATTTACCTAATTACATCGTGTTTTTAACCATGAATTCCTACTGATGCTTTCAATATAATTCAACACCACAGAGCTCATTCTAGACTTCTGCTTCTTATTTTTTCCAACATGTGACTTTTTCTTTTCCCAGAAAGCCTGGCTTTCATTACCTATGATATGTTTACTTATTTGTTCAACTATTATAGGCACATAAAGTGTTTTCAGAATTGCTAACCCATATTCCTGTGAGAAACAAATTTACTAACTAGAGTACAGTATTTTGTATAGTTATTTTTGTCTATAGCATAACCAGTCAAAAAGCCATTTTTTCCAGGGGCGCCTGGGTGGCACAGTGGTTAAACGTCTGCCTTCGGCTCAGGGCGTGATCCCGGCATTGTGGGATCAAGCCCCACATCAGGCTCCTCTACTATGAGTCTGCTTCTTCCTCTCCCACTCCCCCTGCTTGTGTTCCCTCTCTCGCTGGCTGTCTCTATCTCTGTTGAATAAATAAATAAAATCTTTAAAAAAAAAGCCATTTTTCCAAAATAACTTAGTTGTTTTCTTCCTCACTTCCTTCAGCGTGGTCTTGTTGTGCATCTGTAACACAATTAGGTTTATTTGTTACAATTTGTATTCCATTTTAGTCCCCTCCCCATTATGGTTGATTCTAAGTTTTAATTTACATACAGTAAATTTTACTCTTTGTGGTATATAGTACTACGGCACTTTTTTTTTTAAGATTTTATTTATTTGAGAGAGAGAGAAAACATGAGCAGGGGAAGGAGCAGAGGGAGAAGCAGGCTCCCAGCTGAGCAGGGAGCCCGATGGGGAGCTCGAGCCCAGGACCCTGGGATCATGACCTCAGCCAAAGGCAGATACTTAACCGACTGAGCCACCCAGGCGCCCATAGTACTATGGCTTTTAACAAATGCAAAGAGTCATGTATTTGCCATCACAGGGGAGATACAGAAAACCTCTCTATCACCTCAAATTTTCCCTCTTGCTTCCCTTCTCTCCCTTGACATCCACTGAAGTATCTTCTGCACCTGTTTAAACAAAGCAAATTTTCAAAAACCTTTCCAGAATATCATGTAAATGGAATTATGAAGTATGTAGCTATGAGGTCCGACTTCTTTCTCTTAGCAAAATGCATGTATGCACTACACACATTGCTGCATAAACCAGTAGTTTATTGTTTTTATCGCAGAGTGGTATTCCACTGGGTGAACGTACCACTGTTTTATCCATTCATGGTTGAAGGAAATCTGAGTTGTTTCTAGTTTTTAACAATTACGAATAGAGCAGTTATATACATTTGAGTATAAGTTTTTGTGTAGATGTAAGTTTTTGTTTCTCTTGAGTAAATAAATACCTAGGAGTGGAAATATTTTTGGAGCTCCCACTAGCTACAAAAAAGTAGGAAAGGATAAATAGATTTTAAGTTAGTAGTTTTCATCCTTCAGGATTTCCTAGATCTATGGGGAATGAACATGGCATCAAAAACTTTGCTTTAAATTATGTACAGTGAATGTAACTCTTTGTGGTATATGGTACTGTGGCTTTACAAATGCAAAGTCATGTAGTTACCACTGTAGTCAAGATACAGAGAAGTTCTTTATCACCCCATGATAACTGCCAAACTGTGATAAGTACCATGGTAGAGAACAAAATAATGGACTGTGAAATTATGGTCATGGCATTGAACCTGTTATTCACTGAGGGGTACTTGGATCCTACCGAATATGAAGATTGGGGGTTGTTAAGGAGTGTCTGAAAAAGGCAGATAGAGGAAAGATCCCCTTCTCAAGAGCCAACCAGAATGTGTTTTTCCGTATTCACAAGATGGTTTTTAACCCCTACAGAACCTGTACAAGGAGGCTTGGGATAGAGTGAAAGCCACCAGCTACATCCTGCCTACCAACACCATGTCCCTGAAGCATGCCAGGAACCAGAAGCATCTGGCCAGCAATGTAAGTGAAGTGCAAACGTGATAGCCTCCCACCCACGCTCTGCCCTCCCCAGTTCTCTGCTCCTAGAGTTTGGCCAATTCACATGTTAGCTATAATTATGTGTTTATGTATATCATAAAAGAAAATCCTAAATTACATGAGCTATTTGGATACAGTATTAAGTCTTATGAACTTTATGCCTCTTATGAATCCTTTATGCCTAAAATGTTCTTAAGTAAAGTCTTTTATAGTAAAATCCCCTATAATCTTCATTGTAGTCCTAATAAGCCAGTTCCCTTTCAGAAACATAACTTCTTTTAGAGACATTTACCTCTTAATTGTGAACATTTTACATAGCATTTTAGATCAGTGTTTCTCAAACCTTTTTTTTTTTTTACCATGACCCACAGAACTTTATTTTATATTGCAAGTCCACACACACACACACAGAGCTGGTGTTTATGTGAGCTCCCTCTGACATAATGTTTTACAGAAGACTACGTCCTGGTACATTAAAGTCAATACAGCCTCATCATTTCAACTCGGTTCTAGTCATTTAAATGCTAGCAATCCAGTAAATTGATTTCACTGACTTCTAATGGGTCTAGAGATGTATATTTAGGAAAAGACTTTGTTGGACAATATATGGAGTTAATTTCATTTTTACCTGGAGGAAAAACTAATGTATGTGATCTTGCCCAGACCCAAGTCTGGAGGACTGCCAACAGACTAGCCCAAAGGAGCCCAGCAGAGGTTTTCTCCTTTAGTCATGAAAATAGTTATAGAAGCAGAACTTTCAGCAACTTGGTTTTGGAACAAGATGGGACACAGAGAAGTTTTTTAAAAGAAGAATTTCAATAGTAGTTTTGAAAAAACAGTGCCTTTGAATACTATCTTCTTTATAACTGAAGAATGGTTTAGATGTAAGGAGCATATGAACTAATATTCTGGAAAATTCTGCTGAGAGTTTTACTTGGTTTCCAGTCAACAAAGGGCTTCGCTGCAATTCTGACACAAATATTCCTATCTATCTATCTATCTATCTATCTATCTATCTATCTATCTATCTTTCTTTCATTCATTCTTAACTAAGATGTGGTTCTCTGAGTAATGAGAATTGTTATTTTATCGTGTGCTAGGAGTTTGGATCTTAGTCTCTGTAAGGGCCTTCACTCCTAGTTCATGCAATCATGGAGCCTTAATTCATAGGCAATATGGCTTAAGAAGCAAAAGTTGGTTTCCCATAGACATTGGTTACAGCGTATTTTTGGAACACCTTTTAAAAACTGAAATTCAAGGAGTATGTCTCTGAAACATCAGGCTTGTCAGTTACTAAAAACAAAGAAATTCCTGAGCACATTTCTAAAACAGTAACTAAAATTGTATAGCTCTCTACAGTCTAGACAGGACTATCAGACATAGATTAGTTCTCGGGATAACCCTGTGGCAGGCAGTCATGGCACACCTGTATGTCTGGGCACAGATGAGGAGACAAGCCCACAGACGTGGTGACCCCAAGTTGGCTGGATCTCGGAGCTGGGCCCTTCTTATTAAGTCTGTTACTCTTTAACAATATAGATCCATTACCCTCCAAAATGTTTTCTTCCTTTGTACTTTGTCTCTGTAGATCAAATACCGAGAAGAATATGAAAAGTTCAAAGCTCTTTATACTTTACCAAAAAGCGTTGAGGATGATCCAAACACAGCACGCTGCCTCAGAGTCGGCAAGTTTAACATCGATGTAAGTAATCCCAAAGGCCTGACTTCAAATCAAGGCCAAGTCATATAGCCCTCCGTCATAAATCAGAGCATTCTCCAGTAATGCACAGGGCACTGACTGTGCATATGTGAAGAAGCCAAGTGTTATTTCAGCACATGCTGCTTACCCCACCCCCATGAATCTGTAGAACGTGTCAGAAAATTCCAGATCCCGCCTGACGGCTCTAAGTTGTTTACCCTGACTTCTGCGGGGCATAAGAGAGGCGTTTATTGCCGTGGTACCTTGCTCAATTCCCTGCGTAACTGGCGTGTTACTTTCTCTTCATAGCGCCTCTACAGGTCAGTGTATGAAAAGAACAAGATGAAAATCCACACCGTGCCTGACATGGTAGAGATGGTTACCGCTAAGGATTCGCAGAAGAAAGTCAGTGAGATTGATTACCGCCTCCACCTCCACGAGTGGATTTGCCACCCTGACTTACAAGTCAACAGCCATGTCCGGAAAGTCACGGATCAGATCAGCGACGTAAGCCCACTGCTCATGCAGGTCCCCCGCCCCGGCCCCGCACACCCATCCTGAAAGGAAGCAGATTCACCCGAGTCTTCACCCCAGCCTTCTTCCAGTGTTGCTTTCCTCTGCATCCATGGGTCTGTCCCTGGAAGCCGAGCTCTGTGCGTCGCTGTTTTCACGACACCCTTGGCCTCACTGCATGATGCCTTTCGATGTTCATTCCATAAAGTCATCCTGGGTCCAGGGGTTGTCCATGTCTTTGGTGTTAAAATTAAGGTAAATTTTTTTTTTCTGATTACGTCTATCTGCGTCAATCCTTTAGATTGTATACAAGGATGACCTCAACTGGCTAAAAGGCATTGGTTGCTACATCTGGGACACCCCTGAAATTCTTCATGCCAAACATGCTTATGATCTACGGAACGATGTGAGTTTGCCTGGTTTTTTGGCTTGTTTTTTTTTTTTTTTAATTTAAGTGTATTTCCTTTTCTATATAGTCTAAGTCAAAGGGAGAGTTATGGACATTGTCACAGACCAGCTATGTCTTAAGTGGTGTTGAGGATGGCTGAGCTGGAGAAAGATGCTAGGAGCAAAGAACGGCCATTAGCAGGAATGTGTGTAGCTTTCCTATTAAACAATGCAGTCAGGCTGTTCTGTTGTCCTCTCGTGGAGAAGGGACCCCTGGCTCTTCTCTCTACATTTGGACTATTTCAGATATATTGAGCACATAATTCCCATATTAGGAAAATCTCATTTGTGAGGTGTTTGTGATGCTAGAGACAGGATCTATTTATAAAGAGAGAATTTGCTAAGCAAATTAACACTGTAATCAAGATTTCAGTAAAAAAGCTTAAATGATTCTAGCCTGCTAGGAGGCTGCTAGAAGGCTCTGGAAGCTCCATAAGACTATAAGCATTAATTATGCAGATTATCATAAAATTCAAATGCCTCCTGGTCAATTGAATAAGTGCTAATGGAAAGTAAATGTCATGAGTGAAAAGCAACGAAACCCTCTGTGAAAGCAGCAGTTTCTCATACAGGGAACCGTCTAACACAGGCTTATTTTATTCCTCTCGGCAGATCAAGTACAAATCTCATGCGCAGAAGACAAGGAATGACTACAAGTTGGTCACTGATACTCCAGTCTACGTGCAGGCTGTCAAAAGCGGGAAACAGCTAAGTGATGTACGTGCCCACGGGGAAGCAGTGTGGACAGTAATAAAGACTGGCTGCCACTCAAGCAGAGTGGAAAAAAAAAAAAGTGTCCTTTTCTAACTGGGAGACCAGAGTTAGTGCCTTAGAAAGTACTTACAGATTCTGCTCTTGTCTCCTAAAACCCGGTGTGTTCAATCAGTTCCCAGGGTGGAGGTGTCAGCAGTCTCACTCCATGAAGTACTCGGTGTTTTAGAGCTTTTTGCTTTGAAGTTGCGTTTGGTATCCTTGTGTCAGGAGCAACAGTTCTGTCTCACTGCGGAAACCTTCTACTACTTGAGAGCCAACTGTGGTAGAGCGAGGAGGCAGCGGGCTCTGACGTGAGCGATGCGGGTGGAGTCCAGCCTCTTCCGCAGGTCCTCCAGGAGACTCGGGTGGAGCCTGTGTGAGGCTCCACGTGCTTCCGTGGGCGCCGTCCGCATTATGTCCACTGTCACGTCTGACACCGATCAGGCAGAACCGGAGCAAAGCTGCTCTTTTTTCTTTTCTTTTCTTTTCTTTTTTTTTTTTTTTACTAACCCTGCAGGTTAATGAGTAAACAGTAAATCCTACCAGTGAGTTAGAATGCTAAAACCTATTATTTTTCTTTAAAGATTTTATTTATTTATTTGACAGAGAGACAGCCAGCGAGAGAGGGAACACAAGCAGGGGGAGTGGGAGAGGAGGAAGCAGGCTCCCAGTGGATCAGGGAGCCCAATGCAGGGCTCGATCCCAGGACCCCAGGATCACGCCCTGAGCCGAAGGCAGACCCTTAACAACTAAGCCACCCAGGCGCCCCTAAAACCTATTATTTTGAAACTTACTTTGAAAGTGGTGGAATACACACTCTTTCTCTTATCTGCTGCCTGAGACATGTCTTCCCGTCTCTCTCAGTGTGGGGTCCACACTCTGGTTGTGATCCTATTGATAAGACACAACAATAGATCAGACAGAGTTCTCTTTTGCAATTCCCTGTATAATTGGCATGTTACTTTCTAACATGGGAAGCAGGCTACTTTTCTTTTAAGAGAGACTTGGATTTCCATTTATGTTGCTTCTTTCCAACAATGCTGCTGCAGTAAGCCAGCTGACTCCTCTTCTCTCTGCATACAGGCTGTCTACCACCATGACTATGTGCACAGCGTCAGAGGCAAAGTGGCTCCAACAACGAAAACTGTGGATCTGGAGCGAGCCCTTCATGCATACAAGCTCCAGAGTGAGGTGAGCAGTGAGAAGCCCACACGGTGCCCTGCAGAAATTCAAGAGGCAGCCTGCAAGGGCCGGGCCCATCCGCTTCTGTAGAAACCGCCTTGGCCTGGGCATTATCTCAGCCTGACCTTGTCAATTGTAAATGCTATTCCGTTCACATGAGTCAAAAAGACAAAGAAAACACTAAAACCATATAGTCTGTCTCCCCTCTCGGCTGGCAGGATCCTGACACCGAGCAAGCAATGGGCATTTTTAGAGCAGCATTTACAAGAGACAATGAAGGAAGCCAGCCTACTGTCTCAGCCTCAAAAACCTAAAACCAAGATGACAAAGACAAGGCATATAATCACAAGAGACTACTAATAATAAGAGAGAGAGCTAGAAATTTCTGCTGGAATTCAGAAGAGAAGGAAACTGGATTCCACTCACATATTTCATATCCCTATTCTGTGTTACCTGGTCATGCTACTTTGGCCTCGGCCTCTCATGTTAGTCTCCTATCTTGAATGTTAAAAGTAATTTGGTTTTAATTTGGTTTTTCATATTTCAAATACTATTCCTACTCCTGGAGCTCCCCCAAAAGACAGACTATTTAAGGTTACAGTCAGGAACTCCTTTTCCCCTTCTGCCAGGGATAGAGTATCCTGACCTCTTCCCAGCCTGACATCAAGACACTATGTTTATGGGGAGGATGGGATTCCAAAGATGTGCCTTACAGTTATGACTCTCTCAGGGATTGGCGATGAAGTGAATACTACCAGAGGTTGGGGTTAATGGCAGAGGCAGCCCTGACTACCTGTTTTCTCTACTTTTCCCATTTTCTTGCTAGACACCATGTGACTAACTGGGCATATGTTCAAAACATAGAAGAATTATTTCCTATGAGCCCCTTCACTCATCATTCTCTTTTTCAAAAACAGTTGGTTAAGAGTAATCTAATTCATTGCCTGACTCTTAGAACTTCCTTAATTTCTTCCTGAAATCAGTTTAGTGAACATAAGAACGTGAAGTATCTAATTGAAAATGTAACATGGCTGCATGTGACTTGTTTAACTTAGATCAGTTATTTGATGTAGATGTGGTTTACTCACTCTTCCTCATTCTGGCAGGGTCTGTATCGAGATGCTGGCCGGCGCTCTCTGCCTACTGGATATAGGCTTCCAGGAGACACCCCTCACTTCAAACATGCCAAAGACACCCGATACATGAGCAGTTATGTGAGTGGTCTCCTCCTCATTCAGATGGGGTCTGATATTCATTAGTAGCCTCTCTAATGCCCTAGTCACACCCCGAAGGTTCAATGTGATGTAATGATGGGACTAGAGAAGGGGAGACAGTGTGTTTCCTAGGGGTGCTGTGGAATTGCAATCTGGCAGTGCTGTGTAGCCCAGTGGGTTAGCATAGGACTTTTGTGGGATTGTATCTGTGTGAGTCATTTACCTTGGCTTAGGACTCATGGCTGTCATGCTGCCTCTCCTCCTGTTGGCATTAGCACTGATGCGTCCTGAACTATTCCAAGCCATGTACCAGAAATGGAGCTTCAGAAACGCATGCTGATGTGTGGCCACAGTGTTATCTTCAAGATAGAACATCACTGTGTATTCCTGTGAAAAAGAAAGGACTTCTTGCCTAGCTGCTGGCCAGGCAGGGTCCAAGAGCCAGGGGCCCAAAAATATGGTTTCCAAAGCAGAGAGTTGCAGATTTAATCAGCTCACGTGTCATTTTTAAAAAATCAGTCTATAAAGCCATTCATCAGTCTCAAAAGTAGTCTCTCATTTCTTCTTTGCATTTCCTAATTTCCTAGCTGTACTGGGACTAACAATGTGGGGCTTTTTCCTTGTATTTTTCATACCTGCCTATAAACAGATTTATCTAGGCAACACTGAATTTTATTCCTTTCTGGACCTGGCTTAATTAGCCAACGAAATAATTTTCATGGTTTAGATTACTATTGAAATTTTGTCAGTGACTTTTCCTTATACTTAATCCTAGAGAGTAATTTTCAAATGAAAGCAACAACTCCTTTCTATTTGAGAAATGTAAAGCTACTCTCTGCTTACCCATCAGTGAGCTTTTTTCGACTTTGCTTTTCCAGTTCAAATACAAAGAAGTTTATGAACACTTCAAGGCAAATGGATATACGCTTGGCCCCAAAGACGTTCCATTTGTCCATGTCCGGAGGGTCAACGATGTTACCAGTGAGGTACTGTGAGTGTTGATTCTGTGGGGGAAACACTGAGTTTCAAAGACCATGGCTCTGAGATAAGTCAGTCAGTAAAGACATATGGTCATATGTGGAATTTAAGAAACTCACTCATATGTGGAATTTAAGGGAAGAGAGGAAAAAAATAAAACAAGACAAAATCATAGAGGGAGACAAACCATAAAAGACTCTTAATCATAGGAAACGAACAGGGTTGCTGGAGGGGAGGGGGTTGGCATATGGGGTAACTCGGTGATGGACATTAAGGAGGCACATGATGTAATGAGGACTGAGTATTATATAAGACTGATGAATCACTGACCTCTGCCTCTGAAACTAATAATACACTATATGTTAGTTAATTGAATTTAAATTAAAAAAAAATTAAAAAGACCATTGCTTTGTTTGAAATGTATTAAGAGTTTACTGTATCTTAGTTATAAATTTATACATCAGCAAGGTGTAAGAGGGTCCTTTTAGTTCCCATTTTGATACTTGTATCCATTGGCAACATTTTTCTGTATTTGGTAATGCCATTATAGAGACCTAATTCATAGATTATAATGCAAATTAATTCCTTTTTTGACATTTGTATTAAAAAATTTTAATAAATTTGCATTTTAGTCTGACTCATGGCCCTGGTTTTCTATCTAAATGATTGGTTTGTATATCTGATCCTATCCAATCATCTGATAGAATGTGGAAGTCTTTGTGCTCAGAGTTCTTCTCCTAAATAAAATAAATACCATTTTCTTTTTTTTCCTAATCTCAGTCACTTTCTTTATCCTTAATTGCCCCCTCATGGCACTTTATGTAGAATATTTGGTTGTTGATTAGTCAACAGATGCCCTCATCTTCCTACACTAAATACCTGGAATGGTTTTTCTTCCAATGTAGAGATTGTATCGACAATTGTATCACAAACTAAAAGACAAGATCCACACAACTCCCGACACACCTGAAATCCGCCAAGTCAAGAAGACACAAGAGGCTGTCAGTGAGGTGGGTATTTTCTTAGGAGAGATGGCAGGCTGTGGAACCCAGGGAGGAATGTCCACCATTTGGTCTCTGATGTGTGTGTTTCTGGGCATTTTTTTAGTTGATCTACAAATCAGACTTCTTCAAGATGCAAGGTCATATGATCTCAATGCCATTCACACCCCAAGTGATCCATTGCCGCTACGTGGGAGACATCACCAGTGACGTAAGCCTCTCATGGGGTCTTTCTGAAAGGTTCTTACCAAGAGGCTGTCCGCATTTAAGCCAACCAGTGGTCTTTGAACATCCTTCTGCATTGAGTACTTCTAAACTGAGTGTACAACTTGGAGGTGAAATTGTGTGGAAGCAGGACCCCACATTTCTCTAGCTATGGAAATAGTAGTAAGAGGACCACTTAGGAATTACAAGAATTGCTGACCACCATTCTACATTCAACACTGAATCATTACCAGCTCCTCACTCTACATGGCCTCTGTCCTGGGTCCTGTTTAGCATCCTTCTGCTCATCTCCACTCCCATCTCCTTTAACAACTTTCTCCTGCCATTTTCGCTTCTCCTTAAGTGTTTCCTTCTTCTAAAAGACCGTTCCATTCAATCTATGATTTCCTCCCATCAATATAATAATAAGAAACAGCAGTGTTCTCCTCAGCTTCAGGTTAGAGATTAAATTTTAAAACCTGTTATTCATTTGGACGCAAGCAAACCAAGAAAACAGAGTGGGTGTGTTCAACCAAAAAGAAAAATATTTCAGTATAAAAGTGTCACTACTCTGTCTTACTTGTTCCTGGTTTATATTTACTCATGGCCAGCTATGTTTCTGTTTCTGCCACACAGATTAAATATAAAGAGGACTTGCGGATCCTCAGGGGGCTGGGCTGCTTCCTGTATGACACTCCCGACATGGTCCGCTCCCGGCACCTGCGCAAGCTCTGGGTGAGTGCACACCTTCACAGCATGGAACTACCCCAGCACAGCTCCACGCATCCCGTCACCAGCCGCAAGGTGCCGGACAGAAAGAATCTTTGCCTGCAGCTACTTTTAAGGGGAAATTTACCATTAACCAACTTGAACAAGTCGTGACCCCCTTAAGGTGATACGTACCTCTGTGAAAGGTGATGACATCAGTGAAACGACAGTCATCTTTGTTGGGATGGGAAGACATCCGGGGTTCATGACAGGCCTGCTCAGGTCGCACATGCCAGCTGTGTGAAAGATAGTGTGTGACCACGGCATGCAATTCCTTAAATGATCAATTAACTCCTGTTTCCATTATGTTTTTAAGTCTAACTACCTGTACACTGATAAGGCAAGGAAGATGCGAGACAAGTACAAAGTGGTGCTCGACACTCCAGAATACAGAAAAGTGCAGGAACTGAAGACACATCTGAGCGAGGTAAGGATGCTGAACCTGTCACTACAAGTGACTTGTTCCTCTGGGGACTGTTTTTCAGTCAAAAAATCTCCCCTCTGCCTTTAATTACAGAGTGGCTACCATGCCTAAGCAAGTCAGCTGACCTCATTTTGCCTCAATTTACTTATTTTGTAGCCTTTTGAAAGGATGAGGATATCGATACTTGACTACCTGTGACTAGAGTTGCTGAGAGTCGACACGATTTCATAAATTGGAAAGGCCTTCTGTCTTACGCTACCGTTGTAGTCTCCAAACTGAATTTATGTTAAAACTCTCCTTAATTCCTGCTGTCAGAAACCCTAATCATGGCAGTGCCATCGGAAAAGTCTTTAATGGCTCCCTGCTCTGCTGCCCACTCAACAAATCCTAAACTACTGTGTTTTGTTTTCAGTTGGCCCTGAGGCTTCTGATTTATCGCAGCTAATTGTGCATAGATCTCATGCTCTCACCTACACTCTTGGTTCCTTTCGAGGGGTGGACCCCATCTTGTTTAGATGTGTATCCCTTAGTGCCTTGGCTGTGATAGATGTCCATGTTTGTCAGTGACTAAATGTGCTTTGTAAAGGTAAGGGCATTCCACAAATGTAAATGGTCTTTCTTACTATAGGTGAGTTGGCCATTCTCACTCAACTTCATTTTGTCTTATGGCCTCATCACACTTCATCAAGCTAAGCCACACATTGGCTGTCAGGCCACTTCATTGACTCCCAGCTTTCAGTGGTTCTCATGGCTGCTAATTAGGAATCATTTATGCGCTTAGACATAGAGATGTCCTGGCAAACCAAACGTTGCCCTCACTGGGGATCGTGTGGCTTCCTAAACTAGTCAGCTAGAAGCAGAGGACGATTAATTCTTTAGCTTTTACAAACGCTATGTCGAGCCCCTTTGCTTTGCTGAAAGCTTATGTATCTTCTGTCTCAGCAAAGCTGTGTGTCTCCACACTGGCTGTGTGTCAGAATCACCTGGGAAATACTTCTGAACTACCTGAGTGGACTCCAACTCCCCAGCCTCACACCAGACTTTCTGATTCTCTCTGTGTCTGGGCATCTGCATGCTTTTAGCTGCTCCATAATGATTCTAACATGCAGCCAGTGTTGGAAACCACTGCTTTAAGTATCACATCTGTCCTCCAGCTGCCACATAAGAAAACATTGTATGGCAACTTAACGTGCTTACTGGTGTCTCTAAGATACTTTTATTTCTCTTGGCTGTGTGGATTCAAAATTATCTAAAACTTTAAGTTCCCCTTTTCCCAATCCCTATTGGGATTCTCTGTGTGTTATGCATCAACATTGAGGAAGAAGAATAGCTAGTCTTCAGGCATTCATTTTCTCCCACACTTGCCTCACTGGAAGAATGACGGGAGCTTGATAAAATACTGATCCACTTCTATTTTTTTGAAAGATTTTGAGAAAGATTGGTATTCATTCTTTGAAGGTTTGGTTGAATTCACCAGTGAAGTCTTCTGATCTTGGATTTTTATTTGTTGAGAGGTTTTTATTTTTTTATTTTTTTTTAAAGATTTTATTTATTTATTTGACAGAGATAGAGACAGCCAACGAGAGAGGGAACACAAGCAGGGGGAGTGGGAGAGGAAGAAGCAGGCTCATAGCAGAAGAGCCTGACGTGGGGCTCGATCCCGTAACACCGGGATCACGCCCTGAGCCTGAAGGCAGACGCTTAACCGCTGTGCCACCCAGGCGCCCCTGAGAGGTTTTTAATTATTGATTCAATCTCCTTACTAGTAATTGGTCTGTTCAGATTTTCTCTTTCATCGTTATTTAGTGTTAGCATGTTGTGTGCTTCCAGGAATTTATCTGTTTCTTCCAGATTGTCCAATTTGTTTAGCACATTAATTGTTTATAGTAGTCTCCTTGATACTTTGTATTTCTGTGGTATCAGTTATAACATCTCTTTTATTTCTGATTTTGAGTTCTCACTTTTTCTTGATGAGTCTAGCTAAAGGTTTGTCAATTTTGTTTATCTTTTTAAGAACCAGCTCTTTCATTGACATTTTCTATTATATTTTTAATTTGTATTTTCTTAGTTTGTATTTCTTCCCTGATCTTTATTTCCTTCTCTCCACTAACTGTTCTTTTTCAAGTTCCTTGAGGTGTAAAGTTAGGTTTTTTGTTTGAGACTTTTCTTGTTTTTGAGGTAGGCATTTTTATGAACTTTCCCCTTAGAACTGTATCCCATGAGTTTTGGTATGTTATATTTTCATTGGTCTCAAGATTTTTTTTTTGATTTCTCTTTTGATTTCTTCTTTGACCCATTGTTGTTCAGTATCATACTATTTAATCCCCACATATTTGTGAATTTCCCAATTTTCTTCATGTAATTAATTTCTAGTTTTATCCCATTGTGGTTTGAAAAGATGATTGATATGATTTCAGTCCTTTTAAATTTCAGTCCTTGTTTTATGGCCTAACATGCAATCTATCTTGGAAAATGTTCTATGCACTTGAAAAGAATATGTATTCTGTTGCTTTTGGATGGAATGTTCTGTAAATATCTGGTCTACTCTATCATTTAAGGCCAATGCTTCCATATTGATTTTCTGTCTGGATAATCTATACATTGATGTAGGTGGGGTATTAAAATCCACAACTATTATTGCATTGCTATTTCTCTATTTAGGTCTGCTAATATTTGCTTTATATATATCTAGGTGCTCCTATGTTGTGTGCATATTTACAAATATTATATCTTTTGTTAGATTGGCCCCTTTATCATTATCTAATGCCCATCTTTGTCTCTTATTAGTCTTTAAAGTCTGTCTTGCCTCATGTAAGTGTAGCTACTCCACCTTTCTCTTGGTTTCCATTTACATGCAATATCTTTTCCTATCCCTTCACTTTCAGTCTCTGTGTGTCCTTACATATAATGTGAGTCTCTTGTAAGCAGTATACAGATAGGTCTTATTTTTTATTTTATTTTTTTAAAGATTTATTCACCTATTTTAGAGAGAGAGAGAGAGAGAGAGAGCAAGCACGAGTGGGGGGGCAGAGGGAGAGGGAGAATCTCAACCAGACTCCATGCCAAGCACAAAGCCTGACACAGGACTTGATACCACAACCCCAAGATCATGACTTGAGCTGAAACCAAGAGTCAGACACGTAACCAACTGTGCCACCCAGGTGCCCCAGTAGGTTTTGTTTTTTAATTCATTTGCCCACTCTATGTCTTTTGATTGGAGAATTTAGTCCATTTAGATTTAGATTAATTATTGATATGTATGTGTTAATTGCCATTTTGTTCATTGTTTTCTGGCTGTTTTTATAGTCCCTCTCTCTTCCTTTCTTCTTTTGCTCTCTTCCTTTGTGGTTTGATGATTTCTTTTAGTGGGGTGCTTATATTTCTTTCTTTTCATCTTTTTTGTATTTCCTGTCAGTTTTTGCTTTACCGTTACCATGAAGCAACTTGTAACAACTTGTATCTATATAAGTCCATAACAACTTAAGTTTGATCCCATTGTAAAGTTCAGCATTACCCCCCCCACTATGTTTTATGTTTTTAATGTCCCATTTTACATGTTTTTGTCTTGTTATCTCTTACCTAATTGTAATCATAGTTATTTTTACCACTTTTGTCTTTTAATCTTCATATTAGTTTTATGTGATTAATTCACTACTTTTACTGTATATTTACCTTTCCAGTGAGATTTACTTTTCATATGTGTTCTTATCACTAATTAGCACCCTTTCTTTTCAACTTAAAAAAAAAAACCTCTTTAACATCTCTGGTAAGGCTGCTTTAATGGTGATGAACTCCTTTAGCTTTTGCTTGTCTAGAAAACTCTATCTCTCCTTCACTTCTGAATGACAACTTTGCCAAGTAGAGTATTATTGGTCAGAAGTTTTTTTCTTTCAGCATTGGAATATATTGTGCCACTCCCTGTGGTCAGCAGTTTCTGCTGAAATATCTGATATGCTTATGGGAAGAGGAGGGGTTCCAATGTATGTAACAAGTTGTTTTTCTCTTGCTGCTTTTAATAGTTTCTTCTTGTCTTCAACTTGTGACATTTTAATTATTATGTGTCTTTTGTGTGGGTTTCCTTGGGTTCCTCTAATTTGGAATTCTCTAGGATTCCTGGATCTGGATGTCTGTTTTCTTCCCCAAGTTAGGGAAATTAATATTTCAGCCATTATTTTTTCAAATAAGATTTCTGTCCCTTTCTCTCTTTTCCTTCTGGAAGCCCTGTGATACAAATGTTAGTCTATTTGATGCTTTCCCACAAGTCCGTAAGGCTATCTCCACTTTTTTTTTCATTTTCTCTTTTTGCTGCTCTGGTTAGGTGAGCCCCACTGCCTTGTCTTCAAGTTGACTGATCCTTTCTTCTGCTTTATCTAGTCTGCTGTTGAACCCCTCATGTGTATTTTTCAGTTATTGTATTCTTCAGCTCTTCTGTTTGATACTCTCTTATATTTTCCATCTTTTTATTGACATTCTCACTGTGTTCATTCATTCTTCTTTGCAGTTTGGTGAACATCTCTATGACTGTTAACTTAAACTCTTTATCAAGTAAACTATCTCCATTTTATTAAGGTTTTTTTCTGAGTTTTATCTTGTTCTTTCATTTGTAACATATTCCTCTGTTTCTTCATGTTTGCTTGACTCTCTGTGTTAATTTCTATACAATAAATAAAACAACTACCTTTCCCATTCTTGAAGGAATGGCCTCATGTAAGAGGTGAAACTTGTCATTCAACCCTGTCTCATCTCTTGGTTGTCTGTCAAACCTTTATGCTTGTGCAAGTAGACTATTTTATTTTTAATAGCTCCCAGTAGTTGAGGATGTGCCAAGACCATGTAGTGTCCCAAAGGGGAGGATCTCAGCACCTAGATTTAGGCTGGCTGGAAGCCAACCCTCTCAGGCATCAGCTTTTAAATGTATACAATTACATACAGTCCTAAGGGACTGCAAGCATACAAACAACAGCCCCAAGCAGATGAGCTACACTTTGTTTCAACTCATGCCTGTGTATATTTTATATTTAAAGAAATAGACATGCACCTACATAGGTCTATACATATTATTTATTTCCTATATTTTATCTGTTCAACTGGCATTTATATCTATGATTAGAATTTATTTGCTATCTATTTGTACTTCCTAGTTTGCTTCATTGTATTAAACTCCCTCAACATTTATCAGAGGACTACTGTTTTTCAGATCTTTTATCCAAGTACAAGGTGATAAAAGAATGATAGAACCGGGGGCGCCTGGATGGCTCAGTCATTAAGTGTCTGCCTTCGGCTCAGGGCGTGATCCCAGAGTCCTGGGATCGAGCCCCACATCAGGCTCCTCCACTGGGAGCCTGCTTCTTCCTCTCCCACCCCCCCTGCCTGTGTTTCCTCTCTCGCTGGCTGTCTCTCTCTGTCAAATAAATAAATAAAAATCTTAAAAAAAAAAAAAAAAGAATGATAGAACTGAGCCCCTGCATTCCATGGGCCCAAAATCTGCAAAGAGAAACAAACATCAATATGATGAGTGATATTGTATAGGAATAATCAAGACAGTGTGGACTCTAGGAGCTTTCCAGGCAGTTAAGAGGAGGAAGAACATTCTAAGCGGAAAGGCAGTATATGAAAATGGCCATGATGAGTTCTTAAAATTCGAAATAGTTTCAAGTAGCACAAAGGGAGTATGGAAGAATGTTGGGAGATGAGACCAGAAACATAGGATAGAAGCCAGCTCATGAAGACTCTGGGGTGCTATCTTAATATTGGACTTGATGAAAAATCATTGAAGAATTATTTCTGAGTATTGAGATATGATTAGATCTGAGCTTTAAGAAAATCTCCTTCTTGGGGAGCCTGGGTGGCTTAGTCGTTAAGCATCTGCCTTAAGCTCAAGTCATGATCCCAGCTCTCTGGGATCAAGCCCTGCATCGGGCTCCCTGCTCAGCAGGAAGCCTGCTTCTCCCTCTCCCACTCCCCCTGCTTATGTTCCCTCTCTCGCTGCCTCTCTCTCTGGCAAATAAAATCTTTAAAAAAAAAAAAAAGAAAGAAAGAAAGAAAGAAAATAAATCTCCTTCTTGGACTTGTGAAAGATGAATGAGCCATGCAGAGTGGTCCAATGGAGGACCTAGGAAGGTGTTTTAGGAGCCTCTTGAGGATGTGTAGAGAAGAAATGATACAGGAAGCCAAGCTAGGGCAGTGTCTGTGAGAAGGGAGAAGGTGGATCAGACTTTAAGGCTATCAAAAAGTTAGGAGCCCAGAATTCATGACCATTTGTTATGGGAATGAGGGAGAAGTCTAGGATGAGTCCCCAGGTTTCTGGCCTGCATGACTGGGAGATCAAGGAGTCATTTAACAAAGTAGAAAAAATAAATGAAAAAGCAGGTTTGGGCTGGAGATGGAGATAACATAAAGAATTCTGCATTGAACATGGTAAGTTCAGAACATTGTTGAAAATGTGGGTCTGACTTAGGAGAAACACTGGATATATAGATTTGGAAATTCTTAATCTCAAATTGATGATTGAGTCATACAAACAGATGAGGTTACCCAAGGAGAATGCATAGGGTGAAAGAGGCCAACCCTGACTCCAGCCAGTGGCAGCCTTTGGGGAGGGGCAGAACCATAGAAGGAAGCTGAGGAGATGGGAGGCCACGTAGGGGAGAGTGCCAGAATGGGAGGCAGAGAAGAACATTTTCAGGAATGAAACTGCTGTGTGGTTTCAGTAGCTACAGAGAACCATTCTTGTGTATTTGGCAGTTGTAAAGGTTTTGGTAGTCTTCATGAGAGTGACTTCGTTGGTGTGGTTGGGTGGAAGCCACACTGTTGCCTTGAGAAAGTAATCAAAAGAGAGAAAAAGAAGAAATACTTAGTCTGCTTGGCTGTGAAAGGTAGAAACAAGGTCGTTGGTAGAGACTGGAAAGGCTTAGTGAAGGAAGGAACTGGAATTTGTTTGCAGATGAAGGGAGAAGGCTGGAGAAACAGGAAGGTTGAAGATATAGAGAGGGAGGATATATTTGCTGGCACAGGCTCCTAGAATGAGACAGGTGAGAACAGGACCAAGAACTCAGTAGGAGGCTGAAATCTTGGACTGGCTACAGAATGTCTCTTATTTTGATACAAGGGAAAAAGAAAAAGAGGGCTGGGGAGGTAAATAAATTATTGGTTTATTGGTCAGAACTGAGACTGTTGCAGTGGGACAGGCCCTGGTTTCTTTATGAAGTAAGCACTAAGGGCATCTCTCAGCAGAGAACACGATGTGTCGATGAAGCAGAAATAATGGTAATGACTCTTTTATGTCCAGCTGGTGTACAGAGCTGCAGGCAAAAAGCAGAAGTCAATCTTCACCTCAGTTCCTGATACTCCTGATCTTTTAAGAGCCAAGCGAGGGCAGAAGCTTCAGAGTCAGGTAAGATTCATAAACAGAGATTCCTAAACCCGCAGCTGGCATCACGGGGTGGTTGGGTATGGCTGCCCGCTCCAGCTCAGTAACACACTCTCACACCTGTTTGTCCTTGATGCAGCCTCATGGCCCTTATCTTCTAGCAGTGTTCTCTGGGGCCATCATAACCGTGGTTGTGTTGTACATAAGCAATATCATGTCTATTTTTCTAAGTTGTGTGTACAGTTTTCATCATTGGATGAATGGTCTGTAGACCAAACTGCTTGATTCGTTCTGTAGGACTTATCTATTGTTCATGATAAATGAAACCATGTTTTATGCATTCAGACAAAAATTGGGGGGAAATGTGTCAAGGGCTTTGTCAGAATCCTCTCATTCTTCCATCAGCATTCTTTTATCACATGGTTTTAGATCGGGCCATACTCAACAGTAAGGGTATTAGGTAACTGGTGTATGTATGAATGCTTCCAAATGTGGAACACAGACAGAAACAAATGAACAGAAATACATATGATAAATGAAAAACCAGGACAACAAGTAGACACGACCCTCCCATTGAAGAGTTAGAAATGAGTGAAAATGACTGAATACTAGATAATAAATGTTTTATCTCTATAACATCTGATCCCTGTTCTTTAATCATTTAGTATCTGTATGTTGAACTTGCCACCAAAGAGAGACCCCATCATCACGCTGGAAACCAGACCAAAGCCTTGAAGCACGCTAAAGACGTAAAGGACTTGGTCAGTGAGGTAAGTTGGGAATTTGGCATCAAGGTGCACTGGGTTAAAGAAAAAGTCTTGGGGTGCCTGGGTGGCTCCGTTGGTTAAGCAGCTGGCTCTTGATTTCAGGTCAAGTCATGATCTCAAGGTCGTGGGATCGAGCCTCGCGTTGGGCTCCATACTTAGCAGGGAGTCTGCTTAAGATTCTCTCTGTCCCTCTCCCTCTAGCCTTCCCTTCTCACACTTTCTCTCTCTTAGAATAAATAAATCATTAAAAAAAATCTTTCCTTAAAACCTTCCCTTGCTGCCTCTGATCAGAGAGCTCATTTCTATAATTATGCTCAGCAGCATCAAACACAGAAGGTAAAGCTATTCTCTTATCAAGCCCGATACATTATGTCCCTAGGCTGGATCTGTGACATGGTTGTGAATTGGGAGGGATGAAAACACGTGAATTTAAGTTTGTCTCTCTTTTCTATCTTTATTTCTTAGAATAAGTACAAGATTCAATATGAAAAAATGAAGGACAAGTACACCCCCGTTCCAGACACGCCAATCCTCATCAGAGCCAAGAGGGCTTACTGGAATGCCAGTGATGTACGCATCATTTTCTTCTTGCTTCTGCTGTGATAGGGACAGCTGAGGTCACACTACCTAAGACAGAAGATATTACAGTCCTCCGTAATTCAAAGACCTGGTCCGCAACATGGATCACGAGAACAACAACAACAACACTGAAACAACAAAAGGCACAAACAGTATCAGTCAGGCACAGTAGCTAAGAATAATGCTGGGAGATGCTAAAAGCCTGTTGTTTTTCTTGTTGATCTTCTTAGCAAATTATGACCCTTTCTTATAATTCTTTGGTAGCATTTGCTAGGAATACTTGACAAATAATTGTTACTTATCCATAAAGTCATGGTCTTGGAGTCAGCCAAATGTGGTTCAAATCTTGTTGCTGTCACTTGCCCATTATATGACTCTATATAATTTACTTAATTTCTCTATGACTCTGCTTTCTGGTATGTGGAATGAGGATAAGAACTGTGATAATGAAGTTAGACAAAATAAGATAATGTATATAACATTCCTGGCATGGTGCTGGCCTCTTGTTAACATGAAGAAAATGTTTGTTCCCTTTCTTCTTTTGACCACCTCCATCGTGAGAATGACACATTTCTTAGAATTAGGAGGGGCAGACTTTCATTTCCCATACCACATGATCAAGGACACAACTGGCTTTTAGTGGTAATGAGATTACCTGTTAATAAAGATATGAAATTAACTCAGGCTAGATAACCAGTTCTTACCAGTTTCATTTCTCAGAGCCCACCTGCAGATGCATTGCACCCATTACCAGAACCAGAATCCCTGAGGACTGGGCATAATAGGACTTCAACTCAGCCCAAAGCTCAAGCAACCCCTTGGCCCCTCAATTTAAGAATACTGTTCTAAATTATCATATGGCTTCTCTCATCTATGGAACATAACAACTAGGAAGATCGGTAGAAAAAAGGGATAAAGAAAGGGGGGGTAATCAGAGGGGGAATGAAACATGAGAGTCTGTGGACTCTGAGAAACAAACTGAGGGCTTCAGAGGGGAGGGGGGTGGGGGAATGGGATAGACTGGTGATGGGTAGTAAGGAGGGCACGTATTGCATGGTGCACTGGTGTTATACGCAAAATGAATCATCGAACTTTACATCAAAAACCAGGGATGTACTGTATGGTGACTAACATAATAAAAAATATTATTATAAAAAAAAAGAATGCTGTTCTAGGATTTCAGGGCATCTTAAAGTCATTACAGTGATAAAACTGAAACAGTATCTCAGTTCCATAATTTTGTCAACAGTTTTCATTTGGAGCTGAAAGGAGTCTTCTACTTGGATGAGCACCTTGTCCCCTGATCCTATGAGATATTGTAGGTGCCCCCCCACCCCCACCCCCGGTGTATAGTGACATGAGATCCAATGGCCTGATAGAAATGGGCTGAGCACAGAGTGCTGGCATCTCCTGGTCGTTAGCACGCTCTTCACTAAATGTAAAATGCCCATGGGTGTTGCTCAGCGCTACAGCATACCGAGGCACTGGTTGTACACCCTTGGGGTCCAGGCGCAGACCATTTTGCCTAAAATATAAGCTGAGAATGTTGTACACTACCCTCAAAATCTATCCCCTAGGGTATTTTTAGTCTTCTTGTGACATCCCCATCTTTATCACTTCAAGGCTACTGTTGAATATTAACTTGAACCACGCCTACTCTATATCACCCCTCTCTGGGAGTGGTCACAGAGTGAAATTGGCCCCTAGGACTCATGACGCCCCAGTGGACAGCCCCACGCCTAGGCCTTTCTCATACCAATGCTGATAACTCTAACCTTTAAAATAGTGCAGTGTAACAAGGATGGTATCTGGCATTGAGTTTGGCTTTTCTACAGTAGCAATCCCCCCAAGTAGAGTTAAGCAATTTTATGAGATTATTCATGTGAAAACTTAAGTTACAATGTCAGAGAAATGACACCTTTAATTATGTGTTTGTTCAGCTACCTAAAAAGACTTGAGATTGAAAAAATATTGCTCAGAGAAATACTCATCTTGTGGAAATGGGATGAATCTTCTGTGATATTCTTAGGTTAAGGTCAGAGATGTTATCTCTTGAAATACCACAAAGATCAAGATTATAAAGTAAGATTTCAGGACTGACTCGTGGAGAAGGCATTTTGATAGTTGGAGTTGGAAATTAAATCTTTCTCCTCTTTCCATGTACATTAGTAAGTCTTAGGCTCAACAAAGTTGTTTGCTTTTTCCCTTCCCAATTAGCTTTTTGTTTGTTTGCTTGTTTTAGATTTAAATAAACTTCTTATTTTAAGCAGTTTTAAATTTACAGAATAGTTGCAAAGATAAGACAGAGTTCCTGTATACCCTATATCCTTTCCCCCTATTGTTAATACCTTACATTACCATGGTACGTTTGTCACAATGAGTGAATCCATATTGATGCATCATTATTAAATTAAACTCTATTCAGATTTCACTAGTTTTCTCCTAATGTCCTTCTCTTCCAGGATGTGAAAATGAGCTTTTTAATCTCTCCTAAATTTATTCATGGGAAAACCTAAGACACAAGACTCAAGAGAGATCAAGCTTAAAAGAACTCAATTATTTAACTTGGTGGTTTTTCACAATCTATGTGCTTTTTCTCTTTGCAGTTACGCTACAAAGAAACATTTCAAAAGACCAAAGGAAGATACCACACTGTGAAGGATGCTCTGGACATTGTTTATCATCGTAAAGTCACAGATGACATTAGTAAAGTATGTCCTTACATATTTCTATTTTGTGGACTTAATAACCTACCATCTTTTCTTTTTTAAGTATTCTCCCTTTCTTAAAACTCTCTAGAGAAATGTAGACTTTTTTATATTAAAGTTGGGTAAGACTTCATAGCTGTCTTTGTGTTTTTACCACAGGTGAAATACAAGGAGAACTACATGAGTCAGTTGGGAATCTGGTTGTCCATTCCTGACCGCCCAGAGCATTTTCACCATCGGGCAGTTACCGATGCAGTCAGTGATGTGAGTCTCAAAACTTTCTGTTTTCGCATATGAATTCATTTTCCCATGTGACTTATGAACTCAAGCACTGCATAAAAACTGATGAAACACTTGGCTAAATTTTAGATCTTCTGTATGGATGCTTAAATCCTAAAACTCACTGCTACATAACTGAGCTTTAACTTGAGAGAGAGAAAAATATATCCAAATTTATAAACTTAATTTTTCTTCTAAATGTATGATATCAGATTACAGGACTGCAAGTGATACACTTCATCTAGGAAATAGACTAAGTTTGATCATTCGAAGAGACAACTTCATGAAGCAATGAAGACACATAACAATGCTCATTTTTGAAATTTCAGCTCTGAATGAAAATATAGCGGCTGAGCTAATAAACTTTCTAGGAAAATATGCCTGTTAAATTTGAATTGCTTTAATTAGTATTAAAAATAAAAATTTCCATATACAACAATACACTATAAAATGAACAGAAATCAGTATTACTGGAAACTTATCTTAAATAATTGTTTTAATACTTCAATGTTCTTTATACTTCAGCAGTCAGAGTTTCTATTTGTTCTGCTTGTATTGATCCTAGCCTACTACTGTTTGGAGATAAGTTCTTAAAATTCTTTGATATTCTTCTCCCAGGTAAAATACAAAGAAGATTTGAACTGGCTTAGGGGCATTGGTTGCTATGCCTATGATACCCCTGACTTCACTCTGGCTGAAAAGAACAAGACTCTCTACAGCAAGGTGTGTCTACTTAAGGATAAGAACCACCTGCATTTAACATATTCCAGTGGCCGCAGAGAGAATCACTACTGAAGAAACAGCTTTCCATATGTCTCGCTCTATCCTTGCTTCTAGACCCTGTAGTTGGAGCACATACTGAATGGTTCACTCTACTAGGAAGTTTCTTAGTACTGACCTCACTGACTATAGTCATCGTTTATTTATACCATTTATTTGAATTTAATGAAAAGTCATCTTAGTATAACTCATGACTCTTCCAGAATTTCTTCCCTATTACTATGACTCTGGATGATTTACTTTGTTAGAGTTGATATGGTAGCAAATACAAAGTGGGATTATTTTAATCCACAAACTTGATGTGTGACTTGAGGCAAATAACTTTTTTATGGCCTTGTTTTCCTATTTACAAAATAAAGTAGTTGGATTAACTTCCTTTGAGTTCTAAAATAGGAGTCAACAAATTTTTCTGGAAAGTGCCAGCTAGTAAATATTTTAGACTTTGTGGACCACATTTATTCTGTCACATAGTCTTTGTTACAATCCCCTAAAATTGTCAAAAAACTTTCTTAGTCCATGGGGTCATTTCAAAACAGATGGTGGTTTAGATATTAGCTCACCTCTGCTTTAAAATATTATGATTATCTAATTAACTACTGGAAAATTACTTCAAATTCATGAATTAAAATGCCTTCAAGTTCACATGGAATAAAATAAAATAACACTTATAATATATAGAAACAGAGAAGGAACTGATTTGTGTTTTTGCCTAATATGGCAGATAGATCGAGTGGATATCTGTTCAATAAAGTATGTATTGTGGGGCTCATATCCATATGGGTATACCTTTCATTGCCTTAGGAGACAAAGTGTTCAGTAATTACTTGTTCTCCTCCATGAATAAATTATCTCAATTGTGTGATAGGATAAATGACATGTCTCATTCTTAAGGTAATCACAGCCTGCTCTCAAATAACCATATTCTCTTTTCTCTAGTATAAGTATAAAGAGGTATTTGAAAGGACGAAGTCAGATTTCAAGTATGTTGCAGATTGTCCAATCAATAGGCATTTCAAGTATGCAACTCAGTTGATGAATGAGGTACGTATGACTTGATCCAGTTAAGCCTATTCACTTCCCTTAAGTAGTCTATAGAGTTATTTGATTAAAACCCAATACATAAAATGACAAGAAGGTCAATTTAAATGTTGATTCAAGTCAAAGATTTGGAAAAACTCTTACAATGTCACCACCTGATGGGCTCTACCAAAAGCAGAGTGAAGAGACTGTCCAATGAATAAACAAGTGAAGGGACTGTCCAGAGTCATGTGAGGGCCCTACCGTCATCATTGCCTCTGTTTGCACTAGCATAGGGCAGCAAAGCCTTTTGGGTAACAAGAGGAAGGAGGTCAAAGATTTTGTTGACTATAAGCTGGACTCCCTTAAACATGATACTGTGTAGGGTTGGGAGACCCAGAAGCTCAAGGTTAATTTGGCATCCCTTACCAGGGCACAGAAATGGCGGTGGTTGGAAGAGCCACCCCTAAGGGGATAATTGTGATTCATGCATTCAGATGTATTGCCACTGTTACTCATACATTGGTGCAGAGAAGTATCTATTTACACCCAAAATATTCCTTTATAGTCTACCCAGCCTTTCCTGGAACTGTTGTTGCAATAATCTAAATTCAGCTTAAAATGGCTACAATGAGCAAGCTATGAATTAACTTATGTTTGGATGATTTTATATTTAATTTCCTATCTTTGGATTTTCCATAGATTTATGTAAATGAAAAAACAATGTCAGGAAATTAGTAAAATGTATCGAAAAGTGAAAATGTGGCCAATGGTATAATTATTTCAATATATGAATATTTTGTTATTTTTAAATTTGATTTAGTTCATTTTCAGTAGATTTCCGCATGGGACTACTGAAGAACTACAGTCAGCTTCCTAGCAAGACAGTCTTGATAAATTTTGTTACTGTTTTTATAATTTCCAAAGGATTTCCAGGGTCTCTTTCATAATCAATTTACTACCATGAGAAGACTGGTAGAATTTGCCCATGAATATGCTTTTTGATTCTCACAGAGTTAGATAGTAAACTTTATTTAAGATGCCATAAAACCTAACATTGCTAATGGCATTGTATTTAAAGATGGAAGATGTTTAAGCACAAGGTAGTCCAATTTTGGTGTCATCAATCAGATCTATCCCAAGCCCTAGCCTTCTCCAGCTATAATCTTCACTCAATTCTCTTTACCTCCATGTTATTACTACTCTGAATGCTTTGGAAGCCCACCTCTAGAAATGAGCTGTTTCTGGCTCTCTGGAGTGTTTATGTTGGGAAATTTCTGTGTAGCCTTGAAGTTGTACTCTTGCTATAATTTGATATGATGTTTGAGCAGAAAAAATACAGAGCTGATTATGAGCAGCGGAAAGATAAATACCACCTGGTAGTCGATGAGCCTAGACATCTGCTGGCTAAGATCGCAGGCGACCAGATCAGTCAGGTACTGTGATGGGGCTGGCCGGACAGCCCAGGCAGGACTGTGCTCCAGATTTCTCATGAGATGTCGTTCCGTCTGCTGCAAGGATGTCATAGGTTCTGCCTATGATATTGGGATGTTCTGTTTCAAAGTATCTGTCTAGCCACCCAAAGAGCCCATGAGCTCTCTGAGTGAGCCAGTCCATGCTCTGTGTCCTCACATGTGCTGTGGTGAAGATAAAAAGAAAAGTTGGTCCTCCCACCCTTGAATCTTCTGGAGGATCTAATTGTAAACTGCAAATGGAGTTGCAAAAGCGAAAACAAAGAAATTAATGGAAGGAAAGAAGACAGAACTCTTTACTGTTTTTTTTTTTTCTACTCCAATGACGTCTTTTTTCCTGTAAGGTGGCATTGGTGGGACCAGCTCTGTTACTCCCCATTCACAGGGCTACGGACACGCGGCTGCAGTATTGCAGTCATCCTGTTTGCGTTAGAGCATTTTTGGTGTCTTCACCCACATGTATATCTGAGTACATAAGTGTGTGTGCCTACATCTCTTCACTCAGAAGTGATTGGGATATAGAGCCATGTTCTCTTCCGTCTTCCTAAGTCTCTTCTGTGCTTCACTGCTCTTTGCATGAACAGAGAAAATATAAATCTAGTGCCAAGATGCTTCTGAAACAAGGATGTAATGAAATCCTGCGTCCAGATATGTTGACCGCCCTCTACAACACACACATGTGGAGCCAGGTAATGTCTGATACGATGTGAAGAAGAGATTGAGAAGCCTTGAGGGCGTTCACTTTTACACTTTCCTTGATTTCCTTCCCCTGCTCCCTGCCCAGACTGGTGTCAAGCGATAAAGCTGCATAAGTATTCATTCCTTGTAAATGGCCCCTGCCTGGGGCAGCCACCATCCGCACGTCATCTAGTGACTCCTAGTAAGGGTAACCGAGACTTTTCCAGACTTTATTTCCAAATTGGTATAACATTGATTTCAATGATTTTTAATATTCGCCCCCAAAGAAATGGATTCCTTAGGGATTGAGGGTATTAAGTAGATTCAGTGGCATCTAAAATACCTGAATAATGTTTTCATCAAATATCTGTTGTTCAGGGATCACTACAAGTGTACCATTTGGGACAGATGAGGGTTGCAGTGCAATGCCTTGAATATTGTACATATTTATGGCCCCTCTTGAGTTTGATGCTAATTTGCTAGGTTATTTCCCGCACATCTGTCCTCATACACACTTGTCGGCAATGTTGCTGGTGACACTGTCTTCCTACAAGGTCAGCAGAAGCACATACCACCACTTTTGCATCACATGCTGAGAGGTACATTTGACGCAGAAAACACGTGCGCGTGCGCGCATACACACACAAAACCAGTGATAATTGCTTAATAAAATGCCGTTGTTCCCACATGAAAAAAGTTTTTAATCAATCTTTTATATTAGGAACTCATTTTATCACTTTAGTTTGACACCAGATCAACGTGAAATGAGGGGGATGAGGTCTCCATAAGAACATCTTGTTTGCCTGAACTTGTTCCTTTGTCCTGATATGATCATCAAATAGTCGTGCATGAAATTTTGTTGTGCTCTCTGTATCTGTATCGCTTTAAACAGCTTGTGTGCATGAAAAACCCTCATAACTTGGGAATTAAAGAAATGAATGTCTTCTTTAAAATAATAAATACTTTCAACCGTATATACTCATTTTTAAATTTATATCTGTCTCATCTGTGACACGGATACGTACCTTAAGACATTATACACATTTGATGCAGCATATTGTAAGTGAATCATTACCTGTCAGAGTCCAGAGAACAAGGATCCAGTCCTGGCTCCGGGATTCATTCTATATGTGTCCCTTAGTTCAAGTTTTTTAACCTCTCTGGGCCTGAGCTTCTAATGTATAAAAATATGGAAAATATCGTTAATGATTATGATTATTTGCCCACCTCATTACACTATTGCTATCACATGCAGTTTTATATTAAACATTTCTGTTAGGATTAAAAGAGAAAGTATGACACCATGGCCCACCTTCCCCACATCTGTGGCTTCTTCTAATAATCCTATTTGCTCTGGGGCTCTTGAGGAAAATCAGCTTTCTTAAAGCCGTCTACTCCACCTCAAGTTAACTTGTCCTTCTCTTCTACAATTTAGATCAAGTACAAGAAAAATTATGAAGAATCAAAGGACAAATTTACCTCAATTGTGGATACTCCGGAACACCTGCGTACTACAAAGGTCAACAAACAAATTAGTGACGTAAGTGCAAGAAACACTGAATGGTTTCTCAAACTCAGGGAGCATTTGCAAATGTGGAGGGACATTTTTGACCATCACAATGTCTGGAAGATTCCCCTGCCGTTTAGTGGGAGGGAGGCAGGGATGTCAAATGTCCTGCTATGCTCACAACTCTTCTTTACAATGAAGAATAATTCCAACTAAATTGTCAGACACTCCAATTTAGAGGCAATGGAGCTTTAGCAGAAAGCATGAAAGTGCCTGTTGATTTTACAGAATTCTCTTTCCTTTAGGTACACTCAAAAACACACGGAAAACTTTGCATTTATATTTTTACATTACATTGTATTGTAAACTGAGATTCAGCGCAATATGTCTCCTTCTGCTTTCACTTCTCCTTCAGATACTTTATAAGTTGGAATACAACAAGGCCAAGCCCAGAGGCTACACGACAATCCACGACACACCCATGTTGCTGCATGTCCGAAAGGTCAAAGATGAAGTCAGTGATGTAAGTACCAGAATGTTTGCAGCCCCTCTCATCTTGGGCTCTTTCTAACATGATATAATGAACCCCGGTCCGGTTATCTATTCCTGTGTAGCATTCACCCTAAAACTTAGTGGCTTGAAACCAAAATCATCTTTTTTTTTGCTGGTGATTCTGTGAGCTGACTGGGCACAGCCGAGCAGATCCTCTCAGCCGTGTGCCATGAGAAATGTTAAATACACCCAGTGCACTGTTTATGAAGTCAGGAATGTATAAAACAGTCTAAAAATATTTTTTTGTATTTTTTATGTTAAAATAAGTTTTGGCACTTCAAACATGAACATCACTTGTTCATAAATCCTCTATCAGATAGATCCTTTCTCTGGAGCAGCCCGTTCCCTCTCACCATAGAAAAATGAAGCGTTTCTGTATCCATTCCTCCAAACTTTCTGATTATAACAATAACCAGAGATACTGATGAAAAATATGGACTTCTAGGCCTTTCCCCTAAAAAAAAACTGATTTACTAGGTCCATGGCAAAGTGCAGACAACTGTGATTTGTATGATGACACTATGGGACTTCTTTAGAACAGTTTTACTTTCAGACTTAACCACATTAAAACCTAAAATCCTCGGGGCTCCTGGGTCGGCTCAGTTGAGTGTCCAACTCTTGGTTTCGGCCCAGGTCATGATCTCATGGTCGTGGGATCAAGCTCCTCATCGAGCTCCATGCTCAGCAGAAAGTCCGCTTGAAGGTTCTCTCCCTCTGGCCCTCCTTCCACTCTCTCCCTCTCTCTCTGTGTGTCAAGTAAATAAATAAATCTTAAAAAACAAACAAACCTAAAATCCTCTGCAACAAGTAGTGAGAAGTCCCCGACAATGCCCTAGGGCCCGTATTTAAGAGTGGCAGAAGTGGGTGAAGCTAGAAATACCAGGCCTAGGATGGGCTGGGTTGGGCCCACAGATGCTAAGTCTTCCCCATCCCTCTCCCTCCCAACCAAACCCACACATGCCCCAACTTGCTAAATTTGGCTCTAGTAATGAGGGTAATGGACGGCATCCATCAATTCTTTCATTTGTCATGTACTTATTGGCACACAGTCTTTGCCCTCCAGGGGCTCAGCTTAATGGAAGAACAGACAGATAAGCACATAATTACAACATGATATAGATACAGCCAGAACTGTGGGGGCACAGACGGAGGGTAAGACTAACACTATCTGGGTGAGCTAGCGGGGGAAAGTTTCTCTTCCATCAGCAGTTTTCAAGATGCTCTGAACTCAGGATTTTCTGAGTTGGGGAGGGAAAAACACACATGGCCCTTTCAGCCAAGCTTAGGGGACATAAATCCTATGGTGACATAGGTGACCATACTCAGTTCTGGGGAGCTAGTTTTAAGATCTGAGACAGGAAAGTACGTGGTGGCATTTTTTCTTTACAACAGATTTATTCTGTCTAAAGAAGCATTATGTACTACAGTCGTGGTTTTAATTTCTTGCTTTTTAATGCTTAGTAGGCCACTGTAAAAATTAAACTTGTCTCACTGTGTTTCCTCCCACAGCTGAAATACAAAGAAGTTTACCAGAGAAATAAGTCCAACTGCACCATTGTGCCAGACTCTGTTCATATTAAAGCAGCCAAGGATGCCTACAAAGTCAACACCAACGTAAGTTCCAGAAACTTTCCCAAGGCTAATGGGGGATTTGGCTTCTGCAGGACACATGACCTCCTTTTATGTCTCTTCCGGTGATTGAGCTCTAATGAGTCTGGATCCAGGGTTAGCCCCAGCAGCATGACTACTAATTCTGGAATCCAAGCGCTGCCTTCGTTCTCACAGAGGAGAGTGGGGAAGAGCCAGGGTGGCAAACCCCCTGTCACAGGTGTTAAACCCACTAGGCCTCCCTGCCAGGTGGCTGAGAAGTAGGAGATATAATTCTAGAATGAAGGCTGCATGTTGGAAAGTGTCTCAGCATCTTTCATTCCCTCTACCTTTTATACCTTCCTCTTGCCCTGCTCTAGAACCTGCTTCTTCTGGAAAACGCGCACATGCACGCACACAACCACATTTTAGTCATGTGAGCCTGTCAGAAGTTGGTCTATGTCTTTCTCCTGTTCCTATCTCTCTGTGCTGACTTTTTTTTTTTTGTGGTGGGACATCTTAAAGCCTCAACCACAGAAATATTTTTGTGCATTTTGATGAGTATTAACTTTTAAAAATATATATAAATGGTTAACTAATGAAACCATTATAACCCAACGAATGTCCACTAGTGCCAGAGAGAACATACATTAATCAGGGTCAGCAAATACCCTCAGGGGCGGGCAGGGAGCTTACAGGTGTCCCGAGGATGGATTGAGGGCTGGGTAGGTAGCAGGATGGGTGCGTGAAAAAGCAAAGGCAGGAAAATGTGCAATGTAGAATCTGGGCAATGGGTGTATGGGTTGTTCTCTAGGATTCTCGCAGCTCTGCTGTATGTTTGAAAAATTTAACGATAATGGGGGGAAACTCACGGCATCAAAAGCAAACCTCATGGAAAGATATGCAGAGTCGATTGTGTGCAAATTATACCTAAACAAAACAGAAAAAGAGTGAGGAAAGAAATGTGCCTGACGCTGAGGGCTCTTCCAAGGACACAAATGAAGCTGTGTGTGCTCCTGGGCCTCAGATTAGGCCCAGGCAGCCGGCTGCCCAGCTCAGGGGACAGTCTAGCAGGTGTGCAGGCCTATCTGGAGCCAGTCTCTGCCAGTGTGATCCCAGCTCCATCCTGTAGGAGCTGCCTGCCCTTGGGCAGTTTGTTTAACCCTCTAGCTGGTTCCTCAGCTGTCGGTTTCATGCAGTTGTTACAAAGATTAAACGAGGTAGTGGTTACCAAGCACGGAGAAAAGTGCCTGGCGTAAAATAAATACTGTAAGTTTAATCACTTAACAAAGATTAAGCCCAAGTTTAGCTAGAAATTGAAAGTCCTTGACTCTGAAGATGATAAAGTACAGCTGGCAGAGTTAAAGGGGTTGCAGGACTATGTCACCTGGAGGCCTTTAAACGTTTTAGGCCCTATTTTGAGACCAAAGGGTCCCACGAGATGACCTCTTCAGTGGCTGACTAGTGGCATAAATCGTACAGAAATGTTACTTGGGGCCCTCGCTTGCATAAAGAACCATGATTTGTTGTATGTTGAGTTGCACGATGAGTCCCTCTGTGCCACGCGTGGTTACGAATTCAGCCTGCTGAACGAAATGACCTGTTTTCGTCTTTTACCAACAGCTGGACTACAAGAAGCAGTACGAAGCCAACAAAGCCCACTGGAGGTGGACCCCTGACCGACCGGACTTCATCCAGGCCGCCAAGTCGTCCTTGCAGCAGAGCGATGTGAGAGGGGAGGGACAGTCGGGCTCTCTGACACACCTGAGACAGAAGCATGAATAATGACTCCTGATAACCACTGTTGCGGGTGTCAGCCTGGCTCACTTGACCTCCAAGTGGCGGGGGTGGGGTGATGTGAGGAGTGGAAGGCAAACGCAGGGAGCAGACCTGCCCTGCAGCCTGGTCTCCCACAGCCGGGCCCAGGCATCATGGTCCAGAGTCCTGGGTGAGGCTGGGGAGGAACTGGGGGTGAGCAGGCGGGAAGGGCCTGGTCCTGCCGCAGGGCTGGAGAGGGGGGAGCCCAGCATGCAGTGAGGGGCCAGCAAGCCTCCGCCCCCATTTTGGTAGCAAGTCCTTCTAGTACCCTTAAAAGAAGAAATCCATACAGATGACAGTAAACACTGGCTTCCTCCTCCGCCTTTCTTCTGTTTCAGTTTGAGTATAAGCTGGACCGAGAGTTCCTCAAAGGTTGTAAGCTTTCTGTCACTGATGATAAAGACATGGTGCTGGCCCTGCGGAATTCGTTAATAGAAAGTGAGGTAAGTATCCAGTGCCTTCCGTGACACCTAACCTGGCTCAGGGCCATCCTCTGCGGCACAGTCCCCAGCGACACCAGGGAAGGACGGAGGAGGATGGTGTTGGAGTTCACGACTCTGTCCCCAGTGAACGCCAGTGACATGGCAGAGCAGGGCGATGGGCAGGGGAAGCTATAAAATCCAGGTGACGTTCTCAATGTGTACTGCACTGCGAGATCATTCACACAGCAGAAATTGGGAACTGAAGTTCTGGCTGGATTCTATGAGGAAACATTCATTTTTGTGTGATTGTATTCTTCCTATGTTTCCTCATCTGTAAAGGAGAAATAATGCCTCCCAGGATTTGGGAGCCGGTCAAATGACATATTTGAAAGTCCTTTGAACTAAGGCTGGGTGTATAAAGATTCATCATGAGATCCATTTGGATCACTATTAAAGCCTCAACTTGCAAGAGAGAAAGAAAATCTCTTTTGTATATTTCCCAAGATTTCCCAATGTCAAATCTTTTATGGAGTTTAATGTTGTTACTGTGTCAATGATTCTGTGTTCCCAGCTATCTAGTGATTTGGGGACTGAATAAATATATACCGGATACCCAGAGGAGCTAACAAAAATTTTTTTTTTCACCCCTGCAGCTGAAATACAAAGAGAAGCATGTCAAGGAGAGAGGAACCTGCCATGCTGTGCCTGACACTCCTCAGATCCTCCTGGCAAAGACTGTCAGCAGGCTGGTGTCTGAGGTAACCCTCCAACAACCATCTGCCCTTCTTCGGTCTTGGGCTGATGCCCCAGGCAGACACTCTAACCAGCTCTCTGTGGATTCCCTCAGAACAAGTACAAGGACTACGTGAAGAAGCACTTGGCCCAGGGCTCGTACACAACACTGCCAGAGACCAGGGACACCATCCATGTCAAGGAAGTGACCAAGAATGTCAGTGATGTAAGTGACCAGCCCCGGGACTCTTGGCAGCAGCAACACCACTCAGCCTTAGAATCCAGGGAAACCCGGGGCAAGCTGCCTTGCTTATAAGTGCTTTCCTGTACGTCGCTTCACCCTTACCATCCTCAGTGCCTATGTGTGAGTTTTCAATTCTGCTTTAAAGGAGGACTCATAATTATTAGGTTTCCTATTATGGCAACTATGGCAGATGTGTATTTTGCCAGAAGATACGTTATCCTCTATATGTTAGTAACTTAGCGTTAATAAAAGGAGGAAGCATTGCTGGTTAAGAATGGCCTCTCATATCATTAAATTGCTGAAAAATTTTTAAAGATTTTATTTATGTATTTGAGCGAGAGAGCACAAGCAGGGGGAGCAGCAGGCCGAGTGAGAGGGAGAAGCAGGCTCCCCGCTGAGCAGGGAGCCCAATGCGGGACTCGATCCCAGGACCCTGGGATCATGACCCAAGCCAAAGGCAGATGCTTAACCCACTGAGCCACCCAGGGGTCCAAACTGCTGAGCAATTTTGGAGAAGTAAAATCACTACTTTGTATCTCAGTAATCCCTGCCCACTTTGTCCTTATCAATAATGCATTAATAATCTTGCTATTATATTTTTATGAGCCCAAATGGTTCCATATATTTTTTAAAGCTAGAAATGGGAAATTAAAGAGTTTAATTTGCTTGTAGTTAGTTCTCCCAAGATTGCCGTGTGTGTCAAGTGTTGGGTCCCAGGACAGAAAGGACAAGGAAGAGCTAGAATATGGATCAGAGATCCAGGTTCCGGACTAATTGTAGACTGGGGAGCCATGGATTTTCCTGGAGATCTCACGGTTCTTCAGGTAAATCAGTTCTTTTCCCAGATTCCTTTGCTCACGTAAGTAATTCTGGCTCTATTTAGACAAATTACAAAAAGAAGTTTGTCAAGGAGAAAGGGAAATCCAACTACTCCATCATGCTGGAGCCCCCGGATGTCAAGCATGCTATGGAAGTGGCCAAGAAGCAGAGTAATGTAAGTTCCCCTGTCCGCAGTCTCAGGGGTCCCGTTGAGCCAGTGGATCCCAAATTGGTGCATATTGGGCTGGTTCCATTGAGTGGCATTCCTAATTTCCTGTCTGGTAGTTTAAGAAAATATGGTAGCTTAAAAAATTGGTTTGGTTTTAATAAAACGGTTCCTTGTGCTTGATGAGGACTTTTTCAAAGACAGCATGTCTCCCACGTGAGTAAACATTTTTTTCTCTTCAAATGAAGGTCGCATACAAAAAAGATGCCAAAGAAAACCTGCATTACACCACGGTGGCTGACCGGCCCGACATCAAGAAGGCCACGCAGGCTGCCAAACAGGCCAGTGAGGTAAGCCTGTGGTGAAAATGTACCTGCTCCCCAGAGGTCACGGCCACCAAGTAATTCAAGGCACCCGCCTCTTGGTTTTCTTTGATTCAGGTGGAGTACAGAGCCAAGCACCGCAAGGAAGGCAGCCATGGGTTAAGCATGCTCGGTCGCCCAGACATTGAAATGGCCAAGAAGGCAGCCAGGCTGAGCAGCCAGGTAACACAGACGGGCGAGTGGCAGCTCTCATGTGAAAAACCTTGCAGGAAGACATGATTCCCAGCATGGAAGTGCAGAAGTAGCCACAAGAGAGATCTGGGTCTTTGACAGCATTGCTGAGCTTCGATAAGTTAGATCGTAAAAGTCTACCAGGGACCTTGTCTCTTGTTTGTCTCTGACATCTCCAGGCCTTTCTCATTCTCCACTTTTCCATTTATGAGGGTGTGTCTAGATGTTTGTGTCCTTAATAGTCTTCATGGAACAAAAACATCAGCTTGTGAAGTCCTACTGGCACCTCTCCTCGGGCAGTAAGATTACATCCCAAGGGTAGGATTCATACTTGAGTCACCTGTGGGAATTTAACAGGCAAGAGTCATGAAATTCAAACTTCTAAAACCCAACCAGATGCAGTCACCATTATTCTTCCATTCAGCATCCATATATCGCATGACTGAGCTAAGAACTAGGGGGGTGAACAGATGTAGATGTCATCAGTCCTTACGTCCATGGATAAATAATTACAGTTTGGAGTGATACGTAATCAAGGTATATCCAGGGTGCTGAGGGGAAATGTCTCGTTCTGTCGAATTTTCCCATAAATCACCTTCTGTAGCTATTTTACCAAGGCATGACAACTCTCTTTCTTTCATTCAATTCCATCACATTTATTGAGCAAGTCTACTGTCTTCCTACTCCAAGTGGCATGTTCTAGACGGAGGGGATGGGCCTGCACAGAAGTAAATCCTTCAACAAAGTTCTATAGCATTCTGCACGTTCCAACACAAAATCAACAGAAAAGAGTGTAACTTGGTCAGTCCCCCAACCGAAGTTAAGAAAGTAGATGAGAAAAATGGAAAGAGATGTCGGCTTGCTGGTGTCAGTCCCTCATCCCTGATGAGTGCATTAGTTTTCTTCAAATGCCCCATCACAGAAGCATTGCAAGATGCAGCCCTGTGCCTTTGCTCTCTCTTTTGGCTTTTGAGGTATTCTTCCCAAGTATCAGCCGGGCAGTGAAGTCAGGATGGGGGAGGCCCCCACATCAGAAAGCCCCCGTGGGCCCAGGGCCACACTGAGAAGTTACAAACCCTGAGAAAAACCTTCCACAGAAAGTAAACCCAGACTCCTTGTCCACATTTGAGGTTTCACATAGGATTAGAAATGCGAGCCTCTTGATTTTCAAAAACAGCAAAGTCTTCAAAATTTCAACATCAAAATCATTTCTTTGTTTTTACCTTGATGTTGGCACAACCTTGGAAATTTTTTAAAAAACATATTGAAATTTGGAGCAGCTATTAGTAGAGTAAGCTGGTATTTATGCTTATTTTTTAAATTGAAGTTAACCCTTTGTATATTCTTACTTTCATTTATCCTAAAAGTATACTTAATCTTATTTTTGTCATTATTGTAAAACGTCTCACTCCTTCTAGCCTAAATCATATTGAAGGCCTTGCCCCCCACGCTCTGTTCTTTTTTTACTCAGAAATTATGCCATTGTTTGCTAAGTTTTTAAAAATCAAAATGATTTGGCCAAAGTACCATTTTAAAATTACAAAAAATTCTCCTAATTTAACAGGTTCCTTATGTCTCACTCTTCTGAACCATATACAATCCCTTTTTGAACTCCTTACAGTAGACCTGAAATGCTTTTGGTTTCACTGGTTACTAGCGTCAGAGCTCCAAATCAAATTCATTAGGTCATTGAATGTAGCTTGAAGCCTTTAGCTTTTTTCCACTTACTTTTGCTCTGTATTAAAAAGAGGTGATTATCTTTCCTACTTCTGGATAATATAAAATGAGCAAGGCAAATACTCTAGCTCTCAGTTACCCTTGACTGCCTGTTGCCCCAGCATAACTATTGGTTCTGCCCCTTACTCTTAAAAGCATCCTAATGCAGATAGTAATTTATATGATCACTTTACATATAACACATTCTTCTGTATTTATAGTTCCTCCATTTCTTAGTTTTCAAATTAAGTGATGTTCAGAAATAATTTGGAATTTTGCATTTGCTATTAGGTTAAATACCGAGAAAATTTCAACAAAGAGAAGGGCAAAACACCGAAATTCAATCCAAAAGACAGCCAGCTCTACAAAGTCATGAAAGATGCTAACAATCTCGCAAGTGAGGTATGTTTGTTTTTTTTTTTTTAATTGTGACAAAATATATAACATGAAATTTGTCATTTTTAACTGCCATTTTTTAAATGTATGATTGAGGGGCACCTGGCTGGCTCAAAAGAGCGTACGACTCTTGATCTTGGCCTTGTAAGTTCAAGCGCCACGGGTGTAGAGATTGCTTAAAAAAAATAAGTAAATAAAATGTACAGTTGAGTGGAATTGATTACATTCACAGTGTTGTCTAGCTACAACCATTACTTCCATCACCCCAAACAATACAACCATTAAGCCATAACTCCATTCCTCTCTCCCCCAGCCTCTGGTAACCTCTATAATCTATTTTCTTTCCCTATGAATTTGCCTATGAAAGAATCTTATATAAGTGGAATCATACAATATTTGTCCTTTTTTTCGTCTGGCTTACTTCACTTAGCATCATGTTTTCAAGGTTCATGCATGTCATAACATTTGTCAGAACTGCGTTTCTTCTTATGGCTAAGTCATATCCCATTGTGTGTATGCGCCACATTTTACTTCTCCTTTTGTTGATGGACACGAGTTGTTTCCACTTTTTAGCTACTGTGAACGAGGTGTATGGATTTTCATCACCATCTCCAGAATTTGTTTCTGGATGGGATATCTTACCATGGCTTCCATTAGTACCGTCTTCCAGTTCCTATTTATGTGATTTCGTTCTTCCCCCTTCATATGCAGGTGAAATATAAGGCCGACCTAAAGAAACTTCACAAGCCTGTGACTGATATGAAGGAATCTCTGATAATGAATCATGTGCTGAATACAAGCCACCTTGCCAGTTCTGTAAGCTCCATCATTTGCTACAGAAACAGCAGCTTTCGCCCATGTGCAGCTGAACTCCTTTGCTGAGCTCACATACATCTCCTTCTCTGCTCCCGGGACACTAGATTTATTAGAAAGCTCTTTTGTGTAACTGCATCCTTCCAAAGTACAACACTAGTCTGTCAACTCTCCACGGATTGTGACACCTCTCAGAATGTAAAAAAGCTTTTATTCTTAGACTAAACATTTTATTTTCTAATTAAGCACTTCCCTCCTTCTAAAGACATCAAATCATGGTTTGGAATAGTTCCTTTCATTTTTCACTTTTCAAACCTCCTTTGAATATGCCGTGTAACCTAAGCGTTGACCATCTGTATTAACTGGGCAGGACTGGACGTGGGTCTTCCGCCTTTGACGTGTTTTCATAACCCCCCACTTAGTGTTTGCTGCTCTTAGTTTGGTCTTGACAATGATGCTGTGTAAATGTCTAACCTAAAGAGGAAAAACAGAAATGCTGAGCAGCTTTCCCATCTGTGTGTCTTTTGCCCTCTTCCCCTCAGTACCAGTACAAGAAGAACTATGAGAAGAGTAAAGGCCACTACCACACGATTCCTGATAATCTGGAGCAGCTTCATCTCAAGGAGGCCACAGAGTTACAGAGTATAGTAAGTCAATCAAGACTTTTCTCTCACGCACATTCAGCTACAAGGTCAAACATGTTCATGAGTTCGCCTCAGAATGGTAGTTATAGTTTTAGTAACCGTTGCTGGAGGAAAAGTTCAAAAGATATAAGGGAGCTTGGAATTTAGCACCATTTTGAAACAAAATTTTATGCTGTAAATAACAGCATCAACGTGC
Source organism: Ailuropoda melanoleuca (assembly GCF_002007445.2). Taxonomy (NCBI): domain Eukaryota; kingdom Metazoa; phylum Chordata; class Mammalia; order Carnivora; family Ursidae; genus Ailuropoda; species Ailuropoda melanoleuca. The sequence continues at coordinate 122,719,599 of NC_048219.1, read as the reverse complement.
CTATACACGCGATGTGTGTTATTCAGATCACTGACAGGGCCTGGAAACGTAAAGATGATGTTCTGAGGGGGACCGACCCCTTACAGTAACCCCAATGTGCCCTCATGGGTCTGCACCCCCACTTAGGAAACCTTGCAATGGTGACAGAGAGCCTTTGGAGGGTTTTTGAGCAGAAAAGTAACACGATTGGATCCACCGTTGAAGTATCTGTGGGTATTTAAGGAATTGAAAATTTGTAAAATAATTAAGATCCTCAAAAGAAGAACTCAGAGAAGGAGTTTGCTATCACATGACTTCCTGTATCACAAATCCAGAATTATTTAGGACCCTGTTGGGCATAACTGAGAGGGCAAAATGACTTGAAGTGTCTTCATGTCATCTGTGAAGCAGCCTAGGCCTCCAGGTTTCTATTTTCAGCGAGATTTCTGAGAGTGAGCATTGCATGAAGAGGCTGTGTGAACAAGGGCCTCTGCCCCCCTGACTTTCCATTCCCGAATCTTCGGGCTGCCCCCACCCCTAATCACATGTCTGCGTCCTCCTTTGGATTGGGCCAGTGTATTTGTAGTGATGAGGACATTGTGTTTGTAAAGTAGCACTGGGGCTCTTTTGAGAATGTCAGATTTATTATTAAGTCAGTCGACATGTAAACTAGTTCTCATTTTTATATGAACTTATATTGGCTGCATTGAAAAAGTGACCAATTATGACCCATGACCAGTACAATAACTGTACTGACGTATAAAGAAAGTTGTATCGAGACCCCAGGTCTCCGATAAAAGTCCTCATGAAAGAAAAACTGGAGCTATTTCTCGGAAACATTGACAGATGCTGCAGTTACAGTGTTCACGTCTACACCTATCAGATCTTGGCCGACCTTCTCTGATGGGGGACTTGCCCCATGCGTTTCCTTGTCTTGGCCTTTCTCTCAGCTGATCCTTCTGCAGTGAGTCTTTTGTTTCTTTGAATTGAACACAAATCCTGATTCTGCCTTGCAGACAGCAAGGGTGTTTTCTCCCAGGCAACAACAAAAAGGTACTAGATCTGAAACACAAGAATCTGTTTTGAATGGCAATGAGATGCCACCCATGTGGACTCATGTCTGAATTAAAAAGATATTGTCCCTACCCTTGTCTCTGGGAATTGACCAGAGGAGATCTACCTAATAAAGCTTTTCGTCACTAGGTGAAATACAAAGAAAAGTATGAAAAGGAGCGAGGAAAGCCCATGCTGGACTTTGAAACACCAACGTACATCACTGCCAAAGAGTCTCAGCAAATGCAAAGTGGGGTAAGTCCTACAAAATGCACCACACAACAAACACACCATCAAGCTGTAAAGACAAACTCTGCCCACACATGTATCCAGCCTTCTGTTATCCAAAAGTTGTGCAGGTGATGGAACTTTTTATCATGCAGTCACTAAAATGTTTCCATCTCAGAAATTTTACGGTTCAGTTATACTAAATGTTCTGAACAGTAAATACTTACCATGCATGTTTTTTTTTAATTCTCATTTTCATAACATTAGAACATAGCAAATTATTCTTAACTCTGAAACAAATTATATTGAATATAATATGAATTTTTCTTCGATAAATGAAAAGTTCCCTCTGCACAGACCCACCTTTGGCTTTGGATTGCTCTTAATTGGAAGCCCCAGGCCAAACAAAAGAATAATGATCAAGATGTCTATCAAAACATCAGATGTCAAGATGCCATTTTTCCTATTTTAGAAATGTAAGCACAAGCATCTAAAAAAAATTTGTTTTTTCCTTTTTAACCAACAGAGAAGAATGGCATCTTATTTTGAATTTTAGGAAGTCTGTGTTCATTGGGAAACAGACTTATTTTGGGTTGCTTTTTACGTCTCCCCCATGGGGCATAGCTCCAACTGTAAAGATAGATGGTTAATGACGTAGCACTTTGTGGGGCTTTCTGTTGTGTAGAAGGCCGAATAGTCACAAGTTTAACATAGCCTCATACAGTTGGTGAGTCTGGGTGAAGGGGCTGTGGACGTTCCTTGTGCTAGTCTTGCAACTTTTCTGTAAATTTAAAATTCTATCAAAATTAGAAATTATAAAAATGGAACTCCAGCGTTTATTCCAAGTCTCCCAATGAGACAGCCTAGTCCGGGGATTGGAGAGGAGATGGGGGAGCTTGTGACTCTCTCAATGGAGGACAAAATCTTAGGATTTCTCTGTGTCTCATTACACCTTACCTATGCAGAGATTAAAAATAATAAGTCTTTACTATGGAAAAGGCCAAATTTGCATTTCATGCCTTCAAGCTCTTCTTCCTCTGCGTTGTTATTTTCCCCTTACTTACTTCGAGTTCATAAGTAAAATCTGGTTGCCTCAGGAGAGATAACAGTGGGTTCAGAGTCTCGGCAGCACACGTGTCCTTCCGCTGTCCTTCCCTGCTGCAAGGCAGACGGTGGGGCAGCCCCAGTTACAGTGTCGGACATATGAATGAGGAGCCCAAAAAAGGCTTCTGAAATTCTGAGTCTCTTTGAGGCTGTTTATTGTAGACAAAATATTTCCAGAACAATCAGACACCTTTCAAATGTGTGACCTTCAGCAAAACTATGAACCAGTTAAGGGCTCATACACGAAAGGAAGATGTTGTAATTTTTTCTTCTGCCTAGGTTTGAGAAATAAGTTGTAATAAAGATTCTGTTTTTAATTTGTGTTTCCTTCCTACTCACATTAGAAAGAATATAGGAAAGAGTATGAAGAGTCCATTAAAGGCAGAAACCTGACAGGCCTGGAGGTCACGCCAGCTTTATTACATGTCAAATATGCAACCAAAATAGCCAGCGAGGTAGTGCCCACCTGGTCTTTGCTTTCCCTCTTGATCCCAATAATTGCACTAATGACCCTCGTCAATGTGTTCCTCCTACCACTTTCATCACCATCTAACATTTGTGGGTTTCAAGTTGGGTTCACATGTGTTTGCTATTACCACCTAATCTCTCTCTCTCTCTCTTTTTTTTTTTTTACGTAATCAACATTTTATTTTTTATTTTTAAAATTTTTTAAAATATTTTTTTAATTATGTTAGTCTCTTACCCATGTTAATTCTTTGCATTTTTTATTTGAATACCTAATAAAATGTGCTTACCTTAGCATCCTGTTAATGTCTAGATTCTTATTTGATATTTAACTGATGAAGCTTATACCCTGCCTTTATCATATCTTTAATCACTAAACTGTAACTACTTAAAATTGGAAGGGGTCTTTCTTTGTCTTTGTTTGCTTGTTTGTTTTGGCTCTTCACCTAAGAGGAACGATCCAGGATCCAGGTTTTCTTGTCAGTGGTGTTGCTTTTATTTTGTGATATAGAAAGAATACAGGAAAGATCTAGAGGAAAGCATCCGTGGGAAGGGTCTCAGTGAAATGGAAGACACGCCCGACATGCTAAGAGCAAAGAACGCCACTCAAATCCTCAACGAGGTAGGCCCACAGCATCCTCTCCTCCCTAGCCAAGTTACAGAAAAAAGAGAAGAGAGAAAAAGAGAGGGTTGAATTTCAAATTCCATATCCAACATTGTTATTAACTGTTAAGTAAAATATATCTCAATTTCCGATGAGCTGGTATTACAGTCTGTGTCCAGTGGCTGTTGTAATCTGTTACTTATCTAATAGTATCTGATCTAACTACGATCCGTTTGGTATGCTCATTTAAATTAAAACACTACATTGGAGTGTTACACACCTAAGTTCAGTACTAGTTACATAGCAAACCAGATTTAAAATGTTCCGTTTGCTTTGATTTTCTAAGTAGAGAATCCTAAAAGTGTTCAAAAGGAAGCCTTACTTGAGGACACGAGTAGAACAGTTTCCTAAAACAGGTTTCTGTGGCCACCACTGCACCCGACCACAGGGGATAGCAAAGGTGCACACGAGCAACCGAATAGTGGTATAGCCTGTGGCTTTCCAGTCACTCTGTACGTTGACTACCTAGCCATGGAAGTTAGGTAACTCTTCTTTTAATGCTACCACAGAAAGAATATAAGAGAGACTTGGAGCTAGAAGTCAAAGGAAGAGGCCTGAATGCCATGGCCAATGAAACTCCCGACTTCATGAGGGCCAAGAATGCTACTGATATTGCCAGCCAGGTCAGTGTTACTATTCCATGTCAACCTAAGGGGGGAAAAGTGATTACAAGGACACGGTGTTGTCCTTCTATTATCTTACTTGGTTGATTAACGGTCACATGTCTATAGTGGCATTTTTAAATATCTGCCTGATGGAATCCATTCTGATAGAAAGAGCAGAGACCCTATGTCAGGGCTTCTTTCCATCTGTCTTTGTGAGTCTATAGCCACAGAAGACATTCAGAGCAAAGGGTAGAAGTTGGGGAGCTTGAAGCTAGGACAGATTCGGACATCCTGGTCTTGTTTCTTCATTGATACCCACCCCCTCCCATTCGGCACCAAGAATTCCTTGCTTAGAACATTTTGGGAGTTCTTTCTTTCCTTAAATCACCTTAATTTAAAAGGTAGTTTTTAACATCCCACATTGTCTTTTGCTTATTTGTCTTGCTCCTAGCTCTTACGTATGTAAACAATCTATACCTTACTATCTGTGGATTATCTCACTCCTTTCCCAGCCCCTGGGCATAGTAAGTCTTTCAACAACTAGGACTCAACCTTTCTGAATCTCACTCTTCCGGATAAAGCTATAAACACAAAAGGAAAAAATATATGTTGAGTCTCAAATGAATGAATCCTTTTGGAAAAGAAATACTGACCACCTCGTAATGAAATGAAATCAACAAATATGCACATTGTAAACATTTACCCAAGTGTTGGGTGTTCCTTTGCAGATCAAGTATAAGCAATTAGCAGAAATGGAAAAAGCCAATTTCACTTCTGTGGTTGATACTCCTGAGATCATTCATGCCCAGCAAGTCAAGAACCTTTCAAGCCAGGTAAGGACATTCATTGCAATATCACTTATAGACCCCAGTCGTGCAGTCTTTCCATTAATACCTAAGTAGGCTCCTTCAATTCACAGTTTTGCCAGTAAAGGAGAAGGGATTAATCTGTGATGCAAGTTTGAGTCAGAGGTGAGATTTCTGTATCAGAATTAAGATAGATCATATGAGGGAACTTTAAGGTACTGAAGAACTCTTACATGGTAGCATCCATGTTAATGAATCAGTGTTTTAACCTGTAAAATCTCCTATAATGTGGATGTAAAATGTATGTGTGAATCTGGAAGGAACAAAGTAGACAGTCCATATCTGGATTATCAGGCTCCTTAACCGGATTGACCTGTGTCATCCACAGCAACCACGAGATCTAACCCTGCTTCCTCCGTGAGGGAGAACTGAGAAATGAAGGAAAGCATGATGCCCTTCATACAGTGGAATATACCCTTGTTTGTTTTGATCTGCAATGATATCAGAGATCTGCAATTTGTTTAAGCAGCTCCAAATAGTCTTTTAGGCAGTGAGTTATGACCGGACCAGGCTGTGCTTTATAAACACCTGGGAGTGTAGGTTTCCTGGCCCCACCCTGGAATTTTGAAGCTAGTAAGCCTGATGTAGGCCTTGGAAATCTGTTTTTGTTTGTTTGCTTCTTTGTTTTTGTTTTTTTAATCTTGACAGGTGATCTCTAAATGGCCAGTTGCATCAGGGGAATCATGGATTTAAATCCTTCATTAGCAACATATGATTTTATATCATAAAATTAGACATGAGAAAGTATCACCAGAGAATGGTTTATTTAAGAAATAGCTATATTCAAAGGAGAGAAATGAACATTTTTGGGGGGGGGGGTTGGGAAGCATCTTATTACCAAAATTATCTGGGCCCCCAACTACCATGTTGTGTTCATTGAAGGAGGTCAACATTCTTGAGGCTGTGAGAGGCCTGCCAGCCATGTTACCTTGAGCCTTTTCCCATTGCTAATCTTTAAGGAAAACCCCAGAGCGAAGGCCTGTTCGAAGAATTTAAGCCACTCACTCTGTTCTCTTGGAGCTTTCCTCAGCCTAGTTCCTCAAGGCCTAAGATATGGCCAGGCAGGTTTCTTCCTTCCCAGTTTAGTATTTACTCTTGAGTAGTGTAGTGGTGCTGGTGCTTTCTACAAAATTATTTTTTGGTTTACAATGAAAATATGTATTTTATAACTTCTAAGCCTCATACTGAGGGTTAATGCAGGCAGTGCAAACGGACCTAAAATTCAGGATAATATACTAAATATTCCCTAATGCCTTTCCTCTCAGAACACCGCCAAGCTCCAAGTACAAGCTGACCAGTCCTCTCATGACTAGCACTAGCACGGCAAACCAGTTAAGGCAGCTTTTGTTTAATCTTAAGAAAATAAAAGGAGAAGAGAAGGAGGATTAGTCTTACCCCTTCTCAGGGCAGTGAGACCTGTTTGCCTTACATTTGCATAACTAGGAGGAGTCATCCAGGTGACTTTTTCCGGAACAAGGAAGGTGGTGAACTGCTCTTTCCTTCCAGAAAGCTTTAACTGGCTTCCAGTTCAAAATCTAGGCTAAAATCTCTTATTGGTTGAAAGGGCTTCTTTGTTGCCTTTGAGGAGATTAAATCTTTCGATGCATAAATGTAATTCATAATTTGTGTGTAATACCATTCAGATGAGATATAGAAAGAATAGTTTAATCCCCTTGCACAAGTAGCTAGCCTTTCCTCAGCCCTCCACACCCAAACTTCCCTGAAAAGTGGGAAAAACTGGAGCTAAATAAAGCTGGAGAGGAAAGTGAAAGGACTCAGTGACAAGCAACAAAAGAGAAATCTGGCCCTAAGGCAGAGTAACTGTTCTGCAGCGGAGATTCCTGGAAGTGAATCAGCTCAGTGGCGGGGACTGAGGGCACAGGTGTCGGGCGGGAGAGCAGACCTCTGCGCACAGTCTTCAGCCAAACGCTAGGCAGTGTGACGCCTGAAAGGAGTGTCTCTCAATGGGATAGGGGCTCCAAATGTGGACCACGATCAGGTGGAAGCTGGTGGCGCGGGTGGTGAAAGAATTCACCTGAGGCAGAAGGAAGGTGGTAGAAGTTTACTGCGTACCCCTGGTGGTGGGGGCAGGAGAGCAGAGCGGCCGTCTGCTAGGAGGTAGTGGGTGGGGGCTGCTTTTAAAGGAGGGGAGGTAAGAGGGTATGGCAACGTATGGAATTCTCCCTGTTTGGTAACTGTGCCTCATTGTAGGTAATCCTACAATGTCAGTTAGGGCTTATGGATATTTTGAGGTGGGTTGCCTAGTGGGCTTTTCTACTTTCCATTGCTCAAGGCTGTTTGCCTGCAAGGGGCCTCTGCGGGCAGGGGCAGGAAAGCCCAAGAACGATGCCGGCAGGCGCAGAGCCGTGGCCGGTCAGTTGGTCATAACGGTGGCCCCAGGTCTGTGGGAGCCTCCAGTGCCGCAGAGTCAGAGCCACATTCCGCAGGTGCCTGCTGGTCCCGCCAGCGACCACACCTGTTCAGAGCTCAGCAAAAATCTTCTTGTCACCAGCCCAGGGCAGCTTTACAGAGGCCTGCTGATGGCTCTTAAGCCTCCGCTTTTCTCTCCCCGCCTGTTGTCTGGCTCCTCGCTGAATGGCTTCATCCAGTTCACAGTAGGCACCCATCACCAGGAGCTGGTTGTCACCTTCCTCTGTGTGGACCAGCCAGCAAGCGCCTCCTTCTGCTGTCTTTGCCATGACAGTGGGTTTTATTCAATGCTCATGCTCAGCTCTCCCGGAAAGCAAATGCATGTCACTCACTGACCATGCATGCTTTAGACCTCCCCAACATGCATGAGCAGTCCTAAAACTACAAAGGACTTTCCTTCTGCTGAGCAGGATCGGCAGTTGTAGGGCCCATTGGCCCAGATCCCTGTGGAATTCACCATCCTTATTTCTTGGAATCTATTCTCAGAAAAAGTACAAGGAAGATGCAGAGAAATGCATGTCCTATTATGAGACTGTTTTGGACACCCCAGAGATACATAGAGTCCGGGAGAACCAAAAGAACTTCAGCCTTGTAAGTTTGTATTGACTCTAAGACGCAGCCCCCTGATACCTGGGATAAGGTAGGCGCGGTGGTTGCCCCTGGGCGTACACAGTGGGCCTCCCCTCTGCCGTGGGGCTGTGGAGCAGCCCGACACAACTCCCACCTGGGGCGCAGGAAACATGTGCTCCATGATATTCCCCAAATCATAGTGTGAAAGACCCACTGCTTTGTTAGTGGCTTTTCGTCACCATATGTGAACTATCTCCATCTTCCATCGGTGGTGACATCTGTCTTTTCAAAATTAATTCAGGAAGGGACGCATTTTTTTTTCAAAATCTAACTTGACACTTATCCATTTTTAGGGTTTAAAAATTTTTTTTTCAAAATTCTTATTAAAGAATTTCCCGTTAGCTATCAGACCATGATTGTTGTGGCATAGACATTTGGTTTTTGTTTTAGTTTGGATTTTACTTCCCTTACACAATAGAGATAATTTAAACTATATTTTAAAATGTTGAAATCTTAACAAGATGTTTACTCTTTCTTCATAGCTCCAGTACCAATGTGACCTCAAAAACAGTAAAGGAAAAATTACAGTTGTTCAAGACACGCCAGAAATACTGCGTGTTAAAGAAAATCAAAAGAATTTCAGCTCGGTATATTTACTATTTTTTTCCATTGAATGCTAACCTAATAATTCCATTTTCCTCTTTAAAAATATGCCAGCCTCATGTTGATTCAGACAATTCACATCTAACCTCCCCAGTTAATACTAGCAGTTATTTGTTAAAATTTCCCATACTTTGCTCTAAAAACCTCACTCCAGAGACCATTTGAAATAACACGCTAAATCTGCTAACAAAGTAACTTCTCTTTCTTCTTAATTCTTTTAATCCCAGACCAGTAACATGTGCTGTCTTGCTCCATGAAGATGGATTTCTTTTTGACATTGTGATTTCGTTTACTATCCTTTCCCAGAATAACTGACTTCCCACTTCTTTAATGGATTTTGTGTTTCATATGGAAAGGGTCTTTTCAAATCAACATTTTCCTGGTTTTTCTCATCCTGTATTAATACAGTACAATAATCTTAAATCTCAAGATCTGGAAAGTTGTCTGTGTTGTACATATGGCTGGAGTTACTGATACTGACGTGGAAGACGTCAGATCCTCCGGTACACGGCTAAGAACATTCTCTAGTGTCTTTTGTTTTCACAGAAGCTGTATTTCCTAGTCTTCCGAGAATTGCTGGGCTTTCTTTTCTTCTGTGTAATGTTGTCCTGATTCTGAATGCCCCAGGTTTTATATAAAGAGGATGTCTCGCCTGGAACGGCGATTGGAAAGACCCCTGAGATGATGAGAGTGAAGGAAACACAGGACCACATTAGCTCGGTAAAGATGCCCCCTCCCGCACCGCCCCNTCATTTACTTTGAGGGCTGAGCTGCACTCAATCTACTTTTGTCGCCAGAAGCCGCTGAAGCTGCTGAAGTAGGTGCCCGTGGCGAGGGCCCTCCCACAGTCAGCGCAGCCGAGCAGGAGGGGAGGTTACCTGTGGGAAACCGAGAGGCTGGTGTCAGAGCAAACCCAGAGCTGGGCAGTGGTTAAAGTGGTAAAAACAGATTTTATGCAGGACTGTTGCAATAGGGGAAAGAGATCTCAGTATAGAACTGGGCTCAATTCCAAACACTGCAAGGAAAAGGATTTATAATCGGGGTGGGGGCAGGGTGGATAAGGAGGCAGGGGGAGGATAGAAGATCAGAGCAAATGTCAGGGGTAAGGGGGGGGGTCTGGCTGAACCTACCTAACATGATTCTCGCTGGCAGTAGGCCAGGGTGACCAGACATTGCCTGGTGGGGCTGGTGGGTAAGAAATTTGGTCGGATATCATGGGTGAGGACATACCAAAGGTAGAGGGATTCTGGCTAAACTAACTTAGCGGGATTCTTGCTAAAATCAGGTGATACAAAGATAGAAGTCCAAAAGTCGAGGCCTAGTTGGGAAGAAGATTCAGAGGACCCTGGATGAAGTTTAGTCGAGGAGAGACTCCTTGTCACTTGTAAGAAAGTAGAATATGTTAAAGTCGAAAATTCAGCCTTCCTGGATGTTTGTTGTGACTGTATCTGTCCTAGCCAAACGAACTGCTGGGGATAAAAACATGAGTGCACGGGATAGGTAGAGGGCTACAGTGTGAGTATGGACTCCGCCTCCTCCCCACCCCAAACAGACAGGAGAGAGACCAAGAGTCCTTGCCCGTGGCATGGTTCTCCAACCCAGTGTCGGAACGGAGCCCCGTGCACACTAAGTATAGAGTTCCTACTATTTAAATTGTGACTTTACAAACTGCAGGCTACTAACCAAACACATGCACGTATTTCCGTTTTTATATCTGCAGGTGAAGTATAAGGAAGCCATTGGACAAGGAACTCCAATCCCTGACCTGCCTGAAGTAAAACGAGTCAAGGAGACACAGAAGCACATTAGCTCGGTAATGGCCCGTGTGCTCAGCACGCATTTGTGCAATCAGCCACCTCCCAATAGCCCCCTGGCTCTCTGTCATCCCTCCTTCCCAGGCCTTGGGAATGGTGTGAACCTCCCTCCACCCTAGATAAGAAACCTCTGTCTTCACACCATCAGAGAGCAGAAGGGACTTGGCTTCTTGATTAATGATCATGCCTGCGGTTTCTAGAGTAAAATGTGCCAACGGTAGTAATAAGGTTATCGGAATGATCTCCAGTTAAAAGATATAAACATAGAGAAACACAAAATATTATATATATCTTAGATAATTGGTATATAAATTTTAATTTTATATAATATACATAATTATATATGATATACGTATACTTATACAGAACTTATATTCTGGCTTCCTTGTACAAATTTCATTTAGAGTTTTGTGTCCACAAATCAAGAAAACTCCTTAGTCACTTTTGATGGCAGCTTCCTTTCTTTCCCGGATTATGTTTTGTTTTTTTTTTTCTGTTATCCGTGATTGGTTCTGCTGCCTTGCTGGGTAAAGAAACACAACTTTGTACTAAAACAGTAGATTTTTAAAGATCCCTGAAAGTTTCCCAGCAAAACAAAGATATCACCACCAGTCTGTCAGTGATTTTGGGAATTAATCTGTGACTGAAGCCCCCTGTGTTGTTCATGTTTCTCCCCACCCCATGCTCAAGTACACCATTAAACCCATTTATTTAAAAAGAATTCATTCATTCCTTTAGGCTGACAATTCTTAACGTTAAAAGGGAAGAAGGAAAAGAAGGGGCCGGAGGTTCAGGAGGTTCTTACTCTTTTCATTAAAATGTATAGACTTTTGATACAACCCCTAAAAAAATAGGGACCTTCCCTCAGTTTGAAAAACACTAGTTTACATGATCTAACAACCCTCAGTAGAAATTTCAAGGAAAGATGCTCTTTCTGGAAAATATACTTTTAAGTCTCCTCATATATTAAGAGTACCTACGGACTAGGGAACCCCTAGGAATTGTCAGTAGAAAATACAAAACAAAATTCCCAACCCTGAAGGAATAGAGTATCACATGATTAGAAAATTTTAAACCAAGTAACCTATTTATTAAGAACAAATCTAATGTGGAGCTACTAATACTAAATGCTATGAAATGGTTAGATTTTTCTCATTGTTGAGTGTATTACTTTTTAATGCATTTTAGGAATGTTCTAAGTGTTGACAATAGAAAATGCATAATTTAGTACCAAGTGTTCAAGGGTAGTGAGGTTACTTTTGAAGAGAGAACATAAATATTTGTGGAATTTCTTTCCATTCTTCCCTCAGTGTCATACTTGAAAGCTAGATTCCCTTTAGGAGTTTCCACCACAGAGCCCACAGATGCAGCTGTAATCCAAAACAGCCTGGTCATTTCCCCTTTTTGGCTATTCTCATTATTTTCTACAGGTTATGTACAAAGAAAACTTGGGAACAGGCATTCCAACCCCTGTCACTCCAGAGATCGAGAGAGTCAAACGCAATCAAGAGAACTTTAGCTCGGTATTTACAAATTTATCAAATAAGAAGCTCTGTTTCCCCACTTAAGTCTACTACGATAACCCATTATCCCTTTTTAAAAAGTAACATCTTAACAATCGTGTGTGTGTGTGTGTGTGTGTGTGTGTTGGGGGGGGTGTTATTACCTGACCAAAACCATCTGGACTTATAGAGTGACTTGCTTTTCTGGTGGTACTTTAACGTTTTTAGCAACTCACAAGTGTGAAAACTTAGATCTGAAATACTGTAAGTAGAATTAACACAAGATTCCTCATCATTATACTCATTTCCTATAACCCAATGCTTTGTGTTGTACTTTTTTATCCCCAGAATTAGCATGGTAGAATTCACCATTAAAGTTGTGAAGAAAAAGTAAAAGCATTATGCTTACTAAATATTACTCACTGAAAGACTCCCTCTTCACGCAAACTACCTGCCTCTAATTTTTTCCCTTCCTTAATCTTTGTGCCTGTTTTGAATGTCTTCTGGGTACTTTCTTGTATCTCACAGGTTTTGTACAAAGAAAATTTGGGGAAAGGAACCCCAACACCTATCACTCCAGAGATGGAGAGAGTCAAACGCAATCAAGAGAACTTTAGCTCGGTATTTCTTAGGGGGGCAAAAAATAAAATCCCTTAATTCTTATTTAAAATAATATTTTTAACACGTTACAAACATATGATTTTTCTTCCTGTAAAATTACTAAATTCATAAATGAAAATAATGATATCAAATATTACCTCAGTTTTCAACCCAAATCTAATTTAGTATTTACTTGAGTTCTGGTGTGAAATTTTAACTGTGTTTTCCCTAAAACATAACGACAGATCCCTTTCCTTAAAAACCCATAATATTCAGTGTTTCCCCCCCCCAAACCCTCCTTTTAATAACAACAGGTGTTTCTAACTGGTGTGACACAAGTCAAAAGTGNAAAAACCCATAATATTCAGTATTTTTTTTTCCCCTTAAACCCTCCTTTTAGTAACAACAGGTGTTTCTAACTGGTGTGACACAAGTCAAAAGTAAAAGTCTAACATCCCTTCAAAAGGTCAATGTTAACTAGAATTTTCTTTGTGCTTATTCTGGCTCTGTTTGATGTATTTTTTGTGTTTGTAGCTTTCTGTAAAAGAATGTGATTCTTAAATATTTTCATTCAAGAGATGGCAGAGCAATTTACCGTGAAGTCAGAAATGTGGCTCAGCTATTTTTTTGTATGCCATGTAAGCTATAAATGAGCTTCCCTTTGGAATAGTTTAAGGATCATTGAAAGCTAATATTTATTTAGCTTTTAATATCTATTAACATTTATTTTATCCCCCCCCAAACCTCTCTTTCTCTGGTTCCNAATGAGCTTCCCTTTGGAATAGTTTAAGGATCATTGAAAGCTAATATTTATTTAGCTTTTAATATCTATTAATATTTATTTTATCCCCCCAAACCTCTCTTTGTCTCTCTCTGGTTCGCTAATTAAGGTCTCCAACAACTCATTATGGATATTAATTTCAATTAACTTGAACACTGTTTGCTAAGGCCTCATCCTTCTGTCTCTGAGAGAGGTCACCTGTATTAGTGTAAGTGACTCCTGCCTGTAGCCTGGCAGCTATGCGTTTATTAATGCCACTCAGAGACAGCACACTGGGCGTGACTGAACTTCAAAGGTGGTCAGTTGTTCTATTTCTTAAAGCTGTTTAGGCCTATTTTATGCCATTATGAAAACAAAAATACTTTTAGGGACTGTTTTGAAGATCAAGTTACCTAAAAGATGGGTCAAAGCTGATGTGATTGTTGGTTTTGTGCACACAGATTTTGTACAAAGAGAACTTGAGCAAGGGGACCCCCATTCCTGTCACTCCTGAGATGGAGCGAGTCAAACGCAATCAAGAGAACTTTAGCTCGGTATTTCTTAGGGGGGCAAAAAATAAAATCCCTTAATTCTTATTTAAAATAATATTTTTAACACGTTACAAACATATGATTTTTCTTCCTGTAAAATTACTAAATTCATAAATGAAAATAATGATATNTTTTAACACGTTACAAACATATGATTTTTCTTCCTGTAAAATTACTAAATTCATATAATGAAAATAATGATATCAAATATTACCTCAGGTTTCAACCCAAATCTAATTTAGTATTTACTTGAGTTCTGGTGTGAAATTTTAACTGTGTTTTCCCTAAAACATAACGACAGATCCCTTTCCTTAAAAACCCATAATATTCAGTATTTTTTTTTCCCCTTAAACCCTCCTTTTAGTAACAACAGGTGTTTCTAACTTGTGTGACACAAGTCAACAGTAAAAGTCTAACATCCCTTCAAAAGGTCAATGTTAACTAGAATTTTCTTTGTGCTTATTCTGGCTCTGATGTATTTTTTGTTTGTGGCTTTTTGTAAAAGAATGTGATTCTTAAATATTTTCATTCAAGAGATGGCAGAACAATTTACCATGAAGTCAGAAATGTGGCTCAGCTATTTTTTTGTATGCCATGTAAGCTATAAATGAGCTTCCCTTTGGAATAGTTTAAGGATCATCGAAAGCTATTATTTATTTAGCTTTTAATATCTATTAACATTTATTTTATCCCCCCCAAACCTTTCTCTGGTTCCCTAATTAGAGTCTCCAACAACTCATTATGGATATTAATTTCAATTAACTTGAACACTGTTTGCTAAGGCCTCATCCTTCTGTCTCTGAGAGAGGTCACCTGTATTAGTGTAAGTGACTCCTGCCTGTAGCCTGGCAGCTATGCGTTTATTAATGCCACTCAGAGACAGCACACTGGGCGTGACTGAACTTCAAAGGTGGTCAGTTGTTCTATTTCTTAAAGTTGTTTAGGCCTATTTTATGCTATTATGAAAAACAAAAATACTTTTAGGGACTGTTTTGAAGATCAAGTTACCTAAAAGATGGGTCAAAGCTGATGTGATTGTTGGTTTTGTGCACACAGATTGTACAAAGAGAACTTGAGCAAGGGGACCCCCATTCCTGTCACTCCTGAGATGGAGCGAGTCAAACGCAATCAAGAGAACTTTAGCTCGGTATTCGGGAGAAAGCTCCTTTAATTCAAAATATAAAAAAATAATCATTTTCTAAAAAAACAAACTTCTATTGGTCCCTTTAAAATAATCAATTTAACATTTTTAAAATTTCATAAACTGAATTCTGTTTTCCACGTCTTTTACTTACCATTTGATTCTAACATTTTATACATCCCATAATAGTCCCTTAAAACTTTTAATTGGTTCCTTTCCTCCTCTTTTCAACTTTTATGTTGCTGCTGGGACTTTTGAAGTTCATTGATGTCCAAAAAACCCAAACGCTATAGCTATCATTTACTCGAGACTCTTTATTTAAGATGCTTCTGAGTTAGTGTTGCTCAAAGACACAGTACTTGAGGCCACATGTAGAAATAGTGGCTCTTGTTTGGGAACGGTGGTTGCCTTAACCTAGACCCTATCTGGATAAAGACAGGACAGAAAAAGAAGGCTCAGTATCAGAACCCAAAGCAGCCTTATCTTGATACTTGTGCTAATAAACAAACCATTCCATGACTAGAAATCCTTCTGATTTCTTTTAAATACACAAATCAGATCATAAATTTATATTTAATGCTACTTTTTATTTCATTAGTATTGCTGAAAAATTCTAGGATAGTCTGTGAAACTTCTGTAGAAGGATCTTAAGAGTTATTTGCCTGAGATAGAAAATCAAATGTTAATAGGAAAATTTAGCTGGAATTTTTTTGGGGGGGAGGAAGAGGGTGGAACAGGTTTGATCCAAAGTGGTTTTTAATTGTGAGTTCAAATACTTTGAAAAAGTTTGATTTTTCATGATTAGATCAGTAACTTTCTTTGGTCCCACTGTCTTTTGGTTTTGTTTTCCTTTAATTACTATTCACTAACAACCTTTCAACTTTGTTAAATTGTCAGTGTAAATTAATATCATTTTTGGAATGTTCACTGTTTTCCCTGTGGGATGATGATGGTGGTGGTGGTGGTGGTGACGATTTCTTCTTTTGGAAGAATTAAGGTTTGCATTAATTTTCAAAATTGTATTTTAATTATTTTCTTCTATATTAGAGTAAGTATATTGTTATTTAGATCTGAGATCTTAATGATCCTGGACAATTGTTTTTTTCCTAAGTAACCACTTGTATTCATTGTTACACAAATTTCATTTAGGCAAAATTGTCCAGTGGTACACAGAGTTTTTAAGATTCTATGGGAAATAAATAGTACTGTGTATTAAAACATTAACTTCCAGACTTGGCCACCTCCACAACTTGAATTTACTCAACAAAGACCAGTTTTGCTATACTGCATAGATTTGGCCTGGGGTTTTAAATACCTGTTATTCTGCAAAACAGATGTTCTATGGAGGGAAAATAAGTACTTGCCAATCTAATTAAAAGATAATTTTTCTATTGTACACTAAGCACTTTAGTGCTCTTATAAAACTATTTGTAATTTTTTCCTTAATTCCCAACACAGAAAACAAACCTTCAATATAACATGAGTTAATAGTGAGGTGAATATCAAATACACTGGCACTGTAGTTAAGGAAATAGAGCTGATTCTCATCCCGATTTGTGTTTGAAGAGACAGGTCGACTTGGTGAATTTGTCTTTTCTGTTTGATGTCTGTAGTCTCATACTAGGGTCCCTACAGGATAGATGAAAGGGCTGTTTTGACTGCGCTTGTTTTTTCTGGATGCTTTCTTGTGTTGTACAGGTGTTGTATAAAGAAAACCTCGGGAAAGGGATCCCAATTCCCATCACTCCAGAGATGGAGAGAGTCAAACACAATCAAGAAAACTTTAGTTCGGTATTTAAAAGAAAAAAAATCCCTTTAACTATTTTTAAACCAAAAATTAATGGCTATATTTTAAATCTAATCAGCTTATCCCAATAAAAACTCTGACATGTCTTGTTCACAACTTAATGCTGCCATCTCCTGTGAATCCGTTTCCCCATTTTGGTTAAACATTAATACCATCATTTGACTTTAAAAAAAGAAAAGTGTTCGGTATATATCCTAGCCTTTAAAAACATAACCTTCTCAGTGTCTAAGCACCCACATTTATCCTGCTTTGGCAAATTTGATCTGGATGTAAAGCTTACAAAAATGTATTTAGCAAAGATCGGAGTATTGGCCTCACTTCCTGTTCTAACCTTCTCTGTCCCTACTGGTATTCGTATAGATACTGTCAAGTTTCTTTTTTTAGCATCTTGTCATTGCTCTCCATTTGCTTTAAAAATAATTAATTCTTCCCCATATGTTCACCCAAACTAAATACTTGGACTTCTTTTGAAAGTCAACAAAAGAAGGTTTGTGCACATGTATCTTTATATATACAATGTTTATAAAAACCCAAATATCCTTATGTGGTTTATTAATAACATATCCAAATCAAAAATAACTTCCTTGGTTCTTTTGTCTCTTACTTTTTTTCTCTTCCTCATAACAAACTGGCAGGGACTAATTGTTCCTATTCATGGTGCACTCTTGCTGGGCGCTGCAGAGATTAATTCAAACAACAAAAGTAACAAAACTTTCCTTTCCTATCTCTTAGTTTTCTGCCGCTCTTTCCTGCATTCCCTTACTTATGACTTTACGCTCCTACAGGTTGGATTAGAAGCTTCTGGTATTTCCCTTCCTCCTACCTATTTTCTTCCTCTTTGCCCTTCTTCTCCCCACTTCTCCACAAAAGGGGAAAGTGGTTGATCGTTCTTTTTGTTCTGGATGCTTATCATACAGGTGCTATACAAGGAAAACCTGGGGACAGGAATTCCAATCTCCATCACTCCTGAGATGCAGAGAGTCAAACACAATCAAGAAAACCTTAGCTCGGTATTTTGGAAAGAAAGGGAAAAGAAGATGCCACTTAACCTCATAATTATATAATACTTAACATTATTCGTTTTTAAAACCCACTACCCTTCCTTTGTTTCTAATATATCTCACTTAGCAAAAGGACAATACTTTTTGCATTTTTATGTTACTACTTGGAGTCAACTTTTTAGAACATTTTAGTTAATTCTGATATCGATTCCATTTAGTATTTTTAAGTATATTTTTTTAATTTGCTTGGATAACAACAAAACTGAGTTCTAACATCTCAAACCCCCATGGAATTGTTGGGAGGCACTGTACTCATAGAAATGACAAAATAACATGAATAACTGACAGCCTTTCCCCAGCAGCTCCTAAGGTCCTTGCTACCCTAGAGACTCTGCTTCCCCAGCCCAACCATGGCCGCCATTAAAGTAGTTTGTGGCAGCTTGCCAAACTGTAACTCCTGGCTCCCTGGACTACTGTGTCATTTGGTAACAAGGAAGTTGAACTCACACTTAAAATCTTACAACAAATGTAATGTTACTTACGTTTTTTTTTTTTTTCCTGAATGCTTTCTCATTACACAGGTGTTGTACAAAGAAAATATGGGCAAGGGAACCCCTATACCTGTCACTCCAGAGATGGAGAGAGTCAAACACAATCAAGAAAATATTAGCTCGGTACTTTGGCAAGAAAACATAAAGCTACTTCTTTAATGATTTAAATAATACTTATTAATCCTACTTTTTAAAAACAACTTAAATTTTGTTGATCCCATTTATCCTTCTCTCCTAGAAGGCTACTCTTGGCTTTAACCCCATAATAACAAGATTGCTTTAATCTATAAAGTTCTAATATCAGGAAGTAACAGATTTTCCAATAAAATGTACTTTTGCTCATCTGTCCCCGAACTTACTATCTACTATCCTCAAGGTCTCTTTGTTTTACATACTCCTGAAATTTGGGGGGTGGCATGGTAGGTATGAGAGATCTTTCTGGAAAACGAGTTATTTTCTGTTTTTGTACCTATGACTTTAGGTTCTAATTTACCCTGTCAGATTTAGACAAAGAGACCTTGGGAAAAATAACCCCTGAGCCTCTCCTCCAAGGATAATGGCATTTCTATTTCATCTGGTATTTAAAAAAAAAAAAAAAAAAATTTTTTTTAAAAAACCACTTTTTTTTTTAGTTTGCTTGTATTAACAACAAAATCAAGTTCTAACAATCTCAAATCTCCCATGTGATTGTTTGGAGTCAGACTGCTGGGTCCAGCCCCCCCCCGCCCCCCCGTTTCCCATTATGTACATCTGGGGTGGGGGCCAGAAAATTTGCATTCTAGCAAGTGCTCAGGTGATGCTGACCTTGCTATTCAGGGACCCCACTTTAAGAACCACCACATTCTTGAACGCCATTTCCCAAACTTCCCGTGTCCCCATGACTGACACTGAAGGGAGACACTTGAGGTAAAGGATTTATCATGGCGCTAGTGATTTCATTGCTGAAAGCGCTTTTCTTTAGTGATAAGTTGGATGAACTAAAGCAGGAGGCAGAGCACAGATGACTGCAGGGGGGACAAAGGAGGAATCCTTGTTTGTGGGCCCACAATTTATGGATGTGTCTATATGAGTTTAAGTGCTGCCATACAGGGAGCAGACCCACCTTCTCGGTGTCAGTCAAGTGCATTTCCCCTAAGTCCTGTTAAGATGATCTGTCTGGTGCTTGAAATGCATAGATGAGCAGTAAAATGAAGGCCGTCTCTCATCCCTTTTGGGCACCTTGCAAGTTCTGCCTTGCAGTCTGCCAGGATTTCAGGGCACAGTCCTACCCTGGAAATGTGTGTCTTGCTGTAACTACGCTCAACTTGGGAAACACACTCCTTTCCACCTAACCTTATTGCCCAAATGGTTTGGCACCCTGAGCCTCATAACAAATTATCTATTCCGTTTAATCTTTTGGTAACTGTGATTTTTTTTTTCTTTTTGCCTTTTTGGATCCATTCGACTCGCATAGGTTTTGTACAAAGAAAATGTGGGGAAAGCCACCCCAACCCCTGTCACGCCAGAGATGCAGAGAGTCAAACGCAATCAAGAGAACATTAGCTCGGTATTGTCTTGAGAAATGAAAGTGCTTTTAATTTTGCAAAGTAACCCCTGCAGTTTGGCCTGCTCCTAACTCCGTCCCAGGTTAAAAAAAAGCAAAATGCCAGTTTTTTAGAATCTCCTGTAAATGATATATGATACTTACTATTGCCATTAACTGTTTTTAAGCTTTCTTCTTCAGAGCTGTTCTCACTTATGTAACAGATTAAACATGGAGTTTTCTCCCCCAAATTGCATTATGTTTAATAGCCTGAATATGGCCTCTTCATGATTTTCGGGTCCAACTTTGTATCTCACAGGTGTTATACAAAGAGAACCTGGGGAAAGCAACCCCTACACCCTTTACTCCTGAGATGGAAAGAGTCAAACGCAATCAAGAAAACTTTAGCTCGGTATTTCGGAGAGGAAAAAAGAAATTGTTACACTTTTAATAAGCCTGGCAAATATGGTTATGTCACTAATTTATCTCACAGTTTTCCCAAAACTTTGGTTTATTTTTTGAAATTCTTTACCCACTTAAAAACAAAACAACCCCACCAGCTCAACCTAATTTCTTTCTTCATCTTGTGCTTTATACAATAACATTTTAATGGCTTCATCTTCCTGACGTGTTTCTTATAGAGTGTGATATAATTGAGCTGTAACATCAGCTAGATGATGGTTTTCAGAACTGGTTTTCTGCTCTCTGATGTCTGGATGCTCTCTTGGCTCCTCTAGGTATTATACAAAGAGAATATGAGAAAAGCAACTCCGACACCTGTCACTCCAGAGATGGAGCGAGCTAAGCGCAACCAAGAAAACATTAGCTCGGTATTGTCTAGGATTAAACACAGGAGTAGTGCAACGACTTGGAAAATAACATTTTAACATCATATAAACACGCCTTTCTCATTCAACTGGAAAGCACACTAAAATGAAATGAAAAAAAATGCAACATCTTGAAAAATAACATTTTAACACCATAAAAATGTGCACCTTATTCAATTGAAAATTTACATTAAAATTAACACAACTGTGCTTTTAAATTCCAAATGATCATACTAAGAAATAACAATTGCCAATGTTTTCTCTTCCTTTTATTTTACTGGGGGGGGTAGTCTTACATAACCAACTGTAACAAACTGACTTCCTAACATCCTGAATGTTCTGCTCCCCTTTATTATTAAGGTACTCTATGAAACAGGTAATACTCTGAGACGGATGTCTTCTTTGGCTTTGATATTTTGGGTTTTTCATGTCTGGAGGACTTTGATTTCTGTATTAACATTGGTTTATGAAATCTGTGCATAAACCTATGACAATGATCACTTGTTGAAAAGGATAGTTGTTTGGAACATCCGGCTGGCTCAGAAGAGCATGCGACTCTTGACCTCAGGGTCGTGAGCTGAAGCACCATGCTGGGGGTAGAGATTACTTAATTAAACTTTAAAGAATTTAAAAGGATAGTTGTTTTGAATGTCAGAATCCGATCTAGTGCCAAATACCATCCAATCTGCTGGTGCTGCAATTCCTAGCAAATTCCGGAGACCACTTTCTTCCTATCCTCTCTGAAATTCTGTTTTGTCTCCTTTGAAAATTAAAAGTTGCATTTTCAAAGTCAAAACATGTCCTTTTTCTCCTGATGAGAGCCCTGCCCATTGGTCCTCATGCTTATCTGTCCTGCTGTTATCAAGAATATCACTGGGTCCTTTCAGATGACTCAAACTTCCCTCCCCAACTACTTTTTATCTCCATGTGTTGGAAAAGTTTTTGAGGCTTTAAAATTAGAACACTACCATGACCTGTAACTGAATTCATGGTGTCTCCTCTTTCAGGTTCTTTACTCTGATAGCTTCCGGAAACAAATACAAGGCAAAGCTGCCTATGTCTTGGACACTCCAGAGATGAGACGGGTGCGGGAGACCCAACGCCACATCTCAACGGTGAGTCAGAAACTCTTAAGGACTGATGGACCAGTCTGCTGGACCATGTGGAAAAGGAAATGATCACATCATCATATTTTCACAAAATCAATTCATGAAATTTCAGGTGAAATATCATGAAGACTTTGAGAAACACAAGGGTTGCTTCACACCAGTGGTGACAGACCCTATCACCGAACGAGTAAAGAAGAACACACAGGACTTCAGTGACATTAACTACCGAGGTATTCAGAGAAAAGTGGTAGAAATGGAACAAAAACGGAATGACCAGGATCAGGAGACCATTACAGGTATATAAGCCCAGGGCGGGAATCAACTCTAACAACTCTAAGGGGATCGAAGAACAAGTGGCATTACCCATAGGAAGCTAAAGGATAAAGTACTTCAGCCTGTGTTTTCACCAGCTGTGAAAGAAAACCATTGTTTCACAGTTTGTAAAGCTGGTATCTTTCCTACCTTATGCTTTGTTCTCCTCTGAGAAGTCATGACCAGAATTAAGCTAAATTAGTGTTAGTCCTCCTGTGGTTAAGTTCATGCCTTGCTTTCCAAGCTATTAGGAGTCCTCCAAGAACATCTGTTCGGATCCTTGATCTCACTTGCAGGTTTTCGTGTCTGGCGTACTAATCCTGGCTCAGTGTTTGACTATGATCCAGCAGAAGACAACATTCAGTCACGAAGCTTACACATGGTTAATGGTATGTTATAGCTTACAACATGAAGGTCACCATTTATTGGGCTAGGGTCAATGACCTCTAGGAAACTAGAGTTTTCAGTGTTGAGATGTCCTTCAGCATAAAAACACCTTGCTGACTAGTGGGATGGTATCATCTTCGAGGCAAATTTAAGTCAGGGAAAGACGGTCTCACTGCCTCTGTGTAAATCTTCTTCAAGCCCCATTACCACCATTTTGTTTCTAAAGAAGAAAAAGTAGACATCTTTCTACTGGAGAAATAAGAAAAAAAACATAAGCAAAGGGAAGAGCATGAATTTACCTTTGGCAACTTTCCAAACACTCCTATGTCATCAAGGAAGGCTGTTAATTGAACAGAACAAGCCACATGCGTTTATGCCTTCTGTTCACGTTAAAATGTATACTACGGTAGTGTCTGTTCTTAAAGGGGTCACACTCTAGTCTGCTGATGGAGAGAAGTCGATCACTGGGTACACCCTGACGTGTGTAGTTCTAAAGGTCTGCACACAAATACTCAGGTAATGGGCATTTACGTTAATTTGGAAGTAAGGGAGGACTTTCTGGAGAAGCTGAAGGTGGAATCTGATATATTTGTGAGCCAGGCAAAACGGGCAGGGTGGAAGGAAGAAGTTCTGCTCCGAGACAGACTCTGGCATTCTGAAGCCTGGCTGTGCTATTTAGCAGCTATACGACCTTTGATGAGGTACTTCAGCTGTCATGTGGAAACGAGGATGGCAACCATACATATAGGGTTTCGAGGGTTTATTTTTTTTTAATTTAATTTTTTTTAAAAGATTTATTTATTTGACGGAGAGACAGCCAGCTAGAGAGGGAACACAAGGGAAACAGGCAGGGGGCGTGGGAGAGGAAGAAGCAGGCTCCCATCGGAGGAGCCTGTTGTGGGGCTCGATCCCCACGCCCTGAGCCGAAGGCAGACGCTTAGTGACTGAGCCACCCAGGCGCCCCTCGAGGGTTTAATCCATGGGAGTCTACTGAAAACATGCTTAGCAATCAACCCACCCCACCGCGCACCAAGACTGTTTCACGTCTGCCCCCCTCTCTCCCTTCCCCCCAGCACAAGCGCAGCGCCGGAGCCGGGAGCAATCGCGGTCTGCCAGCGCTGTGAGCATCAGCGGCGGCGAGGACAAGTCCGAACACTCGGAAGCCGCTGATCAGCGCCTCTCCACCTACAGTGATGGTGGGGTCTTCTTCTCGGCAACCTCCTCAGGTACAAATGCACGGCCCACCCGCTTGCTGGGTTACTAGCACAGATGCTTTGAGTGAAAAAAATGAAAAAATCTGGATCATTTCTTCTGATGAGAAAAGACTAGAATTGTGGAGAGGTACGTGAAACCAGGTGTTTCACTTTTCATTAACTTTATTAGAGCCTCCTTTCTTGGAAATCATTGTGAGGGGACAAGAGAGCACTGCTCAGCTGTTTAACACAGATTAAATGGTGTCTGGTCACCTTTTCTTCTTACAAACTACTGCCCCCTACCTTTTAGCTTACAAACATGCAAAAACCACGGAGCTCCCACAACAGCGATCATCTTCAGTTGCCACCCAACAGACAACAGTATCCTCTATCCCATCTCACCCATCTACTGCTGGGGTAAGTAGACAATCAAGAGCTTACTCGAATCATTCTTTTCCAGTGTGCAATAATGATTATCAGTATTCTGGATGGGTTTTGTTGTTGTTTTAGAGCCAAACCTTCTGTTTTATGCAGTGCTCTTTTAATACACATCATGTTACCAGCAATATCAGAAAGCCTTCATTACCAAACTCCAATTAAAACAAACTAAACAAATGATCACTTGGGGCTCATTGGTCCCACCCAGTACATTAAAGTATTTGCTGCTTGGAATCATTCTTCAAGAATATGTATATGTATACATGTGTCACACATATAAATGTGTCATTATCTTAGATCTCCCTTGTTAATATATATATTGAAGAGATAAGTCAATCATGCTTACAATTCACCAGCTTACTTTTAAAACTCTTAGTTTAAAACCCTGGACTCATTCATAATACCACAAAAACATAATTCTTTAGGGTTGAAGTAAAAGTATTTGTATTAAAAAAAAACTATAAAGAAAACTCTCTTTACTAAAAGACAAAGATCTAAATAAGTATTGAGACCCATTATATTTCAGGAACAGAATCTTGTAAAGTTGTCATTTCTTCTGAATTAAATCCATAAATTCAAGGCAGCTCCAATCAAAATCCTAGAAGCATTCTGTACATTAATTCTAAAATTTATTTGGAAGAATAATCAAGTAAATTTTGAAAATGACAATAGAAAATTATTAACCAGATAAGAGCAAAACATACTATAAAGTTATTATCATTAAATATGGATTTAGCAGGGGAATAGATATGAAAATAGATGAGGTCCAGAAATGGACCCTAAAAGAATTACAAATCAACAGGGGGAAAAAATCAAAATTGTAAAATAGTACAGAAAAGTAGAGACTAATTTTACAATACTGGGGACAAGGAAGGCCTACATCAGCAGGTTCTAGAACCTAGGAATGTGAAAGAAAAGACTGCATATTTGGCCATAAAATTTTAAATGTTTTGTAACAAAAACAAGTCAGACTGGGAGAAAATATCTCCAGCATACATAACAAAAAGATTTACATCTAAAAAGCCTAACACAGAAATACATTGGCAAATTATTCCCCTTCTGGTCAAAATAAGAAAGACCTGGAAGCAAATGAATTAGACAACTTACAGCAAAAGAGACAGAAATAGCCAACAAAAAAAGATGTCCACCATAACTGCAAGCCAGGAATATGCAAATTAATAAATATTATATTAGAACATTATGGTAGTGAATTTTTAAAAAAATTAAAATGCACATACCATTCGATCTACTCCTTTCACCTTTACAAGCTTTTTCTGAAATACTTGCCTAAAGAGAAACATTAGGGGATTAGTGTAAGAAAAAATGGTTAACAATTAAATGTCCAGAAGTATAGAAATGGCTAATTTGTGATCTTACTAAAATACAGAATTCTCTGTAGCAGTAAAAAGTATAAGTATGAGATCTATATTTATATGGAAAAGTCCTGAAGCTATATTAAATGGAAAGAATGGGTCAGATTATTAATCACGGTAATTGTTTCACATATGTGGGGGGGGACCTATCCTCGAATATGAATATATGTATGTATATTTCAGAATGCTAGGAAAAAATATGCAGGTTACATACCAAATTACTAACCTGTACCTGCTCCTATGAAGGCAATTTGGACACTTTCAATTTTTGTTATTTTTGTCTAGAGATGGTTACAATTTAAAAAATTATTTTGCTGCTGTAAAAACACCTACCTTCTTACCACATTTTTAAGTGTTTAGTACATTCTTGTTTACTGTAGGTTCAAACTTATGTACAGATCTCTAGAGCTTATTCAAATTGCTTAACTGAAACTTTATCCTTATTCCATTAGTAATGCCCCATTTTCCCTTTCTACCATGTTAGTTTTTTGTTTTGTTTCGTTTTGTTCTTTTTTTAAATGTGGAGGATAGTGTTTAGAAACTTTTACTGTTAGTATGCTCCCAAATTGCCAGCGTGAAAGATACATGCAATACTACTTTCTCAAAAGGGAAGAAAAGGCCATATACAAAATAAGCACATTCTTTTTTCATACACACGGTTTTATGAATATATTAACATACTATTAAGGTCATTTGAAGTGTACAGGTCCACGATTTTATTTCATTTAGTTATAAAATTAGATTGTAGTAGTGGTTGAATAACATTTTATCACTCTAAAAAACCCCTTGTACTCAACAGTCACTCCACTTCCTGAGCCTCTCCCTCCCCCGCTGTCCAATCCAAGGGATGCACTCATGTACTTTGTCTCTTTGCCTATGCAAGACATTTCATCTAAATGAAATCATACAATATGTGGTTTTTTATGACTGGTTTCTTCTACTTAACGCTCTGAGGTTCATCTAATTGTATCATACAGCAGTAACTCATTCCTTTTTATTACCAAATATTGCAATGTATGGAAATACCACCCTTTTTTCTTTCACTCATCCATTGGGAGGCAGTTGGGTTGCTTCCATTTTTTGGCTGCTATAAATGATACTGCTGTGAATGTGGATATACAAGTTATTGTACAGACCTATGTTTTCATTCCTCTTGGGTAAATACATAGGACTGCAGTACGGTTAACTTCTGTATTTAACATGGGAGGAACTTGCAAAAACTCTTTTCAAAGTGGCTGCACCATTTTACATTCCCATCAGTTTATAAAATTTCTCCACATCCTCCCCAATACCTATTATTGTTTTTTTGATTATCACCATTCTAGTGTGTGTCATGTGGAATTTCATTGTGGTTTTCCCTGACGATTAGTAATGTCAAGTATTTTTTTCATGAGCTTATGGGCTATTTGTACATCTCCTTTGGAGAATTCAGATCCTTTGTCTCCTCTCCCACCTTTTTTCCAGTATTGAATGGTAGGAGTTCTTTATGTTTTCTGGATGGTAATCCCTTACCAGATACAAAATAGGAGAAATTATTTGCAAATTGTGTGAATAGTCTTTTTACTTTCCTGGCGGTGGTTGTACGTTTTCTTTTGTGCAACTTAAGTTTGTGGAGTAAGTCATAAGAGATCTTAAAATTAGACATTTGGGTTGACTGTTGCAAATCTAATACATATTTTCTTACCTTTCTTCATCTTCACAAATAGAAGATCTTCCGTGCCATGTACGACTATATGGCTGCTGATGCAGATGAGGTGTCCTTCAGAGATGGAGATGCTATTGTGAATGTGCAAGCGATTGATGAAGGGTGGATGTACGGCACCGTGCAGAGGACGGGCAGGACCGGCATGCTGCCGGCCAACTACGTGGAGGCTGTTTAGGCATGTCAGTATCACACCTGTGTGCAGGACCTGTACATCCTGCAGTATTTCAGCTCAGACTTTCCACCATTAGCTAAGTCCTCAAGCTGCCTAATGGTTTTTCTGTGTCAGTATGATTAATAGTTGTACCATCCCTTGTTTCTATATGAACCTTGGTAATTCTCCAGTAAAACAGATGTTAATATCTCTAATTGTCCAATTATTAAACTAGATTTACTTCTTTATTTTCTGGACTTGGACATAGAACTGGAGACATTAAACACACAGGTTCATTATTTTTAAAATTGTCATTATTAAATTTTCCACAGTGTTTTAAAGGAAGTTTACTTATAGAAAAGTTTATGCAATGTTATTGCTGTATCAACCCAGAGTCTTTCTCCATTATGAAATGTTTAACATATTTTAAAACAAGGATTCTGAACATGTTAAACAAACACATTAAAGAAAAATGGCAGAAATACCTTTTCCTTGCTTACCAAATGCTGATGCTTTTAATTCTATTCCAGTTCTGAAGTTAGTTAGTTATAAAGGTGAGTCAATATAAACTGTGGATAAGCTACTAATAAAGTCTGTAATTCTGCAGTAAACACCACTGATGCAATGACTTATTTTTAATAGTTTTATGACTGACAAATTTCAGTAAACCAAATCCATTACTTTAGATTTCACTTAAAAAAATGTACCGTTAAAAATGCACAAGCATAGGCTCTCTCAGAACTACTGTGTTCAGCAAGCTTCCCTTATGGCTCAGCTGATAACATTTTAGAAACAAACAACTGTGGGATCAGCAGTGGATAGCTGGGAAATGGATGGCACTGCATGCCCCATCCCTACTATTTCTTACAGACCTGCTCCCTCCAATATGCCTTTGGCCAGAGTCCATCCAAAGTGGTGTCATAAGTCTGGCAGTATGCAAGCAGCCTCAACAGGGGCCAGAACCGCTCCACAGTGACTCCTGCCCTGAGGAGAAGGAAAGAAAGACAACCACACACACCAGCCCAACTGTGGCTCCAGCAGTGGACTGAGAGCAGACATCAGTCCTGACTGTAGGCCCCACCCACCACAGAAAGCTTCTCAGAGGACAACACAGGAAAAGCAACGGGCAGTTCCATAACTACTGCATCTCTAGCGAACACCTGGTCTGACTCAACTCAAGCCCAAGGTGGCCCCAGACTGGTCCACTAGCACCATGGGGATGAAATCCTGTCCACAAGTGGCAAAGAGAGCCACTGCAGATGACTGGATTGAAGGCAAACATGACTCAACCACAAAGTAGGGTACACTCAACACACATAGGAGACAGCCCTGAAGAGTCAGGTTCTGGTGAACAGGGCATATTGTGCAGCAGGACACGACAAGACCTCTTCTTCATACGGCCCCTACTTGCAAGAGCAGGAGCTGTAGCTGACTTTCCTAACAAAGAGAAACAGACACAGAGTTAGTTAGATAAAATGAGTCAGAGGACTATGTCCCAAATGAAAGGACAAATCACAGCAAGAGACCTAAAAAAAAAAAAAAAAAAAAAAATGAGCTAAGTAATATGTCTGATAGAGAATTTAAAGAACTAGTCATAGAGATACTCCCTGTGCTTGAGAAAAGACTTGACCTTGGTGAGGTGCTTAACAAAGAGAAAACATGAAAACCAGAGATAAACTCAGTAACTGAAATTAAAAATATAATGGAATAAAAAATATATACTGGAATAGACTAGAGAAAGCAGAACAAAGTGCTCTGGAGAACAGAGTAATGGAAAACAGAGTAATGGAAAGCAATTAAGCTGAACAGGAGAGAGGAACAAATAATAAAAAAAATGAAAATAGACTACGAAAAGTAAGTGACTCCATTAAGCATAATAGCGTTCGCATTACAGGAATCTCAGAAGGAGGAGAGAAAAGCGGGCAGAAAATTTATTTGAAGAAATGATAGCTTAAAACTTCCCAAATCTAAGAAAGGAAACCAATTTCAGATCCAGGAGCCATCAGAAAGTCCCCAACACAGCCCAAGGAACTCCATACCAAGACTCACAGTAATTAAGATGGCAAAAGGACTGATAGAGAATTTTAAAAGCAGCGAAAGAAAACAGTTACATACAAGGGAAACCCCATATGGCTGTAGGTGGATTTTTTCAGCTGAAACCATAGGCCAAAGAGGAGTGGCATGACAAAGTGCCAAAAAGAAAACAAAGTACAAAACACCTGAGACCTAGAATACTCCATCCAGCAAGGCAAGGCTATCATTCAGAATGGAAGGAGAGAGGAGTTTCAAGATAAACAAAAAGTTAAAGGAATTCATGACCACTAAGCCAGTCCTACATGAAATGTTAAAGGGGACTCTGAGTGGAAAGACAAGTAGTATGAAGAAAAGTAAGAAGCACAAAAGCAATAAAATTATCTAGAAAAATAAGTCAAGGAATCCACAAAATAAAAGGATGTAAATTATGACACAGTGTTACAAAAACATTGAGGGGAGAGAAGAATGGGTTAAAACTTAAGCCACTATCAGCTTAATATAGAGTACTATATGCAAAAGATGTTTTATATATACCTAATGGTAACCACAAAAGTAACATATGCAAAAAATAAAGAGAAAGGATCCCAACTACATCACTATAGAAAGCTAGCAAACCATGAAAGAAAACGAGAAGGAACAGAGAAAAACTACAAAAACCACCATAAAATAAGTAACAAAATACGTACATACCTATCAATAATTACTTTGAATGTAAATGGAGTAATGCTCCAATCCAAAGATATAAGGTGATGGAACAGATGAAAGGTAAGACCCATCTACACACTGCCCACAAGAGACTCATTTCAGACCTAAAGATACACACAGATTGAAAGTGAAGGAAAGGAAAACCAGTTACATGCAAATGAAAGTAAAAAGAAAGCTGAGATAGCAATACTTACATCGGACAAAAGAGACTAAAAAACAGTAACGAGAGACAAAGGACACTATATAATCATAAAAGAACAATCCAATAAGAAGATACAATAATTGGGGGTGCCTGGCTGGCTCAGTAGGAAGGGCATGTGACTCTTGATCTCAGGACTGTGAGTTCGAGCCCCATGCTGGGTGTAGAGATTACTTAAACTTTTTAAAAAAGATATGATAATTGTAAACCGGGAGCATCCAAATATATAAAGCAGCTAATAACAAAGATAAAGGAAGTAACTGATGGTAATACAATAGTAGGCAACTTAAACACCCCACACATCAATGGACAGATCATCCAAACAGAAAATCAACAAGGAAACAAGAGGCTCTGAATGATACAATAGACCAGATGGATCTAGCAGATATATTCTGAACATTCCATCCTAAAACAGCAAAACACACATTCTTTTCAAGTGCACATGGAACATTCCCCAGAAGAGATCACATATTAGGCCACAAAACAAGTCAACAAATTCAAAAAAATTAAAACCATACCATGTGTCTTTTCCTACCATAACACTATGAAACTAGAAATCAACCACTAGAAAAAATCTGGAAAAAACACAAATACATGGAGGTTAAATAACATGCTACTAAACAATGAATGGGTCAACCAAGAAATCAAAGAGAAAATTAAAAAATACATGGAGACAAAAGAAAATGAAAATGTAAGGGTCCAAATTCTTTGGGACATTGCAAAAGCTATTCTAAGAGGGAAGTTTATAGCAATACAGGCTCACCTCAAGAAGAAGAAAAATCCCAAACCCAACCCTAGACTTAAAGGAGCTAGAAAAGGAAGAACAAATAAAACCCAAAAACAGAAGAAAGAATAAAAATTAGAGCAGAAATAAGCAAAACAGAAATTAAGGAAACAATAGAACAGATTATTGAAACCAGGAGCTGGTTCTTTGAAAAAAAACAACATAATTGATAAACCTTTAGCCCAGTCTCCTCAACAAAAGAGGACTCAAAATCAGAAATGAAAGAGGAGAAATACCAACCAACACTACAGAAATACAAAGGATTAAAGTATTATGAAAAATTATATGCCAATAAATTGGACAACCTAGAAGATTTGGATCAATTACTAGAAACATATAACCTCCCAACACTGAATCAGGAAAAAATAGAAAACTTGAGTGATTACCAGCAATGCAACTGAATCAGTAATTTTAAAAAATCCCAACAAACAAAAGTCCAGGACCAGATGGCATCACATGTGAGCTCTACCAAACATTTAAAGAAGAGTTAACATCTGAGAAGGACATATCATATGCACCCCAATGTTCACAGCAGAACTGTCCACAATAGCTAAACTGTGGAAGGAGCTGAGATGCCCTTCGACAGACGAATGGATAAAGATGATGTGGTCCATATATACAATGGAATATTACTCAGCCGTCAGAACGATTACCCAACATTTGCAACAACATAGACGGAACTGGAGGAGATTATGCTAAGTGAAATAAGTCAAGCAGAGAAAGACAACTATCATATGGTTTCACTCATTTGTGGAACATAAGGAATAGCAGGGAGATCGGTAGGAGAAGGAAAGGAAGAATGGGGGGGTAAACAGAAAGGGGAATGAACCGTGAGAGACTATGGACTCTGGGAAACAAACTAAGGGTTTCAGAGGGGAGGGAGGTGACGGATTGGGATAGGCCGGTGATGGGTATTAAGGAGGGCACGTATTGCATGGAGCACTGGGTGTTATACACAAACAATGAATCATGGAACAATACATCAAAAACTAATCATGTACTGTATGGTGACTAACATAACATAATGAAAATTTAAAAAAATAAAGAAGAGTTAGTACCTAGTCTTTTCGGGGCGGCTGGATGGCTCAGTCGGTTAAGTGTTTGCTTTCAGCTCAGGTCATGAGCCCCGCTCATCAGGCTGCCTGCTTAGCAGGGAATCTGCTTCTCCCTTTGCACCCACCCCCTTGGCTCACGTTCTGTCTCTGTCTCTCAAATAAATAAAAATCTTAAAACAAAACAAAGTCTTCCCAAACTATTCCAAAAAATTAAAGAGGAAGAAAACTTCCAAATTCATTCTATGAGGCAGCATTATCCTGATATCAAAACCAGATAAAGACACTACAAAAAAAGAGAACTACAGGCCAATATCTCTCATGAACACAGATGCAAAAACACTCAACAAATTTTAGCAAACTGAATTCAACAATACATTAAAAAAATCATTCGCCATCATCAAGTGGGATTTATTCATGGGATACAAGGGTGGTTCAACATCCACAAATCAGTCAACATGACATTACATCAACAAGAGGAAGGAAAAAGCCACATGATCATTTCAACAGAGGCAGAAAAAGCATCTGACAAAGCACAACATCCATTCATGATAAAAACCCTCAATAAAGTAGGTTTAGAGGAAACGTATCTCAACATAATAAAGGCCGATTCTGAAAAACCCACAGCTAACATCATACTCAATGGTGAAAAACTGAGAGCTTTCTCCCTATGGTCAGGAACAAGACAAAGATGTTCACTCTTAACCACCTTCACTATGTTGAATAGAATTGGAAGCCCGAGTCACAGCAATCAAAGAAAAAGAAATAAAATGCAACCAAATTGGTAAGGGAGAACTAAAACTTTCACTATCTGTAGATGACATGATTCCATACATAGAAAGCCCTGAAGACCACCAAAAAACTACTAGAACTGATAAATGAATTCAGTTAAGGTCACAGGATACAAAATCAATATACAGAAATCCATTGCGTTTCTATACACTAATAATGAAGCAACAGAAAGAGAAATTAAAGAAACAATCCCATTTACAATTGCACCAAAAAATAATAAACACACCTAGGAATAAACTTCACCAAGGAGGTAAAAGACCTGATACCGAAAAAGTATAAAACCCTGATGAAAGAAACTGAAGATGACACAAACAAATCCAAAGATATTCCATGCACATGGATCGGAAGAATAAATATTGTTAAAATGTCCTTAATAACCAAAGCAATCCATAGATGGAATGTAACCCCTATCAAAACCCAACAGCATTTCTCACAGAAGTACAACAATCTTAAAATTTGAATGGAACTACAAAAGGCCCCAAATAGCCAAAGTGATCTTGAGAAAGACCAAAACAGGGTATCACAATCCCCCAAAACAAGATATATTACAAATCTGTAGTAATCAAAACAATATGGTACTGGCACAAAACCAGACACACACAGATCAATGGAGCAGGACAGAAAGCCAAGAAACAAACCCATGATTACACAATCTTTGACAAAAGAGGCAAGACTATGCAATGTGAAAAGGACAGTCTCTTTAACAAATGGTGTTTGGAAAACTAGACAGTTACATGCAAAGGAATAAAAGTGGACCACTTTCTTATACCATACGCAAAAATAAACCAAAAATGGATTAAGGACCTAAATTTGAGACCTGAAACCATAACAATCCTGGAAGTAGAGTGCATACACATTATCTCTGATACTGACTGTAGCAACTTTTTTTTCATAGCAGCATTTTTCTAGATATGTCTCCTAAGGCAAGGGAAACAAAAGCAAAAATAAATTAGTGGGACTATTATCAAAATAAAAAGCTTCTGCACAGCAAAGGAAACAATCAACAAAACTAAAAGACAATCTACCAAAGAGAAGATATTTGCAAATGACATATCTTATAAAAGGTTCATATCCAAAATATATAAAGAACTTATACAATTCACCAAAAACACAATCTAAATAAAAATGGGCAAAAGACATGAACAGATATTTCTCCAAAGACATACAGGTGGCCAACAGACACATGAGAAAATGCTAAACATCACAGATCATCAGGGAAATGCAAATCAAAACCACAATGAGGTATCACATCACACCTCATGCCTGTCAGAATGACTAAAATAAAAAACACAAGAAACAAGCATTGGCAAGGACGTGGATGAAAAGGAACCCTCACGCACTGTTGGTGGGAATACAGACTGGTGGTACAGCCACTACAGAAAAGAACTATGCAGGTTCCTCAAAAAATTAAAAATGGAACTACCCTATGATCCAGTAATCACACTATTTAACCAAATATTAAAACATTAATTTGAAAAGATGCGCACCCCTATGTTGATGCAACATTATTTACAATAGCCAAATTGTGGAAGCAGCCCAACCATCCATCCATAGAAAAATGGATAAAAATGTGGGATACATATAATGGAATGTTACTTAGCCACAAAAAAGAATGAAATCTTGTCATTAGCAAACACAGATGAATCTACAGGATATAACGCTAAGTGAAATAAGAGAAAGGCAAATACCACATGATTTCACTTATATGTGGAATTTAAGAAAAACAACAACCTAACAAAGATAAAAGGAGACAAACAACCAGACTCTTAACTACTGAGAACTGATGGTTATCAGAATGGAGGTTGGTTGGGGGGGGGTGAGGGGAGGAATTGGTAAAGTGAAGGGGATTACGGGTACATTTATCATAAGCATGAAGTAATGTACAGAATTGCTCAATCACTATACTGTACACCTGAAACTAACACTGCATGTTAACTATGCTGGAATTGAAAGGAGCAAAATAAAAGGAAAAAAATTTGCATACATTTTCAATGCCAATTTATTATTTATCTGTTTAATAATGCAATTTGCTTCCTTGTTTGTAATGCATGGTGTTGGGGGAGCCCTATGGAAAATGGTATCTAGGGAGGGAGCCCATGGAAAATGAGGAAGCTTTAAAAATGAGTTGTCACTCTGGCTCCTCCACTCGGGGGAAACATGGCCTGAGAGGGGCTAAGTACAATGGAAAGAAGTAGGCAACTGGCCTCCCCAAATACACATCCTTAATTTAAGTGCTAATTTAAATTTAGAAATAGGTTATAAATTCACTACTGCAAAACTAAAAATTAAACTTATGCTAAAAAAAAAATAGCTATCTATGGGATCGAATCCTAACCTCAGGGGATCTTTCTAATCTGTAGCCGTTAAGTTGACAGCACAAGGCAAAAACGTTAAACTGTCCTCAAGCTTCTTAATTTGTCTCTCTCTCGAGGAGACTCACAGTAAGCACACATTAGTGCAGAATGCACACGTGTGAATGCTCGGAGACCACATTTGTGTGCCAGGCACCACACTAGATGCTGGGGTTAGAGAGATGAACCAGAGACTGTTGGTGTCCTTATGAAACTCAACAGTCTCACAAAAAAGGCAGGCCATGCCGAAGTGTCCTAATGGTGGGAGAGGCAGCCACTCTGCCATCTTCAATCTTCCTTTAACCTGGGTTAAAAATCCAGGTGAAACACAGCAATACCATAGTGTGCTATTTTTCCAACCTTTGGGAACAAAGTTTATGCTGTCTCAGTTATGATAAATGTTTCAGTTTTAAAATTTTCTATTCACTTTTTAAGGCTGCCAAAGCATACTTTGCAGTTGCTCTTACAGATAAACACAATTTTCATCTAATTCTAGGGCTTTTAGTTAAAAGCTTGGAAATTTTTCAAACAGAAAAATAGAGAATCCTACTATACGCACCTCCTGTAGCCTCACAAGGTTTCAATTCATGGCTGATCTCGTTTTGTCTACCCTACCAATGCTCTCCTCTGTTAAAGCAAATCCTACCAATCACATCTTAAAACAATCACAACTGACAAACCTTAAAACACCTGACAATCCATATCCAGGGCTCAATTTTTCCCGCTTATCCAACTTTCAAGACTTCTGCTTAGAACCCCATTCTGTCAACACAGTGATACCAGGGAAGTCCTTTGTACAGATATCCACTACCACACAGAAAACCTATGGCTGCAAAGATCCTCAGTGACTAGCTGTTCATACCATCTGCAAGAAGTT
The DNA here is from genome assembly GCF_002007445.2 of Ailuropoda melanoleuca. Lineage (NCBI taxonomy): Eukaryota > Metazoa > Chordata > Mammalia > Carnivora > Ursidae > Ailuropoda > Ailuropoda melanoleuca. The sequence continues at coordinate 122,683,434 of NC_048219.1, read as the reverse complement.
ATAAAAGAGATCAATTGGCAACTGAGTTATATTGGAGTCAGAGTCAGAACTCCAACCCAATTTCCTTAATGACTAGAGTTCACTCAATGCTACTCTTGTGAAATTCTTATGAGTTCTTCAGGACCCTACAAGCCGTAACACCCCCTCTGCACCCCCCGCCGCCCCCGCACCTCAGAATGTGACCTTATTTGTCAACAGTTTCATTGCAGAAGTTAGTTTAAAATGAGGTCATTAGGATGAGCCCAGAGCCAATACAACTGGTGTCTATAAAAAGGACAAATACACAGAGAACACCTTGTGAAGATGAAAGCAGAGATTGGAGTGAAGCTTCTACATGTCAACAAAATAAAAAATTGCTAGCAAAGCACCAGAAGCTAGGGGAGAAGCATGGAGGTCTTCCTCACAGCCCTTACAAAACACCAACACTGTGAACCAGCTTGTCTCAGGCTTCCAGTCTCCAGAACTGTGAGACAATAAATTTCTGTTAAACAACTTTGTGGCTCTTTGTTGCAGTATTCTTCAGTATCATTAAGTCTATTTCATTTTTAATTTAGATGTATGGATCTACAAGCGTGTGGAACCCATGAACTGTGAATATGAGAGAACCTCTTCTATGGCTAAAATGGGCCATAAAATATGAATGGCTCATGTGTCTGCGGAGGGTCATGGTGTTTGCTAATGTTGGCACGTGAATTATGCGAATCTTAATTCAAAGCCAAACCAACCAACAAAAACAGTGCCAGAATTGCTCAGTTTTTATAGTTTTATTTCAGATTAAAGTGCACTTCTTTAAAAATGTTTCAATATCCAGTTTCAATTGGCAAGTGATAACAGTTAACTCTCAATAAGATCATGAAAAGTTTTACTGTCGGTAAGACATATTTTCCCTCTCTCAATCCAATCATAATAAACCTAAAAATACACTTTTAGTATTGGTCTACCTGCTTCAAACATTGTATAAAGCATTACACAAATATTGACCACATCCTTATTTCCCAAATACTAGTGCAGTTGAGTAATGAACAGGTACTTCTGTGAAATTTCAACTTAAATCATTCGACTTATCAAATATAAATACTTTGAATGTAAAACTAAGCTCTCAAGAGTTTATCAAGTGGTGGGAACAAAAATATTGTAGGGCTAATAAATGAGTGATTTGGCTTCTCTCAGCCTTGTCTAAGTGCATTTAGTCAAGTCTATCCACAGGAGGTAGTGTTAAGATAGATTGAAAGCAACTCATTCCCCACCAACACAGAAAGCAAACTCCCTGAACTCCCAATTTATTTCACAGGTATGATAGAACCACCGAGTGCCAGATGCCTTTCCCCCACACATTGATGTTCCTTAACATCCATGGTAAACACGTTACTATAATTTGAGTTTAAATAGGAGGAAAAAAGTGTACCTCAAAAGTACCAGTATCTCCCAGTGTATGTGTATTTGAGCAATATAGTTAAGATATAAATGCAATCAGAAGAACACATTTTTGTAAAAGTAAAATCTAGGTAACAGCAATAAAAATTAAGGACTTAAGGAAGCAAGACCCTCACTTGCCCTCTAGAAGCAAATGACCAACTGGATTTACATGCCATGTATGAACAAACCCACCCTTTGTAACAGGGATCAGCAAACTTTACACAAAGGGGCCAAATAAATATGTGAATGTTAGGTGTTCACAGGCCATACGGTCTGTCACACTACTCCAATCTGCTATTGCAGCAGGAAAGCAGCCAAAGATATTATGTAAATAAACATGGCAGTGTCCCAGTAAAACCTTATTACCGGCACTAAAATTTAAATTTCGTTTTTCCATGTGTCACAAAATATTACTGCTTTTTTCAACCTTTTAGAAAATGTAAAAACCATTCTTACCTCAGAGGATGTATATAAAAAACAGGTGGCAGGCTGTAGTTTTTCGACCTGTTCATAACAACTTACTAGGTTAAGACCGCCATATTTGTTTCTATACTCAAGATTCATCGTTCTTTCATTTTTTAGAAAATTCCCATTCTACAAAAATAAAAATGTCTTTAGACACTTGCTAATTATTCAATTAAGTATCAAAATAGCTATTACACTATATTCCATTTTTCTATTCCATGACTTTATTCTGAAGGTGAACTTCCTAGTTCTATGCAATTTACTCACTTAAGAAATAATTCTGCCTATTGTTGGGAGTTATTGACTCCTTTTTGGGGGGCAGGGTATTAAATAATGTATACTTTATTTTTTCGAGAGATTTTATTTTTAAGCAATCTCCACCCCTAATGTGGAGCTTGAACTTATAATTCCAAAATCAAGAGCCGCATGCTCCACCAGTGACTGAGCCAGACAAGTGACCTGTAAATAATGTATATTTTGAACAATTATTCAGGGTATTTACGAATATCAGTTCTGGTACTGTCTTATATACAGGATAACTGCCAGCTATTTTCAAAGTATATATGACTGTCCCTATACTAAAAAGCTACATACTTTTTTAAAAATTCCATGTGCTATCAATTTATTGCCTTCAATCTTATACTCTCAGGTAAAGGGAGAGATTATCTTTTCTTCTAATGGTATACTTCAGGAGAGTAAGCATTTACAGCTTGGCACTTCATGTTTGGTTTTAACTGTTCTTTGGCTTGGTATATAAAGAAAAAAATGGTTAAGACCATCTTATAAAATTTAACATTCTATTACAAGCAATGAGTGAACACTCAGTTCTGTTAGACTACTATTCTATCAAATAGCTAGAGATTTCAAACCCTAATGACTCAGATTTTAATACTTTCAAAAAGCAATATACAAAGCCTGGCCTATGATAAACATATCATTAATTGGACCATCACAAACCAAAGCCCAGATTTGTTTTACAAATCAAGCAATCAACAAATTTTGATAAATCAATTTAAAAACCCCATTATTTAACCTCTGGCTGTACCTTAAGTGCTCTGGATGAGTACAATTTGTATGAAGAGTATTTAAAACATGTGAGGGAAATAAAACAATGCCAAGAAAGACTCATTTTTAGAGAATCAAATTATTCAACTGTCTTTCAAACACCACTTTAAGATGAAATAGAAACTTTCAACAATATAACAGCAAAGTAACCAGAGGTCTTTACTAAAATGACAAGTCAGATCTGTCAGATAGGGCTTATTTTGGTACTGCTAACTTTACTGCCAAGTTAATCTTAGTTAGGGTAGTCTGTTTGCAATGTTTATTAGTAAAGCAGTGAAGCCCTGTAACTTAGAAGGCAAGATTTATTTAGAAAGTAAATATATTTCTAATATCTGAAAATTTACTTTCATATTTAAAAAATGAGAACATAATCCACATATACTACTCATGAAAAAAGGTTCACACTGTCTCATCTGTTTAGCAAGGTTCTTTGTAACATGAGATACGTTAACTGTCTGCCTATTTAAAAACTTCCTCCCAAAATTGTCCATATCTAAAAAAAAGGCTCCAAATAAGGCAAAATTCTACCTTTAACTCTTGAAAAAATTTCGAACTTTAATTTGAAGACTTCAAGACCAGTCTGCATCCCCAGATCATAAACTTGAAAAAGTTATTTAAAAAACACTTAAGTCTTTTGTGGCAATAATTCCTGGGACTTAAACCTGATTGTGTTACCACCTAATTCACAGCCTGAAGCCTCAAAGGCCTAACCACCACAAAGGCAATCCACGATACAAGCATTTGTATGGGTTATGTGGGAGCTTTTAGAGATGAACTATCAGGCCCCATCCCAGACCTGCTGAGTCAGAATCTGTATTTTCATACATACATAGTAAAAGTTTGAGAAACACTGTTAAAAGTCAAAACTTAACTCTAACGCTTATATACCATGCCTAAGACCTTTCCGATGGCTTAGGGATAAAATAGACATGGGTTGTGCTAATGAGCAAACAGCTCCCTCTCCCCCACCAAAATCTTAGCCTAATATTCTAACTACTATTTTATGGCCTAGCCTAACTGCAAATTATCTCCCTGAAAATCAGTAATGAAGAATATGAGATGGAAACTAGGCCCTTCTTACTGGATTATAAAGTCAAGTTGGAAAGAATGACATTAAGGTAAAATGTGAACCCTTTTTTTAAACTCGTATCTTCTGTTAAATTCCAACAAAGTTTTTTTAAACAGCACTTATTTTTAATTATTGTCATTCCCTTATCTTAAAAAAAAAATACTCTTTAATTGTACATTTTAAACACACCCCTCCCATTTTCCCCTAATTTTGTTTCTTGCCCTGCCACTTTTATTTTAGGCAAAATATAATCCAGTTTCCTTGGCATTTTTATGACTCTTAAATATGTAACAGAAGCCCTGACTACTTTCAAGCTGTAAAGTATCCATGAGCGATGCCAGAAACTACCATGTTCATATTTAAATCTTATTTTTGACTATATTATCTGATAATATTATCACTAAACCTGATTCACCCTATACTATATGGAATCTGAGCAAAAGCTCCATGCCATTCAACAATGGCTTTCAAATTTGTTCAAATGTAACATCTCAGACAATGGGCTCGGTGCAATACTGAAATTTAAACCCACTATATGGAGTCCATTTTGGAACACGAGAAATTATACTATACTTCTGTAAGCAAACAGAATCTTTTTATAAATGCATAAAATAAGAAATCACATTTGAGTGTTCTTATTAATATTTGCCATTTGTTTTATTAACTTTTAGAAAATATTAAAAAACTGATTTAATTTTAATAGTTAACATACTGATCAAGGATAATTAATATTTTTTGCTATTTAGGAATCATTCAGGGCAAAATTTAAGGCAAGAATATTAAAAATAAGGTGCCTCAAATATACACTTAACAACTGTATCTACAATGAAGATTTAGCAAACTGGTTTCTGCCTTCAAGTAACATTTTTAAACACATCCTTGTTCAACCACAGTACTTGAAAATGTATACTTGTGCTTTTATCGAATTCAGTGATTTAAGTAAATGCTAATCAATCACTTTGGTCACATTTTCTCCTATACTGTTCAAGTTCTCAAGAACGTCATTCACCAGCTAGTTACACAAACATTAAGATAATCATGAGATAAGCCAATTCTGACTCCATACAAACACATATACACACTCCTCCTTATACCTGTTAACTAAAAATTTATGTGCCTCTTTACTATAAAATAACGTGGGAAGTGGGAGGCAATAGAAACCACAATTATAATTCTGTTATTCTATTTTTAGTTATCTCTTCAAGCTACAATCCTCAGTTTTATGGTCCCAGAATTTCCTTTAAATCCAGCCTTGGTATAGGACTATGAAACTTATACCCCAAAATATCTGTAATGATGATGGATTTATAATTATGAAAAAGACACCAACTTTAGTGGCTGGCAGGTGGTCCCCTTCTGAATATAGGAACTAACTAAAACACAAGAATTAAACTTTCAGTAACTTGTTGAAGAATGTGTGCCTTTTCAAGCTGGTTAGTTTTGAATAAAATATGAAACTGTGAAGGTCACTCACTCATTCTCATCAGAGAGCAAATGAGATATTCTCACTGGAAAGAGACGAAACAAATATGGGAGTCAGGCACTAATACTAGTCGGTAAAATTTACAAATGTTTTAATTATATACACCCTACTTTTTTAAAACTAGGCAAAACATACATATTTCAAAAGAACAGTTTCAAATTTCCAAGTCTGCTTTAGGTGTAGGTGAAAAGAACCAATAAATTCTGGATTTCATATAGTCCAAGTTGTAACAAAAATAGTCAAACTAACTCTCCATTAAAAAGAAATGTAATGAAGCTTTCTAGTGGCTGATACCCTCCTTCCGAACAACAAAAAAAAAAAGTATGGGTATGAATAGCGAAGTTCTCATGTAACACTTCCTCATTTCTATAACTTTAACTCCTTCTGGTTATAATTTAGAAAATAAACTCATGTTTTTACTAAGACTACTACGTACAAAACTATTTGTATTTGTAGATACAGAATCCTACAAACATCTGCAGCAAGCCCACAAAGCACTTCTACTGTCCATACTGATATCTCAGTATTTAATATATACAAAATAGGTTTCTATTAAACAAAGGTATTCACAAGTAGCTGCAGAAAAATTCATGCCATTAACAAAGGCTGAAATTTATAAATTAAAAACATTGTAATCTATACATAATGTACAAATAGTCATGCATTTTAAAATGAATAGGACATGTCTCATATGACTAAATTTTCACAAAGCAATGCTGCACAAATATTTGCTAACGCAAATGAATGGAATCTTAGTAAGTTCTGCTTTAGTATTTTAACCCCAAAAGTTGCAGCTTTTGGTATTTTCCATTAAGTTGTCCAAAGTTGACATCTGTGGGAAAATGTTCCAATTCTTTTGCATCTCATCTAAGGTGTTCTCCTGAGAACAAATTTCTTAAACCTCAGGCACAACAAATATAAATTAAAAAAATAAAATCAAGTATAAACACCTTTATCAGTTCAGCAAAAAATTCAAATAGAAATGTTCAATTTTACTTAAGGTATTTTTCATTTTTTATGACTGTCTCATCAGAATATGTATGAGTTTAGGAGGTGTGAAATGAAATGCTTTTGTTTCTCGTTCTTGCTTCCACATTTCAGTAAGATATTTAAATTTTTGAAAAACTATGCATAGCAGCCAAGAAAATGTTGTATGAACAAAAATCTTACATAATAAACTTACAAAACTGAACTTACATAACTCACAGCCCTTCAGGGTTTGAAATGTTATCAACTTTGCAAACTTTCAGTCTGAAATTGTGCTATACTTCAGAACTTATTTTATGATCAACAAATCCAGTGATATTGAAAAAAAAAAAAAAAGAAAACCTTCAATTTTCTCTTAAAATACTAAATGGAATTTTCATGGGTTGGTGACCTCCAACGTGACTGCAAATTTTTTATTATAGAGTTCGCCATGCTACCAAGTTTCTCATGCATTTCAAACAGCTGGCTTCCTGAATAATTATGGAGATCTTCTGAATCTAGCTGAAGAGCAAGTGCACTAATCTGTGCCACAAGATTTTTAGGTAATGGAGTTTCCAAAGCAACAGGGTCAATTAAATCTAAAAGAAAAAGAAAAAAAAAAGCACAATTAATCTATTCCAGATAAAACTTAAATTGTATGTATCTCCTTTTAAGTTAATAAAAAGTTTAAGCGCCTAGGATTTAAATTGAGAATGCAGGCTGAGGTATCGCTCCTCAAGAGAATAAGGCAACAGAAAAATCTACACAACTTCTTCAGTGCCATTAAAGAAATAACCAGGCTACTTCATTTTTATTAACAGCATAACTAGAACACACTGTTTAGTTTATATCCCTATTTGAGGAGCAGCTGACAATTCGAGAAAAACAACTAGATTTACTTGGAGTCAGTATCAGTTACTTTTTCATGCCGCTAGCACCAAAAAACCCCCCAAAAAACAAAAACCTTGTCAAATTAACAGAGCATAGTCAAATTAAAACTAGAAGCATATATCCAAAGTCAGCTGATCATGCAAATAAAATTGTCCCACTTTGCTAAAACATACCTGAGGCAAGTCTTTCTTCATCAGAAGGAAGGGATTTAGTTTGTATTCCATTTACTGCTTTTTCAGAAATATCAAAAACTGGAATCTCCTCTAGTCCACGAGACTTTACCTTGATAATACACAGGCCAGTAAACAAAAACAAAACCAACAAATTGAAAGCTGCTTTTAAAAGGACCAACAACACTAACACTGGAAAAGAATCTGACGTGTTTCCCAGCCCATCACATGACTATTAGCTTAGCAAATCTTGCTAAGAAACTATGTCCTACTAATGACACAAAAAATGGGATTACAAAGTGTTTTCTGTTTTCTCAAAAAGCTGGTTAGGAATTCATAATATTTTCTAATGGGCTTCTCAAGAAATAGCCATGGTAGCCAAGAAAATTACACTATATTTCCCAAGTTTAGTAGCATAAGAAAATCCAAGGAAGAGATTTCCAAGCTTAAAAAACACATGGACTTTTTTAAAAAAAGAACACAATTTAAAAACGTGTTCCCAGGCTTACTGATTAGTGACTGAGAAAATATTTGTTTCAGAAGGTTAGAGTTACCATACTGATGGGTCCATCAATTTGACTATGTAGATACCCAAGAGAAAGAATAACACATCCACACAAAAACTGTATATGAGTGTACGTAAGAGCAAAAGGTAAAAACAATCTAAACGTTAAGCAACTGATGGATGACTGTAATGTTGTATATTCATACAAGAGGTATTATTTAGCCATAAAGAGGAATGAAGTACTGATACACAGGAACCTTGAAAACATTATGCTCAAAGAAGCCAGTCACAAAAAGACCACAGCTTACATGATCCCACTTTTGTGAAAGGTCCACAGCAAGCAAGTCTATGAGACTGAAAGTTACTATTATAATCTTTGGGTTTCTTAAAAGAGTTTTTAAAGATTACAAATATTTAATGATCTTTAAATCAAAGACTTTCAAGGAAACAGAAGTCTTTAGTAGTTAGCAAACTCCAGTCTCGGAAATTCTAATATAAACACTAGTTTTCAAGCTTAACGTCCTGTTTGCATTTATTCACAATTTTGTGTAATTTCAATGGACACACAAAGGGTTTCTGCATAGGTTTCAATACAGTCTGAATCCTTCTGAAATGATATGGGTTTTCCACATATATTTTTATTGGGGGCTGGGGGGGAATCTTGGCTTTTATCAGAATCTTAAAAGATGTCTATGACCCTAAATATTTATGTGCAAAACGTTGCTAAGAACAAGAAAAATTAGTTACAGTTGTGTTCGACATCAAAATTGAAATACTGTTAATTACACATTTGCAAGATTTTTGTTATGATGTTTAGGTTCGAACATCCAGGTTTTAGGAATAGCAGCCATGGAACTGATCACTAATCTGGTGAAAATGAATTGAGACAAGGGTGGGGGGAAGAGAACTCAAAGAACAAAAGAAATGCATTACACACAACAGTACAAAATCAAGAAGCAAACTTCTCTGTGGAATTATAAAGTAATCTTTTAAGTTACTCTTGACTGTGGGGAAGGGAAGAAGAGGTGGCGTTAAGTTTTTAAGCAAAACTACCAAATTCTGTAATTGTTACTGTGAGATCATTTATCTACTCATGATTGAGAACATCTAAGTTTACCTGCTGCTCATGATAGACTCTAAGAGCCTTTTTTACATTGGACACTTTTGGAGAACGGATAGGAAGAGTTTTTATTTCAGATGCAGTAAGAGTACTCAAATCACCAATCGTTTTTATATTCTTAGCTCTAATGAGCTGTCCCAGTCCTCTTGCCCTGAAGAGGTTAAGAAAAAAAGAAAAATGTCATCATATAGTTTCACATTTATTCTATTTGTGAGGGCCTATCCAGCTGATTTCCTGATTATGCCCAATCATAACCGAATTTTACACAGGCTCACCTAGCCCAGTGAGGACAGGCACATATACATTTAATTTAAAACAAAATTTGAATTTGATGTGTTTGCCTGGCTTCAGCAACAGTGCTAGGAAGAGACTAAGACCAATGTGTGTCTCAGACTTCACTTACATTATGACTTAATGGCTATCTTTGTAAACTTCAACTTGTAAAGTGGAAATAATAATTATACTCTTTATGGGATTTATAATTAGGGTTAAATAACATATGCAAAGAGTTCAGCATAGCATCTGGCAAATATTAAGCACGCAATTATCTTAGCCATTACTGTATTATGGTAGATGCTTCTCTTATTGCCCTATCTGTCCCACCTTTCCAGATGAATTTTTATTTCTAAAATAAAATGTGCGAAAGTGCATGTAAGTCGATTCTAAATATAAGAACCTCGATCACTTAAATATTCCTCTTAAAAAAGTGGCATCTTTAAGCATAAACCAGGACAAATAACTACTTACCACATGTTTGATGTAATCTGAGGTAAAATGATATCAACTGGAGCCACGCAGTTGACCAAAGCTGGGTAAACACTTTCTGTTGGACATGGCATAGATTCTTTAGCCATTTCTGCAATCTTAGAATAAATTTCAGAATTGTTAAATAGAAGTCATCTGACTAAACATGAAAATATAAAGTTGCACGAAAACTAAAGCACTTCTTACTAAACACTTCTTTGAGCTCTTAAACTTAGGGCTACGTGATCCTGGGGACAGAAATCCTTTGGTTGAAGTGGCATTATGCTAGACAGAAGGAGAGAAAAAAAAACTCAGAACCCTAGAAAACTATAATTTTACAATTTCCATTATTTAGAGTGCACTAATTTCCTAAAATCTTGAGAAAATGTAAAATGTTAATAAACTACTATCTAATCAATTGCTGGAGTATCACTGCGTCTTCCCACCTGTTCATGTTTGTTTACCATGTTGCAGACAAAACAGTGTATCCAAATCAAAGAAGTCTTACTCTTTATTACTTTTAAGACAAACTACACTATGCATTCTGTACCTGCATACATATATGCATATTTTAAGCCCCACAGCTTACCTTAGATTGTGCAGTAGGTGAAGTTTTAACACTTTTTACTGTGGGAGAATTATTTGAAGAATGGGACCTAACAATAGAGCATCGCCTATCAATGTCATCTGCCAACCCTGCTTGGTATATTGGATCTGCAAAGGAGACACGGCGAACCTGAAAACACAGGTCATGTTTTAACAGAATTAAAGTTAAAAAAAAAAAACAAAAAACAAAACACAAAACCACACCATAAATTCTCATTATGAGGTCCCCCCAAAATAGCATGTCGGTTTAGAAGCTTAATTTACTTGACTAGAAGCCAACTGCACACAGATATATTTCTTTCTAATGGCTGCTTTCACAGATACTACTTAATACCACAAGTCATTTTAATTATCCATGTTCTAAATGGTCTCTACGTAACATACCAACAAAGACCGACAAGGACAGTGGCAAAAAAATGAAATTGCATGTGGCAGCTGAAACTGTGTCATCAAATTATACTAACCTTGTAGGCTTACTACAGTGACTTAAAAATACAAGGTAAAGAGGTAGAAATAGTACTAACTGGCCTCTGGTGTATCATACTAACCTCTGTTCTAAACTCTTTAGAGGGTACCAGAGTCACAGCAACTCGGTGGCAATTTTTCATTTTAGCCTCTTCTGAACTCTTATGATGTGTTCATTCATTCAGCTATTTGATATAATACGCAATAAATAAATATGCAATAAGGCATAACCACTAACCATGTATATAAATGTCTCCTGGTCTTGATTCCCAAGAGTAGGCAGATTCTGTACATATCTGCATAGAAAACTACAATGTCTTACTGTTGCCTAAAGAAAAATTAAATTTGAGGTACTATCAAAAGATGACTAGTTAACTTTTAGTAACAATCTAAAATATACTGAAGACATCAATCCCAACACATTCTATCTTCATACTTTTCAAAGACTTCTACCTTAAGACACTTAGAGCCTCAATATAAAAGCAAAGCAAAACAAAACCAAAAAACTGAATTCTCAGTGTAAGAATTTTTGGTACGTCTTGAGGAAGTCTTCGCAACATGCTTCCTAGAGGCAAAATTAAATCTATCTTCTATCTCTAACATACGTCCGTACATATAAACAACATGTATTCTACAGCAAATGGCAGACTCAATTTCAAAGTTAAAAGAATGTTCACATCATACCTACCTTTTCAGAACATCTCCTTTACTAAGAGGAGGACAAGGTGAGCTATGTAAGCACATGTAACTTTTACTTTTTAAATTTACTTATTCAACAAATTATCTGCAAGTTATAGGGTCAGGAGCTAAATAAAGTAAATACATAGAATCCAAATTTACAAAAAAAGGAGTCAGTTTAGTGAAGATGTGGAAATAAAATTATAAATGAGATCATAACCAGAAATTGATACAGGCACAACCTGAGATTTTTTTCATTAGACAAGGTCTGGAAATAAGAGTTTACACAAATACTTAAATGTGAAACAGACTGCATAATGTCCTAGCACAACGTGAGTGCTAACTAAAGCTGCTTTATCAGTTTCTAAATGTTTCTTCACATGTTATGAGCAAAAAAAACAAAACAAAAAATAAAAAAAACCCAAAAATTAAAAGTCACCAAAAAAAAACCCCCACACACCAAAAAACCACGAGAGATCCTCAAAAATTTTGCAAAAGGTGAACAATGTACATGGTTGAAGATCTTTAGTGTCTTCAAATAAAGGAATATCTAAGGGCTTCAGTCCCCTTTTATCAACACTTCTTCTACCTGCCCTTTTCCCTACTCGCCATGCTAATTACTCAAAATGAGTGGTCCTATTAGTCTGATAAATATTCGGCCTCAATTCTCCTACCTTGTGAACAGGTGATGATATCTCATCTTCCTGAGGTCTTTTTAGTCCTCTCTTTAAAATGCTGGTCGATGGAGAAGCCAAAGGTGACCAGACACAGCGTGTCTGCATGCTACTAGGACTGCCATTTGCTGATACAAGTAAAGGATCAAGTTCCCTTAATTTTTGAGGAGATGCATTATTGTCTTCTGTTATTAGTCCAGAGATGGCTGTTTCAGATGTCAGAGACTGTGATATTTCCTCCACTTTCTCTGAAGTAGGGCGAACTTCCTGTAAAATTTCATCACTTCCCCCCACCATTCCATTGTCATCTGATGTTGTTTCTTCAGACTTATTAAGTTCAATATTTGTTTCAGTTTTATCAGAGTCAACTTTTCCTTCTTCAGTGCTCATCTCAAGTGTGTTGAGAATAAAACTGCCAATTTCCATAGCTGCTGTCTTTGTTTCAGCCTGTACAGGCTTAGCAGAGATTTCGGTAGTCGAGTCCTGGTCCACCGTTTCACTGACTTGGTCAGCTTCAGCACTCACCTCACCAATCACTGTCTCTTCACAATTTTCCACTTCAGCATTCATTTCTTCAGATGAGCCTGGACCAGATTCGTCACTTCCTTCATCTAATTCCCCAACTGTTGTTTGTTCAGGTATCTCTACCTGAGCACTCATTTCTGTGGTATTATCAGAATGACCAATACCAGAATTAAATTCTTCAGTTACTGCTTCTTCAGACTTCAGTTTTTCAGCTGCCTCTGCTTCAGATTCATCACTTCTTTCACTATTTATCTCTTCTTCACTAATACCAGTTTCGGTACTCTTTTGTTCAGAAAAGCTAGCTTCAGATTTATCATTTTCTACACCCAATTCAATAGCTTCTATTTCTTCTGGATTGAATTTTGCTTCACCTTTACATGCATCTGTTTCAACATTGGCAATGTTCTCTATACTTAGTTCCTTTTCCAAAACAGTCTCTGGCTTTTCTTCTTTGGTCTCCAAAGTAGAACATTCCAGTGAATTATCTTTGGAATCATCTAAACATGGGCTAACAGTTATACATTTTTTATTGGATGGCTCTTGGCTTTCAAGAGGTGTTGCTTCTTCAGAATCCGTATCACAAGTTTCTTCTTCAAAATTTACTACTTCAGAAGGAAGAGGGTTTTGAATAGTATTTTCTTTCAACTCACTTTCAGATATAATTAATGAATCATTAAAAGTATCATTCTCCTCCTTGAGTCCCAAATGAAAATTCACACCATTATGTTCATCTAAAAGTTTTACCTCAGAGCACAGATTAGCTTTAGAAGTTTCTGATACACTTACAGGTGTTTGCATATCTGTCTTTTTTGTTTCACTGACTTTTACATCATAATTTTCTGTATTCTTTAACCCAGTGAATGACTTTTCCTGAGGCTGTGATTTTTCTCCACAGCAATCACAACCTTTAGATCTCCTTACCCTCCTACTTCTCTTATGTTGGCATTCAAGTGTTTGAAAGGTTTTTTCAGAAAGCAAAGAAATGTCTGATGTCCCTATTTTTGAAGATTCTCCCATGCTGTTATTTTCTATAGAATCTCGTTTTTGTAATCTCTTGCTGGCATTTCTAGTCCTTAGATTTGATTCTGGCATAGAAGGGTTCGAAAAGGAATATTCTGCACATTTATTGGTTTTACTTTTTCCCTCAAAAGTAGTTGATACATCATCAGAAACCTGCAATAAATCTGAAGATACTGTAGAATCTTCAAGAGTTTTATTACTCTCATCTTTTTGTTCACAAATCTGAGATTTCAGCCTTCTCTCTACTTCAGAATTTGCTTTGCAGTCAAGTGTCTGGTTTTCAACATTTATACATTCCTGTTTTATCACTTTCTCCTCTTGATCTTCAATATCAACACTATCACTGCTTTTGTTTTTCCATTTTCCAGATCTCTTCTTTTTAGAGCCTTCTTCTTTTGCCTCAGAACTATCAGATTCTGAGTTTTCAATGCTGGAAAGTAAACCCTGAGATGCCCTTCTTGTTTGATACCGTGTACGTCCGCTTACTGGTTTTTCAGAGGACTTATCGACAATACCCTGGGCACCGTCTCCCTCAGATTTAATATTTTCAAGGTCTAGCTTTCTTTTACTTTCATCAATTTCAGCAGTAGTGCTGTTTTCCCCAAAAGTCTTCTCGTGTAAATTATTCCCTTTCTCAATTAAATTTTCCTGTACCGTCTCTTCAGAAATCAGTTTTTGCTTAGGTAACACATCATCTTTTACATGCAACGGACTTTTCTGAAGGGTCTTTTCTTCTTCCTTACGTCTTTCTTTTTTTTGATGATTATTTTCTTTCTCTTGGCTATCAGTGGTAGGCTCTGCTATTTCTGAGCGTCGCCTTGAGGACCGTCTAAGCGTTTTCTGATTTGAAGTTATCTGAACAGGACTATTCTCATCTACCATTTGATCTGCTGGTATTACAGCTGGGGGTGTATTTTCTTTGGATTCCAAATTGATTCCTAGTGTTTTCTCTTCCACAGTATTGTTTTCTAATAATACCACATTTTCTATTGTTGGTTTAAGCATTGTATCCTCATACTCCATTGTAGATTCAGAGAGATGAGCCTGATTATCTAACACACATTCTGTTTGATTAAGCAAACCAGGTGGGTTATTTTCTAAGACTACTGTGCCATCAACAGATTCCTGAGTATTTTTCTCCTGATCAGATCTCATTAAGAGCTTAGACCTTTTGTTCCCTGTTTGTTCGGCTTTACTCAACCTTCGGCTTGATCTCTTAATTCCATGTGCTATTTTTTCAGAATCAGATTTTGTGAAAGCCATTTCTCTTTTCTTTGTTTTTGGTGGAATATCTGTTTTACCCATGACTTCCTGGTTATTTTTCACTGTAACAGTTGAAGACATATTATTTAAGGGGGATGGACTAAAAGGTCTATTTTCTGAACCATCAAACTTCTCCAAAGTAATAAAGGTTTGCCTCCGACTTGTAGGCTGTGGGGGAATTCCAGAAATGATGGCGTTAGAAACTGAGCTGTGGAGACCAGAAGTATTTTCTGCACTAGATGCACATTCAGTTGTTTTCTCTGATGAAATTAAAGTTTTCTTTCTGGCATCATTATTTCTGCTCAGTATTTCTGGACTGGTTTCCTCATTAGAACCACACTCATTATTTGGAAGGGAAGCCTTTTCAAGATGCTCATCCATGCCACAGTTTTCCATGACATCTTGAGGAGTAACAGTGTCACTCTCCATCTGTTCCTCCTGCACAGAAACGTACACATGTATATAGATTAACCAACAAACAAGTCTTACTTTCTCAGGTAATTCTTAGTGTAAAACTTCAGGAATTCAAATGTTTTCAATATTTTGCAAATATTCCAAAGGTGGTGACAGATGCCCATTAATTTGTGTTTCTAATTATAAGTATTTAATAAAGCCAAAAATATTTTAAAAATATTTAAACACACATACACATCCACAAACACAGTAACTACAATCCTGCTAAAGTCTATCAGTGAGAATTATGAGATTATGCAATATATCTTAAAATTAATATAAGAAACTTCATAATGGAATGATTCTAAAAACCCCAAAATATGAAATACCAAATATACCTTATATATCACCTTGGAATCTTCCTTTGATTTTTCAGCTAAAGTAGGAATTTCCCTGAAATAAAAATACATAAATTAAAATACTGTTTTTATTTAAAAACTAGAAAAACAGTTACTTCAACAGCTTCCATACTTACATGGACTCTTCCTGGGTATACTGAGAAAATAAAGTGTCTTGTGAAACATCCAGATTATTATACATGACAGGAATATCGTATCTGAAAAAGATCTTATATAAATAACTTCAAAATGTAATATTCCTAGAATAAGAAATTAAACTTCCAATTGTACATCTAGTTATCTTTTAAGAACAATGCAAAATTAAGGCTTAGATGTTTATTTTCCATGAAATCATCTTCTCTACCTTCTCCAACACTACCTCCATTACCGATTCGGCTCTGAATGCATAAGCATTTGGTACATTACTAAGTAACTATATATATTATGAATTGCAGCCACATATGGCATATCTTTTTGGCATTAAAATATAGCATATTATACATAATATTTTAGTTCTAAACACAATGTTACAGTTACCACATGAAATCTAAATGTGAGTACAGAATACCCAATTCAAGATAAAAGGCTACAAACCTTTTTGTTTTGAGTACTTCTTTCTGATGTTCAGTTAGAATTCTTTCCTTTCCTTCTTTTCCTTCTGGAGGTATAAACACAAAGTCAGTAGACTTTTCCTCTTCCAAAGGCATTTCACTCTTTGTTTTTGTAGAAGACGACTCTAATTTCAACTGCAAATTTATAAAAGGTAAGTGCACATTTGAGTTACCAAATTATTTTCCAATACTTCAATCAATCCCTATTCTAGCACTCTAGTAAAGTTATTCAATAATTACTAGGAAGTTTGAAGTTCAAACCTACAGGATATCTTTGGTTAATAATTAGTACAATGTTCCTCACTTTCATTCTGCTTCTAATAAACATTCAGAAAATAAAAATTATTATACCTCTTTAAAAAAAGTAGGCAACTTACAAACAAAGCACAGACAAATATGTTTTTCAGGCCAACATATGGAAATCAAGCGGTTTGGCAAGAAGAGAATATATCAGTAGCTCTCAAGTTGAAGCATAAACTAAGTCAAATTAAGTAAAAGTCACCAAAATAAAATATGCTCCATACCAGTAACACTGGTATGTTATTTTTACAAATTTTCAGTGCAATTGTTTTCAATCTACTTTATAGCTGCTTCAAGACTGTTTTGAGTGGCGCCTGGGTGGCACAGCGGGTAAGTGTCTGCCTTCGGCTCAGGGCGTGATCCCGGCATTCTGGGATCGAGCCCCACATCAGGCTCCTCTGCTATGAGCCTGCTTCCTCCTCTCCCACTCCCCCTGATTGTGTTCCCTCTCTCGCTAGCTGTCTCTGTCAAAAAAATAAATAAAATCTAAAAAAAAAAAAAAAAAAAAAAAAAAAAAAAAAAAAAAAAAAAAAAAGACTGTGTTGAGAGTCATTCTTTAAAAATAGTATTTTTTTTCTTCCATTTTTGCCAGGGCCATGGTTTCAATATTCTAGAATACCCTAATTGGAAGTCACAGAGGACAGAATTATTGTCTGAAGAAAAGTTAACTGGCATCTAGTAAGATTATGGGTGTTAGATTTGAGGCCAAAATACGTAACTTACCTAGGTGTTCTCTTTCTATTCAATAACAGAAGTTCTCAAATGTTCTTATGCTACCTTTGCTGTAACTACTCATACCTAGAGTTCATTCCATCTCAAGGGGGCTACTGCCTGAATTAACTATACTTAATGTACCTACATAATTTTTTTTACAAAGATTTTATTTTCAGAGAGAGGAGAGAGAGTGTACAGGCACATGCACACAAGCAGGAGGAGCGGCAGGCAGGGGAGAAGCAGGCTCCCCGCTGATCAAGGAGCCCAATGTGGGACTCGATCTCAGGACCCCGGGATCATGACCTGAGCTCAAGGCAGACACCTAATCAACCAAGGCAGACACCTAATCAACCAAGCCACCCATGCGTCCCTGGATGCTACATATTAAGCAGACTTAACTTTAGTAAGAATGAATCATTTCACAAAGCTTCTAGATTTCCACACTATCTTAATAGTCTTTTTAGACCAAGCTGTATTATTCCCCTTTAACCTTATCTTTTATTTAGCCTTTAATCACTTTTTTTGCTGTATGTGCTCAAGCTACCACCTATTTTACTATTAAAAGTTCTACTAAATAAAGTTTGGAAAAACATACTTTGACTGGTGGTTTCTTATTTTCTTTTGCATCCTTTGTTTGTGCCAAAAAAGAATCTCTTTTTCCACTTGATTTTCTTTCCATGCCACTTATCTTCACATTTAACTGTGAATTTTCGGTCTGTTTTATTAGAAATAAAACAATTTTTAAGTGCAAATGTTCTATTTCTCCTTTTCATGCTTTGAAAATGCCAATATAATACTCATTTCAAATATCAAATTCCTTCTCATTATTATTAAAATCATATCAAAGAAAAGAGCCATTGTCTAATTCATTAACAACAAATAGGTCTGGCATCTCTAACTTATAGGGGAGCTATTTTGCACCATTTTTAGAAATTTTATGAATTCTGAGTATTTTGAGAATTTTACAAATTCTAAAAATAAGATACACCATATAAATACTTAAAATGAATCATTTAATGAACTCAAAGACCCCTCCTATTACTGGGACTATTTCTAAGAAAAAAAATCACAGCCATAAAACTTTAAACATCAATGAGGCATGCATGACAGAAAATATTACCTAATATGTCCCACCCTTTTAGGCCTTTTCAGGACAAATTACACCAAACGAGTCTCAACAAGTCTAATTATCTCATAAGAAATTTTTTATTTTACCCAAAAACGAAAACTGGAGTGCTTAGGTAGCTGTTAACTTTTTTCTCCTCCAGGTTCTAAACAATGAACAGCCAGACTCCATTTGTTGCTGAATAGGAAAAAAGTTGTAGTATGTAATACCCATGCCTTTACTCCTTGATCCTCAGATAGATCTGATGTGAAGAACTGAGAAAATGAAGGTCTGCTCTTGCTTAGACAGAGACCAGTAACTATTATTCCTGGTTTACCTAAAGCAACACTTAACCACATACTTTAGTAATTACATTTGCAAAGGAATACACACAGAGTGCCACAGTTCAAAAAGGATCATTAATAAACAAGAATCAGAGACTATTTACCTGAGAATCTATGGTGAAATTTACCGCCCTTAAATCAGAAAATTATTTTAGACCAAAGGGCAAAAAAAGCTAAAATAAACAGATGAAATTACAGCAAATTGAAAACCTTCTGCACAGTGAAGGAAACCACAAATAAAATAGGAAAGGCAATCTATTGAATGGGAGAAGATATTCACAATACATCTGGACAAGGGGTTAATATCCAAAATACATAAAGAACTCATGCAACTTAATATAAAAAAAATCCCAATTAAAAGATGGGTATGAACCAATGTTTTACCAAAGATACAGAGAGGGCCAAAAAACACATGAGAATATGCTCAACGTCACTATCATTATCAAGGAAATGCAAAGGAAAACTACAATGAGGTATATAATCACACCAGTAAGACTGACTGTTATGGAAAAGAAAAAACAGCAAGCGCTAGGAAAGACGGGGAGAAAAGGGAACCGTGGTACAACTGCTGGTGGGAATATAAATTGATGCAACCACTATGAAACACAGTATGGAGGTGCCTCAAAAAATTAAAAATAGAACTACCATAGAACCCAGTAGTTTTACTTCTGGGTATTTGTCCAAAGAAAACAAAAACACCAATTTGAAGAGATGTTCACCCGCATGTTCACCACAGCATTACTTACAATAACCAAGATACGGAAACAACCTAAGTATTCATTGAAAGATAAATGGATAAGGAAGACACACACACACAAACACACAACTATCACTCGACCATAAAAAAGAATGAAATCTTGTCATTTGTGACAACATGGATCAATCTAGAGGGTATTATGTTAAGTGAATGTCAGAATGAAGACAAATACTGCACGATTTCTCTAACATGTAGAATCTAAAATCTAACATGAACAAACAAAGCAGAAACAGACTCAAAGACAGGAAACAAACTGTTGGTTACCAGAAGGGGGACTGGTTGGGGACAGATGAAATTGGTAAAGGGGATTAAAAAGTACAAACTTCCTGTTATTAATACATCATGGGGATGAAATATACAGTTTAGAAAATATAGTGAATAATACTGTCATAACTCTGTATAACAGATGGTAACTAGATTTATGAAGATCACTTCATAACGTATAAAAACATCAAATCACTATGACATATACCTGAAACATGACACTATATGTCAATTATACTTCAATTTTTTAAAAAAGTGTTTCAAGCCAGACAACAGACTTTATAGAAAAACCCTGTTATGATGCTCTTATGCTCAAGTTTTACTCATTTCTCACGCCAATAAAACATTCTGTCTTTTAAAAAATTACACTGAAATCCAATAAATGAACTACTCAAATATCATTCAAAAGTAAAAACTTACTGCATCTGAATATGGTCCACTGGATTCCTCCATAATCTCAACATTTTCCAAACCAGGTAAAAGCAACAGAAATTTCTGTTTGGCTTGTCTTAGTACTGGTCTTTAAAAAAAGTATATAAACATATACACCTTGAGTCAAGTAGTACTGAATACTGATGATATGTTAATAAGAACACTTTAATTATTATTTTAAAGTAGCAAAATAGATCACCTTAAAGACTGTTTCTCATTCTACACACACAAAACTGGGACAAATGCAGAATATTTAGTTTTTTGCTAACCTCTTCAGTTACCAAATTTTCTTCTTTAAGAAGTTTCCCAATTTTTATCATGCAAAATTCCAAGCAAAAGTAGACTAAATTCCTGTGTACACATCACCCAGATTTAATAACCACCAATTTCTTGCCTTTAATTCTTTTATTAAGGAAAATTTAACACTGCTTTTTATGTTCCTAAAACCAGTTACTCTAAGAACCAAAGTAAAAGGTCGAGTTATGTTTAATAGTTACCATGTATTCCAACAACATTTCAACTGAGACATGTTCTGCAAAGATTCCTCGTAAGAAAAATTCATGTTAAAACCAAAATATCAATTTATACGATCATAGTAACTACATAAAATAGTTTTGTGATTAGCGTACTTTAACTCTTCAGGGTAAGTCAACGTCGTCACTTTAGCAAATGTGGCATTCCAGAACTGAGCGCTTTGTTTTCGAATCTGTTTATTCTTGTGCAAAAATATTATGCATAATAATGGAGAGATCTGTTCAAGAAGTTCACTGTCGTAAGTTCCAGTGTAGCTGAAGTGTAGACAAGCAATTGTCTCTCCTAGTAGCTTTTCTAACTAGGAAAAAGGGAAAATTTTACTAGGATAACACACGGAAATGTTCTTTTAAAACAGGAAAAAATAAAAGCACAGGGCATAATAACTTAAACAACTCACAACATGTTATTATTTCAATTTTTTAAATTCAAATTTTTTTCTTAAAAGCTCCCATCTGTGTCCTTAAATATATGACTATAAACTGACAAATTATCGGGTGAATTTATTATAATTATTGATATAAGATCTTGATTTCAAACTTATTTTCCATTAACAGAAAAAATTACATTTTCTCATGAACAGAGATTAATAGTTGGCTATACAAGTTTTACCTATAAAATAATGGAACCAACTACCCTTATATATAAAGGAATAAGATAGGAGGTAGGGTGTTGTATGAATTTAAAGAAACAGAAAAACTATGTGCCCGTGTCATGTTATTAAATGTCCATTAAAACTGGAAATATAATCCTTTTACCAATCAGAACTATATATAAGGAAGACAATTACCTAAACCCTAACATTTTTTCACCATGAAAGTATGTTTTATAGACAATTGTCTATTTTTACCTTGTTGCTCATACAACTATACACTTTAGGAACTTCATCAAGCCTGGGAAGAAAAACACAAAAGTACCACTTATATTTTAAAAAGTTAAACCTAAAAATATGTAATGCAGCTATAAAAATGAGACAGGTGTAGTGATATAAAAAGGTGCTCCAAGACTTAATTACAATGTCACATTATCAAACATTAAACATAAAATGAATCACAGAAAAACATCCAGAATAGACCTCAAAATATTAATACTAATTACTTGTTTCTGTATCTCTTTAGAAAAGCATACATTATTTTTAAGCTTAACGACTAAAAGAAGATGTGCAAAAAGCTTATATTTGGGGTTCTAACTTTGTACTTTTATAAAATTTGTTCCTAAAACTTTCTCCATTAATTTATAAAGACACACTATGATGACTGAACCACATAAGCTTGTTAGAAAAAACATCCATGAATCGTTTCAAATTACTTTTTAAAAAAGTTACGTTATTTGTGATTTTTCAGGGTTCGAGGCACTGCTTGCTTCGATTCAAATGTAAAGGATAATGTAAATTAAATTTTTACAGGATAATTCAGAAATTTAAATGTGCATACTTTTTGAACCAACAATCTGACATCTAGGACCTCCTTCTGCATTAAGTAGTGGCAAACATGGACACTGACAGGTGTAGAAAACATGTTCAACTGTAATATTGTTAAGTTAGGATGGAAAAGGCTAGAAAAACATGTATTTCCACTAACAGGAAATTGGGTACAAAGTTTTATGGAACCCTCTGCAGACATCAAAGAGAATGAGGATTCTTAGATGAATGGTGCAAAATGCATACAGTATTTTAGGCATATACCATATACTTAATTGCAAAGTAGCATGTAAAGTATGCTTCATATACGTATGTTTAACAGGTATGCTTGTTTGTATTATCAAATCTGAAAGGTATGTACTAAACTGAAAAGGGGGGTTGAACAAGCACACAAAATTTAAAAACTCCCAATTTCTACCTCGTATTTATGTATGATTTTAACCATCTTTTTAACAAAAGCAGTTTAATATATTACCCTCTTCACAAAATTGTAACAATTACCATCTGTAACAAGCAGCTGATAGGAAAATGACAAAAGTTTGCTACCTAGATCTAAAGACATTTAATTTGAGGCTATTATGTAGAAATTCTAAATACTTACTTTAAGTTTTCATAAAATAATGCCAGAGGTCTTGTTAAAGTTGCAAATATTTTTCGGATCATAGAAGGCAAAGAAATACGTCCAAGTACATTAGAAAGAATACTGGTGATTGAGTTGCCGACAGTGAGGAGAGTATCAGAATGTACTTCCTTGAAGCTCAGTGTGTGGAAAGAAGAGATCACACTCACAATAAGCTTAAATAAAGAAGCCAATTTCCCTAGAGGTTCTTTCTTCTTTTTGGACCAATCTGAAGGTCTCTGTGGTGCTAAGATAAAATTGAATTTATTAAAAACTCAAGTACTTGAAAAGTGTTACCGTACGTCTTTACAATTTATATCTCATTTTAATGACAAATACGTCTTAAAAAATGACATATTTCTAATACACGTTTCTGTAGAGTGATACCCATAAATCTAAAAATGATATGCCATTAGTGGATAAATATCACAATATTGTCTTTAAAACCGAAAAGAGACAAAGAAAAACTATTTGGCAGATCCAGAAGTCTAGAAAAATGAGTATTTTCTCTAAGGAGTTATAAAATGCATTTCAAATGTTTAATTCTCCGAATTTCAACAACTGATTTGTAAGAAAATACTAAATCGTTAAGACAGGGTCCAGGCGGCACCTGGGGGGCTCAGTCACTTAAGTGTCCGACTCTTGGTTTAAAGCTCCTGCCATGATCTCACTGGTGATGGCCTCAAGTCCTGATACAGATTCTGTGCTCATCGGGGAGAATGCTTGAAGATTCTCTCCCTCTGCGCCCACCCCCACTCATGTGCAAGCGCTTGCTCTAAAATAAATAAATATTTAACAAAGATAGGTTTAAATGTCAATTTTAAATTAAAATTTTAATTTATTAAATTTTAAATGTCAATTTTTAAAATAAGAAACAAAATTTCCCTTAGAAATTATTGCTCCCTGACTCATCTGTTATACACTGAATGCTACAAATAACACTCAACAAGGCACAGAGCCAAATCCTCTGAAAGAATAAAAAAGAAAGCACCTAGATTTGAAGAAAAAGATGTATCTTAAAAGTACTGACTTTCCTGTGTACTATTCTTAGATCCTATCTATGTACAG
The DNA here is from genome assembly GCF_002007445.2 of Ailuropoda melanoleuca. Lineage (NCBI taxonomy): Eukaryota > Metazoa > Chordata > Mammalia > Carnivora > Ursidae > Ailuropoda > Ailuropoda melanoleuca. The sequence goes on along the minus strand of NC_048219.1, from coordinate 122,659,353 downwards.
TTACCTATCTATAGGGATAAACCCACATTTGTCAAGAAAATCATACATATTCCAAAATCACCTTTCCTTCCCTCAAAGAATCCATTCTCTTAAAGTAAATATATCAGATTCAAGAGAAAACTCTAAATCAGTGCTTGATGAAAAATATCATGTGGTAAAATGAAAAGCAAGTGTTACTAACAAAAGAAGTCAACCTTCTTCCCTAGAATAAGTTTCCCAGACATGAATATAAATTGGAATGGCTGCCCCAAAATTCCAGGCCAGGATGTTAAGCCTGAGAAGACAGCTCATGAATCACATGACACCTATCCCACACATGTCTACTCAAGAAATTCCAGGAGTAGTGACATCTTAATAATAATAATGAATAGATCTCGGTTTCTAAATGCCATCCATCCTTAGCAAAAGGAACCATATTCTATGGAAATACGGCTGGTTCCGGGCTGAAGAGAAGTACAGGATGAGCCTGATTATCTTACGCCAAAGATCTCAAAAAATAATGGAAACACATGAAATGGTCAGGCCAACATGAGCACAAGTATTAATAATGATAAATTATAAACCACTGAATAACAGAAAGCCACATGACAAAAAATAAAATGAGGGAGGGGCACCTGGGTGGCTCAGCCCGTTAAGTGGCTGCCTCTGGATTTTGGCTCAGATCATGATCTCGGGATCTTGAAATTGAGCCTTGAGTACAGCTCCCTGCTCATCAGGGAGTCTGCTTGAGATTCTCTCTACCTCTGCACCTCCCCCTGCTCGCACTATTGCTCTTTTAAAATAAATAAATAAATCTTTAAAAAAACATATAGGGGACAAACAAAGCTATATCTTACATTAGGATGTCATTTGCACCTGGAAGTGACTGGTGCCTAGTAGTGGTCAATAATTGTAGAATGACTTTATTTAAGGCCCCAATGTGGGGCCTGAACTCACGACCCTGGAACAGGGACAGTTTTTAGAATTAATATAATAAACGAAAGGAGATAAACAGCTTGATACATTTCAATATAATTAAATGAAACAATGTGAACTGTTCTGGTAATCATTTTAGTGCTTTAGGCAAGAAGCATTAATGTATGATAAATTCATGAGTGAAAGTTTGCTGAGAAAAAGGATATCTACATAGTCTTAAAGAACCTGCCATGAAACACTAATTTATTACTCATAGGTACTTACTTATAATAGGAAACCTGGTGGATATTGTCTTAAACAACTAATAAATGTTAACATCACCAGTAATGAGACAAATAAGAACATTTTAACAACATCAAAGCTTCCTGCCCAGATAACTCCTTGCCTATTACGAGTGATTTTAGGCAATCTCTAAATAGGATAATATTGATCTTAGCATACCAAGGTTATACAATATAGTTATATGACAACCACATATGACAGTTAAACAACATCTAAAGCAGAAGTCGGAAAAGCTATTAGGATTTGATCTTGACAACAGTTTAGACAGTTGTGGTTTATGAAACAGTGGGTGAACAAAATAAAAAAGTACTTACATTTAACTTTGGGCTGATACTTAATATTGTATGGTGAGAAGTCGATGCAATCAACCATTACAGTAATTATATGAATGATCCTATCCAAGAACAACAAATTCTAGGAAAGAATTAAGTATTATATTAGAAACTTTCAACTACTTGCATAATTTCCAAAAATAGTAAGCATCAACAAAAAATGTAAGACTTTCAATCCCATACAGAACATATAAGGTACATGAATGAAGTACAGTTATGAATACTTCCTAGTTAACTGCTGTACACCAAGTACTGTAATTTTTGTTTCTCGACATTTAGGGAAAATAATTCAGTTTTAAGATGCCCATAAGATTCAGGGCAAGGTTCTTAATTGGATTCTTTATCAGATTCTTCATGAAAATTGTTCTTTGTTAAACCCAATAATAAAACAGAAAACGAAAAAGTTGCTAAGCTCCCTCATACTCTTTTCCTCCTCCTCCAGCAATCCAACTGAAATAAAAAACAAATTCATAAAAGCATCAGAGATTTCCTAGAAAAAAATTTTTTTTAAAAAGGCAGGGGGTAGGAAGACTAAAAAACAGAATGAAGGAAATCCCAACACCGAATCAAAAAACAACTCCAAAATAGTGAGTTTTCCTAGCACAACTTCTGAGTAACAGAAGACATACTGAGAGTTCTGAGAAAAAAAAGTTAATTAAAACAAATACTGAAATTAAAGCTCTAGAAAACAGATGCACTTTCTTCTCCCCTTATTCTTCATTGCTATCTACTTTTCCATGTCACTGGACTAATTCACGTGTCTGTCCCCCAAAGACAACGTCCCCAATGAGTGTTAAGGGCCAGGAGGAGGAAAGCAGCAGTGCGCTAGTCAACCAACGAAAACTATGTGGAAAGTCAGTCCAGATGACAATCTATATTTTCAGGCAGAGAAGATATCAAAGTTCCAAGAGCTTCCTTCTTGCTCACAATTACGAAGTAAAGGACACTTCTAACTACAATTTGCTATCAAGACTGGAAAAAGGGCTCTCTCTTCAGTTAGGAAACGCATTCCAGCCACCAGTATCAACCTTGAGCAACAAACAAGTACAATCCTGAGGGGTACCAGCCCCACATAAAAGGTGTCCTAATACCAACAGAACTAATCCATGAGGAAAAATCTAGTAACAAACAGAAGAAGAACTAATATGCTCAGAGGTAAGAGGAAATATTATCAACTTAAAAATTCTTTTTTTTTTTTTTAAAGATTTTTATTTATTTATGTGACAGAGAGACAGCCAGCGAGAGAGGGAACACAGCAGGGGAGTGGGAGAGGAAGAAGCAGGCTCCCAGAGGAGCCCAATGTGGGACTCCATCCCGGAACGCCGGGATCACGCCCTGAGCCGAAGGCAGACGCTTAACGACTGCGCTACCCAGGCGCCCCCTCTCAACTGAAAAATTCTAATTGTAAAAACAAAACTATTATAAAACACTTTCAGCATTTAAACCACAAATGAATAGTTAAGAGAAATACCAAGCTCCTAGAAAGCCATACCAAAATAAAACAAACAGGTGTAGAAAAAGAAAAGTAAGGGATACATAAAATAAACTCAAAAGGTCTAAAACCATCTAAAATGGTACTCAGAAACAGAAGAGGAGCACCATTAAAGCAATGCAATTTTCCTGAGATGAAGGCACAGCTCTTTAGACCTAAAGGGTCTATATCAAGGACTGAAAGAATAATTTAAAAAGATGCCCCAAGAGACAAGCTGGTAAAATGTTTATATTCCAAAGACTAGATAAAAATCCTACAGTTTTACAGAAAACGTAATAAGAAAAAAATCACTACCAATCTATGCATTTGCAAAAATACAAGCTATTAAATGAATAACTTTAGTCAAAACTTTGTAACATAAAATCGCTGGAACCTAAAAATCGTAACTAATCAACTGATTATGTACTGAAAAAGGAGGTATCGGTCACATATATGACTGCTGAAAAGTGTTCTTTTATTAAAGACTTAATAAAATACAGTGAACCAAAACTTTGGAAAATAACAGGATACAGAAAACTAAGATAAGCAACGAAATATCCTCAAATTTTGAAAACCGATTTGCCAAGTTTTATAGTACCCTGTATAATAGCGTAGTAAGTAAAATTTAGATTTTCAACAAAACCTAAAAGGTGTAGTATAAAAACTTGTGGGATAGTGATATCAAGGTTTTTGCTTGCTGAGGTAGAATGGATAATAACTCTTCAAATTTGACAGATTAATGGAAGTTTCAAGAATAGTATCTGAAAGAAGCTAAGGATCAAAACACATTTCTTATTCAATATGAGATTAATTACACTTATTAAAAGACTCCCATGTTTACTTATATGCTACAAAAGACACAGAAAGGTTAAAACAAATTGAGAAATACATATAAAGAAAATCCTAAATCTATACAATGGAAAAATATATATTAATCACAGTAAATAAAATTAGTTAAATACAACATGGATAAACCTTCCAACTAAAACATTGAGCCCAAATGACACACAATATGACTTTATTGTAAACTTTAAAGGAACACTCTAATATATAGGTGTGGGTGTATAGTAAAAGTATTTTTTACGAAACAAATTTTCAAAAAATCAGGACAGTAATTCACTCTTCAGGGAGAGGAGGGCATGATGATTCAAAATGCACAGGGGAGCATCTGAGGTGCTGACAATGCTCTATTAACTGACCTGGGTGATGCCTTCAGAAATTCTGTATGATTTGTCTAACTCAACTGTTTCATGCATTTTTCTTCGTAAGTTTCTCAGTAAGTTTTTTTTTTTTAAAGATTACACAAATTCTCAAAAAGGTGTGAGCATATTAATATCAGTTAATATCAAATTGGTAAAATTCAAAAAAGGCAAACAGGAGGAACTAATTACTGTGAAAAGACTTGAAGTCACAAACTATGACGGTATAGCACTGAAATACATAATAAACACTTCAAATCTATCAAATTCACAATCAGGGAGACCCTTTATCAAGGCTCTCAGAAACAGGTGGTAGGGGGAACCAAGGAACAAGTAATAAAATGGCAGTAAGTACACACCTTTCAATAATTACTTTGAATGTAAATGGAATAAATGCTCCAATCAAAAGACAAAGGATAAGGGAATGAATAAAAAAGGAAGACCTATGTATATGCAGCCTATAAGAGACTCATGTCAGACCTAAAGGCACATGCAGATTGAAAGTGAAAGGATGCAAAAGCATTAATCATGCAAATGGAGTGGAAAAAAAGCTGGTAGTAATGCTTGTATTAAACAAAATAAACTTTAAAACAAACACTCAACAAAAGACAAAGAAAGATACTATACAAAAAAGGGAACAACCCAATAACATATAACAGGATGTTCTCCAGGATGGACAAGTTAAGCTGCAAAACAATGCTCAACAAATTCAAAAAAATCACTTAAACCATGCATCTTTTCCAACCATAACCTTATAAAAACTAGTAATCAACCATAAGAAAAAATCTGGAAAGAACACAAATACATGAAAGTTAAATAACAAGACACTAAACAATGAATGGGCCTAACAAGAAATCATGGAAACAAATGAAAATGAACACAACTGTCCAAAGCCTTTGGGATGCAGCAAAAGTGGTTCTAAAAGAGAAGTTTATAGCAATATGGACCTACCTCAAGGGGCAAAAAAACTCTTGAACAACCTAATCTTACCTAAAGGAGCAGGAAAAAGAACAAACATACATGACTCAAAACCAGCAGAAGACAGGAAATAATAAAAATAAGAGCAGAAACATAAGAATTAGAAACAAACAAGAAACAATAGAACTGATCAATGTACCAAAGCTGTTTCTTTAAAAAGTTCAACGGAACTGATACATCTTTAGCCAGATTTATGAACAAACAAAGAGGACTCAAATAAGCAAAATCAGAAATGAAAGAGGATAAACAAGGACGCCTGGCTGGCTCAGCCAGAAGAGTGCGTGACTCTCGATCTTGGGGTTGTGGGTTTAAGCCCCACCTTGGGTGGAGAGATTACTTAAATAAATAAGTAAATCTTTTTTCTTTTCTTTCTTCTTCTTCTTCAACAAATTCAGTTACTTTAATAAATATAAGGATCTTATAGTTCCGTATGTCTTCCTGATTGAGCTTTAATATTAGTTGTCTTTGTTAATCTCAATGAAAGGGACAAATCCCAACTTACTGACATAAAATGGTTCATAAAATTCTTATTTTTCTTCTTTTAAAGTCTTTTTAAATTTAAATTCAACTAACATATAATGTATTATTGGTTTCAGAGATAGGTCAGTGATTCATCAATTCATATATAATATATATAATTGCTCATTACATCACATGCCCTCTTAATGTCCTTATATCATCAGTCTTATATAATATATATAATTGCCCTGCTCATTACATCACATGCCCTCCTTAATGTCCAGCACCCAGCCACCCTATTCCCCCACCTCCGCCCCTCCAGCAACACGGTTTCCTACGATTAAGAGTCTCTTATGGTTCGTCCCCCTCTCTGATTTCGTCTTGTTTTATTTTTTCCTTTCTTCCCCTATGAACCTGTTTTGTTTCTTAATTTCCACATATTAGTGAGATCATATAATTGTCTTTCTGATTGACTTAAATAAGTAAATCTTAAAAAAAAATAAAGAGAAATAGCTGACACTACAGAAATACAAAGGATTGTAAAAGAATATTATGAAAATTATATGCTAAGGAATCAGACAACCTAGAAGATATGGATCAATTCCTAGAAACATAACCTCCCAATACTTAAACAGGAAGAAACAGAAAATTTGAACAGAATGGTTACTAGCAATGCAATTGAATCAGTAATCAAAAAACTCCCAACAAACAAAAGTCTAGGATCAGACAGCTTCACAGATGAATTCTACCAAACATTTAAACAGTTAATAACTATTCTTCTCAAACTATTCCAAGAAACAGAACAGGGAGAAAACTTCCAAATTCATTCTACAAGGACAGCATTACTCTGATACCAAAACACATATACTATGAAAACAGAGAACTATAGACCAGTATCTGATGAACACAGATGCAAAAATCCTCAACAAAATATTAGCAAATGAAATCCAAAAATACACTTAAAAAATCATTCATGGGGCACCTGGGTGGCTCAGTTGGTTGAGCATCTGACTTCTGATTTTGGGTCAGGTCATGATCTGAAGCCCCACGCCGGGTTTCACCCTGAGTGTGGAACCTGCCTGGGATCCTCTCTTCCTTCCTCTGAGCCTCCCCACCTCTGCTTGCGCCCTCTGCTGTCTCTTAAAAAGAAAAAGGAAAACCCTAAAGACTCCACCAAAAAAACTACTAGAACTGATAAATGAATTCAGTAAGGTCACAGGATACAAAATCAATATACAGAAATCCGTTTCATTTCTATAAACAAATAATGAAGCAGCACAAAGAGAAATTAAGGAAACAATCCCATTTACAATTACACCAAAAATAATACCGAGGAATAAACTTGACCAACTTGATGATGTCTAAAAAGTATAAAACAATGACAAAAGAAACTGAAGACGACACAAATAAATCCAAAGATATTCCATACATGTGGATTGTAAGAACAAATATTGTTAAAATGTCCTTAATAACCAAAGCAATCCATAGATGGAATACAATCCCTATCAAAACCCGACAGCATTTTTCACAGAAGTACAACAATCTTAAAATTTGAATGGAACTACAAAAGACCCCTAGCCAAAGTGATCTTGAGAAAGATCAAAACCGAGGATATCACAATCCCCAAAAACAAGATATATTACAAATCTGTAGTAATCAAAACAATATGGTACTGGCACAAAACCAGACACACACAGATCAATGGGGCAGGACAGAAAGCCAAGAAACAAACCCATGATTACACAATCTTTGACAAGAGGCAAGACTATGCAATGTGAAAAGGACAATCTCTTTAACAAATGGTGTTTGGAAAACTAGACAGTTACATGCAAAGGAATAGAAGTGGACCACTTTCTTACACCATATGCAAAAATAATCTCAAAATGGATCTTAGGACCTAACTGTCAGGCCCGAATATGAGACCCAAAACTATAAAAATTCTACAAGACAGCACGGGCAGTAATTTCTCTGACACTGGCCATAGCAACAGTTTTTCTAGACAGGTCCGTCTATCGAGGCAAGGGAAACAAAGGCACAAATAAATGACTGGGACTATATCAAAATAAAAAGCTTCTGCAGAGCAAAGCAATCAACAAAACTACAGGGCAATCTATGGAATGGGAGAAGATATTTGCAAATGAAATATCTGATACAAGGTTAGCATCCAAAATAAAGAACTTATACAACCCAACATCAAAAAACAAATAATCCAATTAAAAACAGGCAGAAAACATGAAGACATTTCTCTAAAACCGACAAACAGATGGCCAATAGACATGAGAAAATGCTCTACATCACTCATATCAAGGAAATGCAAATCAAAGCTACAATGAGATTATCACTTCACACCTGTCAGAATGACTTAAAAAACAAGAAACAACAAGCTTTGGCAAGGATGTGAAGAAAAAGGAACCTCTGTGCACTGCTGGTGGGAAAGCAAACTGATGCAGCCACTCTGAAAAACTGTATGGAAGTTCCTCAAAAAATTAAAAATAGAATTATCATATGATCCAGTAATTCCACTACTGGTTATTTACCAGAAGAATACAAGAACACTCATTTGAAAAGATATGTGTCCTCTGATGTTTACTGAAGCATTATCTACAATAGCTGAATTACGGAAGCAGTCTAAGTGTCCATCAATAGATGGATAAAAAAAGATGTGGTGTATGTATCTATAATATATGTATATATATAGCATATATATATTAGACATAAAGAAGAATGAAATCTTGCCATTTCAACATGGATGGATCCAAAGAGTATAATGATAAGTGAAATAAGTCAGCCAGAGAAAGACAAATGTCATATGATTTCACTTATATATGGAATTTTAGAAACAAAACAAACAAGAACAAAGAGAGAAACCAAATAACAGACTCTTAACTATAGAGAACAAACTGATGGTTACCAGAGCAGAGATAGGTGGGAGGAATGAGTAAAACAGATAAAGAGGGTGAAGAGTACACTTATCATGGTAAGCACTATGTACAGAATTGTTAAATCACTATATTGTACACCTGAAACTAATTTAAGACTGCAGGTTAACTATACTTGAGCTAAAATAAAAAATTAAAAAAAAATTAATATTTATAATATAATCTGTAATACAAATTACATATGTTTATAACCGATATGCCCTGTAAGTTATAAATACATAAATATCAACTATAATATATAATACATACATAAAACATACTTATAATTTACTAACATTTATCTATGATAATTGATAGCAGCAACAGCCTTACATGCATATATTGGAAAAGATGAAAAGTGAAGCCTTCACTTCAGATATAAGATAAAAAATTACCCAGAAAATGGAAACAAAAACATTCAGCGTATAAGGACATAGAAAATTTAAAAAACTAGAAACCCATCTTTTCAGAATTTTTAATGAATTTATATCATTCTTTTTTATTTTTTTTCAATTTTTAAAATTTAAGTATAGTTCACATACAATGGTTACTATCGGGTGTAACATTCTTTTCCATATTATTGGGATAATTCTGATTATTGTATTTTCATACAAGATTTATCAGTGACTTTAAAAATGGTGACGATCAATGGACAATACAACTAGAGATATGACATTCTTCTTACACTAGACCAAAATTTGAGAATGAGGAATTCCAGTCTCACTGATGAAGATACTTGCAAAAATCTTAAAACACTATATGCAATGTTTGAAAAGACTTTCACTAAGACTAAGGGTATCTGAAGAACACAAGATTGGTTCAATAAAAGGAAATGCACATCAGCAACAGCTTTTATATACTCCAACAGCAACCATGTATGGGTGTTGCATGGGTGGAGATAGTCGGGCCTTTATAATAGCTCAAAGACAGCTTCAAAACTACCAAAAAATTAAGCAACTTAGATTAAGTTTAAAAGAACTAAATATACGAACACAATTATTCCTGGATGGAAAGACTCAACATAATAAAGACGTAAAGTATTTTTAAATTTCTCTATGAATTCAACGTAACCAACCAACGCCAAGCAAAATCTAAAGCTTATTTCATAAAACTTGACAGATTCTAGGGGCGCCTGGGTGGCACAGCGGTTAAGCGTCTGCCTTCGGCTCAGACCGTGATCCCGGCATTGTGGGATCGAGCCCCACATCGGGCTCCTCTGCTATGAGCCTGCTTCTTCCTCTCCCACTCCCCCTGCTTGTGTTCCCACTCTCGCTGGCTGTCTCTCTCTCTGTGTCAAATAAATAAATAAAATCTTAAAAATAAATAAAAAAATAAAACTTGACAGATTCTAAATTTCTTCCAGAACAGAACAAAGATGAAAATGTAACCAAACCAACATTTAAAAGATGAAAACTGTAGGTTGACATTCTCCCTAACAATTATAAAGTCATTCAACAAATTCAACTATGTGCCAGATAAATTCCAGGGATACGTATCAAGACAGAATGTCCCTAACCTCATGGAGTGTTGATTAAGTAACAGAAATGAAATATACAAATGACTCTGACATAAGTGCCAAAAAGGAAATAACAAGGTGTCAGGACAGATATTAACAAACGTAATTAAAAAAGACCCCCTGGGGAATGAAGCATAAGCCTCATGGGCAGCTGTAAGCAGTTTAGATTTTTTTTTTTTTTTAAAGATTTTTTATTTATTTATTAGAGATAGAGACAGCCAGCGAGAGAGGGAACACAAGCAGGGGGAGTGGGAGAGGAAGGAGCAGGCTCATAGCTGAGGAGCCTGACGTGGGGCTCGATCCCATAACGCCGGGATCACGCCCTGAGCCGAAGGCAGACGCTTAACCGCTGTGCCACCCAGGCGCCCCAGCAGTTTAGATTTTTATTCTAAGTGCTACAGAAATTTTTTCAGTGATAAGATCTGATTTACATTTTTTAAGTCACTATGAAATTCCATCATATCAAAATGTAACAATCAAAACTATGCCAATATTTTTGAAAAGATATTATAAATGTATTAAAAAATCTGAAAAGATGAATTTCTAGCTCTTGATAGGCATCTCTACTTTTCTAACAGTGATAAACCACTACCAAAGGGCAGAAGTTCATCTTTTTAGATGAAAAAAGGATGCTTCAGTAATAGAATTCAAGTGTCAAGAACACTATATTCATGTACATATGTAAATTATTTGTGTAAACACAAAAAAGAGATCTATTCTAGAAGGATACATACCAATTGAAAATATTTGTCTTTTTTAATAAAGAAAGAAAAGGAGTGAAATGGGGACCTACTTTTTTAGGTCTACAAACCTCCAAAGGATTGCCTTCAAAGATCTAAGACACAGATATGAGAATGTTGGCTCCAGGACAAGGTCCTTGTATTGTTAATCTAGAATGGCACAGGCAGATATGCAACATAGTAGTAAAAGTGCAAGACTGTTAAGGGTTCTGAAACATGGATCTCAGAGTCATGTAGACCAAAGACACAAAACTGTTTTGCAATGCTGTTACCTGTTCTATATTATTAGTCACTTATAAACTAGAAGCCTTATAAATGTCAGTTCACAAATGTTATCTCAATTTATTTGAAAAGTATTCTTTAAATACAACCAAGGTCAGTACTGGGATAAACTCACTGAAAAGCTTGAATCTTCTAAACTGGACATTATCTTGGAAGAAAGTTCCTCACAGCACAAATTCTCTTCTGCAGTTGCCACCAAAGCAGCACAACGGGCAAATGCTCTATATAGTTCTGACCAAGTTCTAAGTAAAGTCTTCATGGTGGCCTAAAAATAACAATAAAAAAGAAAATTTAAAAATGTACTTCTACATATCAAACACCTAACAGAATATATCTTAAAAAACCACTGTTAACACTTAAGGTGTCATAGAAGAGACTAGTGTAGAGTAGTAAATTTGCCTCCCCCACAGAATTCTATTTGAAGAACTGTAATAACGCCACAACACTAGCAATTATCAAGGGTCAGGAGGAATTTCTCTTCCTTCACCATTTTCCTTTACCCTAAGGGGATTAAAAGTCATAAGGTAATCCCACTGCAGGAAAAATTATTGTAGGAATTAATTAAAAAGTGTGAAAGAGCATTTTCAAAAAATGTAAATTTCTTAAGTAAAAAATCTGACATTGCCTTACCACTGGAAATTTCTGTACTGAAAAAATATGGTTTATTGGTAAAATCAATGCACCATAAATGGCACTAAAATTATGTTCTAAGGCATCACCTTGATTCACTTCATTGGTCTGAAACAAGAAAAATAATGAAGAAGTTAGACAAATTACCATCTAAGTCTAGTCCTATGTAGCACCATCTTATTATCTGTAGCAAGGGTAGATACAGTGTTGAGATGTTCAAGAGGTGGTGAATTCCTAACTCCTATAACTATGAATATGACCTTATTTGGGAACAGGAACTTTGCAGATATAATCAAGTTAAAATAAATTCTCTGGAGTCTTCATTTCATTTGAGAATTACAGCAGAGTATTTCCCAGAAAATATTTCCATTTAAAGACTGATAAAACAACTGATGAACCATTAATAGTGACAAAAGTTGAGCTCCACACCCTGCCAATAATGTCACTTTAGTAAGTATTTAAATGTAAGGGTTAGTCAACTCAACAGATTACGGGTTTAGGGACTACTATATGGCTTTGAGGTATTCACCAACTGACTTGCCCATGGAAATCTGAAGAATATACAGTCTAGTCAAGATGACCATTATTATTCCTCATAGTACAAATACTGAAAGAACTACAAATATAAATATGAAAAGTTAAATATAACGTATCTGAGTCTTCTGGCTTTATAATCAGCACTGGAGAAAAGGGAGCTGATTCATCCCCATTAAGTTACACTTTCTCAAATAAGGCAGAAATACAATAGGGAGCCTGCTTCTTCCTCTCCCACTCCCCTGCTGTGTTCCCTCTCTCGCTGGCTGTCTCTCTGTCACATAAATAAATAAAATAAAATCTTAAAAAAAAATACAATAAAAAGAAATCAACGAATATAAAGAATAGGAAATTAATCAATCCCACGGAAAAAATTTTTAACATTTTCTATTCAAGTTCAAACTTCTATTTATTTCCCCATGTGCTCTAACAAGAAAAAAAGGAAAATGTTCCTTAGTTTTGGGGGAAACATGTAGCACTTACGTCATACCTGATTAATCAATTCAGTTAATGGGGTGACTATAATACTCCACATTCTCCAGAGATGCTCCTTGTTTTCCAACAGCTTTGCATTTTGGTTAATCACATTGAAAACAGAGTCACTGAAAGCTAGTGGTGAAGTTGGACCAGAAAGGACACAGCCAACAAGTGTTTCCAGATTGAGAAAAAACCTGAAGAAAAAATTGAGCCATGTATTAACCAGCGCTTTCTGCCAAAATATACGTTACACTATTAAAAATTCTAAAAATAACTGACAAGGAAACAAGAAATGATAAAGTCTTACTTTGATTTAATTAAAAATGATATAGCATATAAATCAAAAGAATCTCATTCATCTGGGCACCTGCGTGGTTCAGTTGGTTAAAGGGTCTGCCTTCGGTTTTTATCTGCAGGTCCTGGGATGTCCCTGCTCAGAGGGGGGAAGTTGGCCTCTCCCTCTCCCTGCTCGCGCTTCTCTCTCTCTCTCACTCACTCTCTCAAATAAATAGATAAATAAAATCTTAAAAAAAAAAAATCCCATCCATCAAATAACAACCTTTCCAATGTAAACAAAAAGACTAGTTTAAATTACCTCTCATCTTCTACACCATATTCCAAGAGATTACTGTTGAAAATTAACTGAATTAAGAACAAAGCAGGAGTTCCCTGAAGAAAGATGGGAGATTGTAGTCAATCTTCTTGTTATAATGAGTATTATGTTGTTACACTGGTTTTCTACAATTATGTAAAACATGATCCTTTTAAGCTAAAGAAATTTAACTTTTGATACTACTTAGGATATGACACAAAGGCAGCAAATATATTTCTATAAACTGCACACAAAAATCAAGCTCTTTATATTTTAGTAACAGCTATTCCATCTACATAAACAATTGAGGAATGGTATATTCCAGATATAAAAAGAAAACTAAGTTAAAACTTGCTGGACCAAATAAACAGCTACATCCTGTAGATATTAAATTTATTTCACCATAATTAAGCAACTGTTACTATGCTTCCAAATTTTTAAATAGTAACCACCACTATTACCATGTGTAAGCAAACAGAAAACATTCTTGCTAGGACTTTTTGTGTAATTCAGAAAAACAGGTCCATTAATTGTGTCATATTTCTTTAATCTATTACTTAATCAGTTTTCCCCTTTAACATAATCAGCATTTCCAAAACCAACTCTCTCAAAATTTTATAATCTAAATTTCACCATGTTAAGGAAAAAAACACTATCATGGAACTTTATCTTTCGGCTAATTTTAATCATATCATTACACTTAAGATACTTGCATTAAGAATATCCATATTAGCAACCTGATATGCTGGTGAACCTAATACTTTCTGGGGCAGTCCTTTAATTGTAATTTCCATGAGGACCTAAGAAAAATAAAAGGTTTTGTTGTAAATTAGCCATAAAAATACTTTACTTAGTAAAAATCTAGTACTGTTAGCTATATTTTTAATTTAACAATTTATTGTTAAGTAATGCTCATTAATGTAAATAGATTCTCCGTTTAAGAAGTTCAAAGACAATGTTTATATATTAATGTGACTATATTTAACATTAGTTATAAAAGTTCAAATACAGAAACATAAAAATCCTTCTTTATCTCCAGGGAAAATCAATACTATCAGTTTCTGGAGTTTATTTTTCTAGACCTTCTAAATTTCCATGTATTTAAGTACATAAAGAAACAAAACTTCCTGGGCTGTCATACATATGTTCTTTTATAGCATTGATGACATTATACTGTGAGATACTCTGGAACTGACATTCATCTAACTGTGTTACGGAGTTTTCACATCAATATACATAGACATTCTTAAGTGCTGTGTGAATGTGTTTATTCAAGCATTTTTCTATTAATACCCCTTGCGGCCATTCTTTTATACCACAAAAAAGATATTCTGCAATGAATTATGTACTCACTAGTGCCAGAAGCAAGTGTGTTTCAAAGCACTACTAACTAGAAGCTGGGTCTAAAGACACATCTCTCCAGTATGACAGAGCCTATCAAACTGCCATTCAAAATTATTATACCAGTATTAATTTGAACTATGTAACAAGTGACATATGACATGACAAAAAAGGTTATGTTAAAATGTGCCTTCACACTTTATTTGAATCAGACACTAATGATAATACTAAATAGCATTTGTAGACTCATATATTTTGTTCCTGACCCATTGTGCTCTGCATTTATTAATTATAAAGCTACTACTATATTCCCTTTACATAAGATAAGAGTAGAAAAACTGACCAAATTCACTCAGTTAAAAAATAACTGGGTGGGGAGATTCAACCTAGTCTGCTCCAGAGCCCTTGCTATTAAGCACTACGATCTACTGCCACAGTAGACATCCCAGTACATAGACTCAGAAGGAATTTGAGTAGGGTATAGTTTACTCCATCTGCAGTTATCTTGGGAGACGCAATATTATAAAAAGTATATCCAATTTGTTTTTCCTTTTCTACTATATAGGATAAAAAAAGGTGTTTAACACCAAAGTCGTCATCTTGGTTAAACAGAGCTCCTTTAAATTGCCAAAGTTCCATAAGATTATACCAGACATTTTCTTAAATGTACAAAATAACTATCAGTGGAGATCAGCAATCTTAGAAAATTAGTCTTCTGAGTTTCCTGAGTTCTAGTTTCATATCCTTTACCCCATTTTCTCTGTATGGCTCATTCTTACAACACTGGAAGATTTTTGTATTGCCAGTATATTCAATTACTTTATTGAGGTTTCAAATGACTCCCAAGTCAATGGAATAACATTTATTACAGACCTAAACTGCTGATAAATACTTGATATAAAATCTTAAGATCTGGTGTGGGGGCACCCCAGCGGCTTAGTCGGGTAAATGCCTGACTCCTGGTTTCAGCTCAGGTCATGATCTTGAGCCCTGCCTGGGGATCCACACTCAGCATGGAGTCTGCTAGAGATTCTTTCCCCCTTTCTCCCTCCCACCCTGTTCTTCCCTCTGCTTGTGTGTGTGTGCCGCGCGCTGTCTCTAAATTTAAAAATCTTAAAAAGAAAAAGAAACCTGGTCTGTGTAAGTATCTCCAACAAAAAATTCAATTTCAGAATATGATTTTTGAATTCCAGCACGTAATCATTATCCTTACCAGTGTTTTTGACACAGGAAATACTTCTGACTTCACTATGCTTTCTAAAGATTTTAGTAACAGGGTCAAAACTTCAGAACCTGGTCTCTCTTTTTTGTTACCTATCAAAAAGCAAAAGGAAGAATGTAGTTCTAAATATCAAGTATTTTAAGGGTGAAAATATAGTATTTTTAGGGATAAATACATATACTTAGCTATTAAACACTGATTTTTAAAAAATATATCAAATAGCTTTATTTGAAAGTCTGGAAGCTATATACTTCAAAAACTGACTGTAAATTTTATTTACAAAAGCCAAACAAAAATTCATTGGGTGCTATAAAAATCATCTTATCAGCTATAGTAGTTACCTGATTCAATAACTGACTTCATCAAGCTAATTAGCTCCTTCCAAATAGCATTGACAACTGCATCTGCCAAACAAAACAAAACAAACTTTAGAATGCAGTAGATATGACTATAAAGGTTTACCTTTTCATTCTTACACTAAGAAGTTGAGCAATACTTACAGTATAATTCTTATAATATTCAACCCCACAATCAGTTTATGAAACACTGTCACAACAATGAAATATTTTTTCAAACTGTAACCTATTAACACTGGGTCATGTAACTTAATTAAGGGTAATTATTTTCTTTTTCTCTGCTATCTGCATTTTCTTTACTGAATACCTTTTGCTTCTGAGACAGGAAGAAAACCCCAAAGATTCAAAAGGACATCTGAAAGCCCCTAGAAAAAAATTTCCCAGCCAAATAGCAAACTATTTCATTTTTGAAATTTTGTCTCAACACTTGATAGGCTATCAAACACAGGACTTTAAGTGTAGATGCTGGGATCATAAAGCCCAGGTTTGAATCACAGCTCCACCACTATGTGACTTTATACAAGTTATTAACTTCTCTGTACAACACAGTTTCTTCATTTGAAAAACGGACTAACAGAGGTGGTTACTGTGAGAATTAAATGATTTATATGTAATGTTCTCAGAGCACAATTTGGCCAAAAGACGGTACTATATAAATATTTGCTATTTTATTTTCTTTTTAAACATACGTTTAAACAAATAATAAATAATTTCCTCTTAAATACTTACCAGAAGCATCTTTTCCAACCGCAACAAAGCTGTCATGAACAGCAGTGATAAGTGTATTTGCATGTTTGGAAAAAAAAGAAGAGCTGCTGATTAACGCATGTTCAAGGGGCTCTAAAAAAGAGAAAAAAAAGGACAATTATGCCAAACCAAAGCTTTAAGAAATAAACATCTCAATATAAAATTTTAGGTGGTCTCACATGTGTTTTCTATTAAAAAGATTTATATTTATTTCATACGTAATTACAGAATATTTTGGCTTTGGGGAAAATAATCATCTTCTCACCCTAATGCACTCTTGCTCTGAACCGTTTTAAGAAATTAAATACCTAAGCTCAGTACGAGTTTGTTTTGCTTGGCAAAACTCAAGACTTCTGGACCCAACAAAAAATGAAGCAGCATTTCAAGTCCCAAAAGTTGAATAGAGGGGATTGTAGCCATTCCACCAAAATTTGAACTTAAGTTCATCCGGGGAGTTACGGGAGCTCCATATGGGGAAGCACCTTGAAAACAAAACAAAACAAAATGGTAAGTTATATTAAATTAGCTACCCAACTTAACATATTTTGTTTACTTCATTTCAATGAAATGTATCTTTAAAAATAAATAGTTTTTGTCAAATAAAAGTTGAATTTTTGCTTAAAGCCCACAGCAGAGTTCCTAATTATCTTACTAGGTTAAAAACAAGAGTAGTGTCACACACCTTTTTTTTTTTTTTTAAGATTTTTTATTTATTTGACAGAAAGAGACATAGTGAGAGAGGGAACACATGCAGGGGGAGTGGGAGAAGGAGAAGCAGGCTTCCGGCTGAGCAGGGAGCCCGATGCAGGGCTCGATCCCACAACGCCAGGATCATGACCTGAGCTGAAGGCAGATGTTTAACCGCCTGAGACACCCAGGTGCCCAGTGTCACACACCATTTAAATGAAGATAATTATCAAACATTAATCCATACCTTGAAATACTATTATGCAGGCATTCCTGACTCTTAAATATAAAAATCTGCCTAGAGTAGCTAACATAAAATTTAAAAAAACAGCAAATCATTTTCTTCCAATGGTATGTATACAAGATACTTTTTTAAAAAAGATTTGTTTGTTTGAGGGGGCAGGGGCAGAGGGAGAGCATCTCAAGCAGGTGCAGAGACACTAAGATCACGACCAGAGAAAAAATCAAGAATCAACTGAGCCACCCAGGCACCACCCCCCCTTAAGCCACTTTTTCCCCCCCCAAACATCTGTTAAAATCTGTTGTTTTTAATAAAAGTTCTAAGATTCTGGTTCTGAAACAAACACAAAAGTTGTTTGTAATATATTCACATGTATAGTGGAAAAACACCGATCTTTTCCCAACTACACCAATAACGCACAGGGAAAACAATTAGTACAGAATGGGCTTTGTGGTTAGGGAGTCAAAATTATAAAGTGCTTCATTTTGTGTGAACAACTGAGCAAAGGCTTCATTCAGTCCTTTTTTAAAAATAGAAGAAAAAAAAAACCACCTCAAGTATGTCTATCTCTTACCTTTGTGTATAGGAGTCATAGGACTTAAACCTGGAGAAGCAGCTACACGAGATGAACTGCCTTGAGGTGAAGCATTAGAATCGATGCTTATTGTACTTTGAATCAGAGGCACACACACCTATTGGGGTTAAAAACAAAAAAAAGGGAAACTATCTCTAAACTACCTAATTGACATATTTTTTAAAAGTCTTGCATGATACAGTTAAATTTAAGAAGTACTATTAAGTTCTTTTGGTATGTGGAATTCTACTGGCTGTTTGGATGCACTGGCTAAAGAAACTGGAAAAGTAAAAATTTTTATTACAACTTTATTTGTCCTATAAATGTGTACTATCTATAAATTTCAGTTCTAAATTCCAGATGGGAAATTATACACATAAACAAGTTTTAATGCTATCGGTACAGACTCATTTTAAGCTTTTTAAAAATGCACCCCAAAAAAAATACGCACTAAGACGCCTCAAGCTCACTTCTAAGATCATTCCAGTACCAATCAAATCTAGCCAATGCATAAATTATAACAATGAATGTGTGGGGCAACTGGGTAAGATTAGCCTACTCAGGACCTCATAATGGTAGAATCTGTAATAATTATGTTCCCATTACATACTACCATTAATGCCCAATTCCAATTAATTCATGGAGTTAAGTTTAAAAGCCTTACTACATTAAATAATTAAGAATTTAAAAATTTGCTAAAAATTCAAGATATTATTTTATTATAAAACCCAATTTCCAATAATATACTCACTACTGTGCAATTACGTATACAGACCACAAGACAAGGAGTACAGATTTAAAAGATATACTACAAAATTCCACATAAAGAAATGAGAAAGACAGAAATTATCAGAGCTATCCTTTTTTACTTATTGCACAAAAATACAGAAACCAAGGATGGGATTCACTGCAAAATCAAGGAGGTATAGAGAAGATTAAGCCTATATCTAAATGCCAGCAAGGATATAAAAATCTAAAAAAATTTGTAAAATCATTTACAATACTGAAAAGCTATGCTGAGATTAAATGATTTGTTACCATTATGTAGCCTAGAAATAGGAGATATAAAAAATAAGAACTGATCCAACTTTTTATCAACCCAGTGTAGAACTTGATTTCTATTTCAGTAATGTTGATTTTACACTCAACATTCTAAATCCTATGAAATTTCTTTTAAAAAAATCTCTTAAAATGCCTTTAGAGTAAGAATAGGTATTTGAGTGGTTGCTGGTTGAGAAAGCTTTAGAGGCTCCATTTCACACAACTGGAGAGTATCTTTTGAGGAAAATAAACTCAAGTTCTGTGTTAGGAAAAAAAGATCTTTTATACAGTGTGGTCTGCTAACACAGCATATGTAACACTGAAAGATTAGATTAAGAATTTTAGAATGCATTAAAACACACCAAGCATTATACTCAACACCTTTATTACCTGTTCAAAATTAGCAGGAAGATGAGGTCCAAGTCTCATGAGTAGATACCACCAGACTTCTAGCTTAGTTAGTGCTAGAGTTTCTGTTCTCACATGGATAGAACTCAAAGGCTGCATTAACAACTTCAGTCTTTTTGCACTGCATAGTATTTCTTAAAAGAAAAGCACATGGGTAAAAACAAGCTGAAGACTAAATTTTTTTTTTAAAGATTTCATTTATTTATTTGACACAGAAAGACAGCAAGAGAGGGAACACAAGCAAGGGGAGTGTGAGAGGGAGAAGCAGGCTTCCTGCGGAGCAGGGAGCCCGATGCGGGGCTCGATCCCAGGACCCTAGGATCATGACCTGAACCGAAGGCAGACGCTTAACGGCTGAGCCACCCAGGCGCCCTGAAGACTGAATTTTAAGAATAAGTATGTAAGTCTCCTTTCTCACTGCAAGAAATAGATCAAAAATCTTTTTAAAATCAGCTGTTCTTGTTATACCTCAAATTTTTACTATGAAAGACTCCAGTACAACTGGACTACATGTAATTAGGCGAAAGAAAAGAAAAAGGAAAAAAGAAAAAAGAGGAAGTAATGTTTATTAGATACTGTGTGTACCAGGGACGATTTTCCTACCAAGGGACATCTGGCAACGTCTACAATATCTCTGGTTGCTAGACCTGAGAGGCAGGGGTACAGAGGATGCTGTTGGCATCTAGTAGGCTGTACCCAAGGATACTGCTAAACTTCCTTCAACACACAAGGCAGTCCTCCACAACAAACTGTCCAGCCTAATATTAGAATTTTACAACTGGGAATACATAAAATAAGATGCCTGTGCTCAAGTAACTTATCAGAAAGACTTAAAAAGGATTCTGAAACATCTGCCAAGCTATGTATTTGGTGGGATGGCATTAATGTTTCTGACACCTATTCTGCCATTTAGCTTTCACAATTAACATTTCTATAAAGAACAAAATAAAGTCAAATCACTGTGGGAACAAATTCTCTAATCTTTTCTGAACTCCTACTCTACTTATGAGAGAAGCTTCAAAATAATATCCCCAGAGCAGAAATTCCTAATTGCCATTCTTTTTTAGATAAAAGACCTCTTTCACTGAGGAGAATGATAGATAACCAGTTTTTTTGATTTCTTTATCTAGTCTCCCATTTAGCCATTCTACCTAATGAGCTGTAAGGGGAAGTGTATGTGGAATTTCTGGAAGGCTCTAGAGCTAGATGGCTCAGCTGAAAAGAAGTTCATTTTTGCTCTTCAATCTTCTCCCCTTCCTATATCTGCAACTATGCATATTGAAGATGATGGGATAGAAAGACAGGCATCTGATTCCTTAAGATTTCCTGGATCCATAATACCAGGGATGCACTCGTTAGCTCCAGACTTATTTCAAATGAGATAGCATTTTATTTCTCTTCAAGTCATGTCTTTTTTATGCTTTAACACTCAACCATAAGTAATTCCAACAGATTTAGTCCAGAACATTAACTTGCATTACCAGCTCATAATCAACAACAAAAAGGTAATATTTACAACTAAAATTTGTGCCTGGCAATGCATTTATCAATATTTTCAATAAAATTATAATGAATATAATCACCTTACAAAACATACTAAAAAGGGGAAGAGAAAGGGTTATTAATGGTCTTTGGCAGAGAAAAAATATAGGATGAAATCAATACTACTTAGCTCTTATAAACACAGTATTGATTATATCTAAGACTAACTACCCAATTAAGTACTTATTCCTACTGACCTACTTTTGGGCTATATATACTCTTTCTCATATATACAGTGACCTTTGAACATGCGTTTAAATTGCACGGGTCCACTTACACACAGATTTTTTTTGTTTTTATGCAGTACAATACTGCAAATGTATTTTCTCTTCCTTATGATTTCCTTAACATTTCTCTAGCTTACTATATTGTAAGACTAGAGTATGTAATACACATAACATACAAAATACGGGTTAATCGACTGTTTGTTGTTGATAAGGCTTCTGGTCAACAGTGGGCTATTTGTAGTCAAATTTGGGGGGAGTAAAGTTATATGCAGTGGGATGTTGGCATCCCTTACCCTCCACTGTTCAAGGGTCAACTGTGTATCAGATACCTCCACTAGACAATAGGAAGATAAAATTAAGGTAAATCAAAAGGAATCACTTGTATTTATTAATAGTAAAAACCCAATATTAAGCACTGTTCTAAAGGTCTTGAGAGAAAAAAGTTTATCAGTTACGTTTCACAGCAATCACAGCTGTTTCCTATCATCTACTGGCTCTGTGACCTTTGATAAATTACTTAATCTCTCTAAAATAGTGATAATACTTAGTATCTCAGGTCTATTGTGATGATTAAATTAGAGGTACTCAAACTGCTCAACTAAGTGCTGGAATATACTAAAAAAAGCCACAAATGTTACTTGTCACTTTGTTCAATTTCTGAAATAGCGTAAAACAAATTTTATATCTGTGAGTTTCGATAATGTCTAGGCTTTTTAATTCTATTTTTGACTACAAGTTTATTCCCTTAAAATAAAAAAAATTTCAATAGGTTAAGTTTCAATATAAAGTCCAAAATATCAGAAAGGCTTTGTTCTTATCATTTTGAGTAAAATCCATAGAAAAATCAAAATTTTAAGATATTACTTACTTACCTGGATTCAAAGCAAAATTATCTATTAAACTCTTCCAAGCAATAAAAGCTATTTTTTTAATCATGGGTGCTCCACTTCGAAATCCTAGTTCTTCCAGCTGTAATAAAGAATTAATGAAACTCCCGCTTCGATGCAAGGTCTAAAAATGAAAAATCATAACAAAGTTATTTACCTGCCTAAAACAACACATAGGCACTATTATTATTCATTTATCTAATTCATTCAGCGTTAACTATGTAAAGTCTTAAAAATCTGAAGCTTAAAATGTACTGGATTCTGCGTGCACATTCAAAACTCAAGATCACAAAATATAATGCTCCATGAATTAGATAATGCATAAAACAGAACATTTCTAAAACATCAGAGAAAATTAGGAAGATAAATCCCAAATTCTTACCAACATTAATACCAAAAAAATGATATCCACACACACACACAAAAAATCAGTACTTAAGAAAAAATAAGAAATTCTGAAGTTGAAACAAACAAAAAAAGCCAGCTTTTTCAAATACACCAAAATTGGAAAAAGGGAAAAATGGACAAATGACAAACAATGCATCGCAAGGAAACATACATTAAAAAATGAAACATTAGCAATCGCAGCTATAAATCACATATAAACGGAACAGCATATAAACATTAAAAAATAACTTGCTTAGAAAATCAAAGAATCCATAAGAAAGCTACTAGAGCTAATAAATTCAGCAACTGCAGAGTATACAAGATCAACACACAAAAATCAGCTGTGCTTCTACACAACAGCAACTAACAATCTGAAAAGGAAATTAAGTAAGCAATTCCATTTACAATAGAACCTAAAAGAATTAAATACTTAGGAATAAATCTAACCAAGGAGGTGTAAGGCTTGTACACTAAGAGCTACAAAATATTTGCTGAAAAAACATTTAAAAAGATCCAAATAAATGGAAAACCATCTCCCGTACAAGTACAGAAAGTTTTAATACCATTAAAACGTCAATATTACACAGAGCAATCTACAAATTCAACACAATCTCTATTAAAAGTCCAGCAGCCTTTTTCACAAAAAAAGAAAAGCCAATCTTCAAATTCATTATGGAATTGCAAAGAGCCCCCAAATAGCCAAATCAATTTTGAAAGAATAAATTTGGAGAACTCACACTTCTTGCCTTCCAAACTTACTTCAAAACTGAAGTAATTAAAACATATGGTAATGGCATAAGGATAAACATACAGGCCAATGGAATAGAGATCCCCAAAATAAAACTTCACATATGCTGTGAATTGATCCTTCTTTCTTTCTTTCTTTCTTTTTTGGGGGGAGGGGGAGTCTCAAGCAGACTCTGCACTGAGTGCAGTATCCCACGTTGGGCGCCATCTCACGACCCTGAGATGATGACCTGAGACAAAATCAAGAGTCGGACACTTATTCAACTGTGCTGCCCAGACACCCCTGCCGTCAACTGATTTTTCTTTTTCCTTTTTTTTTTTTAAAGATTTTATTTTTTTATTCATGAGACTGAGAGACACACAGAAGGAGAAGCAGGCTCCCCAAATCAGGACTCGATCCCAGGACCCCAGGGTATCGTGCCTTGAGCCGAAGGCAGATGCTTAACCGATCAAGCCACCCGGGTGCCTCTTATTTTTCAACAAGGGTGCCAAGACCATTCGTTATATAAAGACCATTCTTTTCAACAAACGGTGCTGCAAAATTGCATATCCACGTGCAAAAGAATGAAAACTGGACCCCTGCCTTACACCATATACAAAAATAAGCTAAAATGGATCAAAGATTAAAACTTCTAAGAACTAGAACTATAAAAATCCTACAAGAATACAGAGGGAAAAAGATTCATGACCTTGGATTGACAACAACTTCACAGCTATGACACCAAAAGTAATGAAAGAAAAAAATCTAATTTATATTGGACTTCATCAAAAACTTCTGTGCACCAAAGGATATTATCAGGTTAAAAGACAACATACAGAATGGGGAAAAAATGTTTGAAAATCACATATCTGATAAGGGATTAATAACCCAGAATAAAGAGCTCCTATAACTCAATAACAAAAACCAACCACCCAATTAAAAAACGGGCAAAGGAGGGACACCTGCATGGCTCAGCCGGTTAAGTGTCTGCTTTCGGCTCAGGTCATGATCCCAGGGTCCTGGGACTGAGCCCATATTGGGCTCCCTGATCAGCAGAGAGCCTGCTTCTCTCTCTCCCTCTGTTGCCCCCACTGCTTGTGTGTGCGCACACACTCTATCAAATAAATAAATAAAATCTTTTTAAAAAACTAATTTAAAAAAAATGGGCAAAGGCTTTCCTGCCCTGGGTTTTGGGCAGTCAGCTCTTAGGTCTTGGAGACCAAAATACTTAGGGCTTCTTTGAGCCCAGGTGGCTGGTATGCAATCACCATGCCACAAAAAACAACTTACTGAGTTACACCGTAACTACTACAGATATCACTTGGATCACCATGAGAAAAAGAGAAAGAAGTGATGAGGCTAAGCACTATCATCAACAGCACCATGCTGAGAAAAAACAAAAAATACTATTAAGATACATGAAAAGGGATACCCAAACTAAAGAATGATGAAAAGATTCCACAGGGAATTGTACCTGCCTATCTACACGACACAGAGACAGTCCTGAGCTAAAATATTTTCAAATATAGTTAAAACCAAAAAGAGAAAGCAGGAAAATGGGAAGACTGCTCAAGGTTTATGCCCAAGGAGAAACAAGTATTAAGTTATTCAAATAGCAAAGAGAAAAAAGAAAGCATGAAAGCAGCTGTTTACTGTTACTAAAGTCTGCTCCACTGGAAATGGCTTTTTATGAAAACCACCTAAATATGAAAGATTCATCGGGCCAATGGATTTGTTTCAAGAAGGCCCACGTAATATGTCCTAGACTGAAAGTCACCTTTTACCTCTCAATAAATGGTGTAAAGAAAAACCCCTCATCCCCACTATATACTACCTTGGTTATTACTACCAAAGGTAATGTCAATGACAAAGATGTGAGCAAGCTGGGTCTTGTGACACAAAGAGGTAAGGGTATTTGGGAGAAGTATGTCCAGGTTACTAACAATCCTGAAAATGATGGATCATAAATGCAGTCTCACTGGCTTGACAGAAGTTCCATATAAGTAACTCCTTATAATCATTACTGAAGATGGCACACCAATCAGGAAAAACACCACTACTGTGACTGTTTCCAAATCATTACCCAAAAGTCTTATAAGCCTGCAATCATCAAGAGATGTTTAAAACATTAAAACGGCCCAGTTTTACAAAACAGAACACAATTTTCTGGAATGACTATCATTATCAAAAACCAAACAATAACAAGTCTGGCAACGATGTGGAAAAACTAGAGGTGCCTGGGTGGCTCATCACCTAAGTGTCCGGCTCTTGATTTCGGCTCAGGTCATAATCTCAGGATCCTGTATCAGGCTCCTCACTCAGCAGGCAGTCTGCTAGAGATTCTCTTTCCCTCTCCATCTGCCCCTCCCTCCTCAGGCACTCTAAAATAAACAAATAAACCTTTAAAAGAAAACTAGAAAGAACCCTAGTGTATTACTGGTAGGAATGGAAAATAGTGCACCCACTATGGAACACAATTTGGAGGTGTCTTAAACAGTTAAGCACAGAACTACCATTATGACCCAGCCATTCCATTCTTAAAATATATCCAAAAGAATGAAAAGCAGAGAATCCAACAGATATTTGTACATAAATGTTTACAGTAACATTATTCACAATAGCTGAAATGTTAAAACAAGCCAAGTGTCTATCAACAAACGAATGAACAAAAATGAATTATATACAGAGTGAAATATTATTCAGCCATAAGAATGAAAGTTATTAAGTGCTTGCTACATGATTAGAAATTGAAAAAATTATATCTAACATAATAAGCCATACACAGGACAAATAGTGCATGATTCCACTTATGTGGGATGCCTAGAATTATCAAAACCAGAGACAGCAGATAGGATAGCAGTTACCAGGGGCTGGGGGACGGGGGAGCAAGAGGAGTTATCGTACAACATGTAAAGTTGTGGAGAGATGATGAAAAAGTTTTCAGTATAGACAGTGATGTTTACACAACTTGCGTATGTATTTAATGGCACTGAACCGTACACTTACGATGGGTATGATAAATATGCTTATTTACCACAATGAAGAAAAACACATTCCTTCCTCAAAAAGCAAAAACAAAAAACAAAACCTGGCTTAAAGACAGGACATATAGTCAATCCTCAACGATCCACCAAAGTTCTATGAAGTCCACTGAGAACACTAGGAAAGATGAAGGATTAGGTTCCTACAAGAACCTTTTCTGTCAACCAATCGAATTCAACCTTGTTTTCTATTTATTTCTGTTTAAAGACACCATATGTTTTGTTGATTCACTATCACTGAACTCACAGCCAATGGCACTGTTACTCATGCTTAAACAGAGTTTATGTAACACATGTAATTTCTCCCTAGGGCACATCACAGTCTTCCAGTGCTTAGGAACCATAAACACTGGCACTAAGCCAGGGGACCATTTAAAACTAAATTCACCAAGAAAAAGCACAAAACGTGGGAAATGTGTCACTAAGTGGATTTATGAAAAGGACATGTTCTTTTTAAAAGATTTTATTTATTTGAGAGAGCATGTGAGAGAGCATGCACAAAAGCAGGGGAGGGGGCCGAGGGAGAGACAGGCTCCTGGCTTAGCAGGCAGCCCTATGCGAGGCTCAATCCCAGGACACTGAGATTATGACCTGAGCCGAAGGCAGACACTTAACCAACTGAGCCACTCAGACATCCCGAAAAGAACATCTGGTTGAAAAAGAACAATTAGGGGTGCCTGCGTGGCTCAGTCAGTTAAATGTCTGCCTTTGGGTTCAGGTCATGATCCCAGCCAGGGTCCTGACATGGAGCCCCATGTCAGGCTTCCTGCTCAGCAGGGGAGTCTGGTCTCCCTCTCCCTCTGCTTGTGTGCTCTCTCTCTCTTGCTCACTCTCTCTCCCAAATACATATTTAAAGAAAAGAAAAAAAAAAAAAACAGTGAAAGTCCAAATAAAAAGAGCATTATTTTGTTCTACTTCAGTTAAGAACCTGCACAAATTTATGCCACTCTGCAGGTTTGCAATTGACTGGGAAAGTAGCATAAGCACTTATTGTGGGTCTGCAAACAAATTTTAGTTATCGGCTAAATTTACATATATGGCATGCATGAATAATGTAAAGTTAAGAAAGAAAAGGGTCTCACAGGTATAAACTGTGAACTATTAATTGCACACTTACCTTCCCAAGAAGTTTGACAAACAAAGGCCACAATTTTAACACATAAGTCTCATTCTTACTCATAAATAGCTTTTGGAGCTCTGAAAGTAATTTCTGCAAACAAAAGCAAAAATATTTACCAAAAACACTCTTGAGAAAACAAAATATGCAATATCAGACGGTCTTAATTGAATTAACTTTTCCCAATGTTTTATTAGAAAATCTTTCATTTATATAGCAAAGCTGAAAGCTTTACAGTGAAAGTCCAAATATAAACATCATTAACATCTTCCTATGCCTGTCTTATCACAAATCTGGCCATTATTCCATCCATCGATTCAGCTTAATATTTTTCTACCAATATATTTTTCCCTGAAAACTTCAACATGTGTATCAATAGAGTTCAAATGATAATGTTTTAATTTTCACTCTTAAAAACACATTAATGCTTCATGGGTAACAGCTGAGAACATTTTAGTTCAAATTTATAAAGAATTTTATATATACTCTTAAGAAAATAAATTTATCAAAATAAAAAAACTTGCAAAGACATTGGAGCTACTTTATTAGGATCCAAACATTCCCGTGAGACCTCCTGAACTTTAAAAAAATAAACAAAATCCCAGGTTTTAAAATCTGGAAGGCTCCCTCACCTCACCTAGATTACTGACGTTATCTCTGAACTAGTTTCCCTTCTTCTAGTCAACTCCTCCAGAGTCTATTCTCAACATAGACACAGCGATCCCTTTAAAGCTCAAGTCAGTACATATAACACTCCTAAACTCAAAACCTTCAAATACGGTCTTCAATATAAGTCAGAGTGAAAAACAAATACCTTGCAACACCACCAAGGTCCTGTGATTTGCTCCTCTGCTTCTCTGACATCATCTCCTAATCCTCTCATCCTCATTCACTCTATTGCTTGTCCAGTGTTCACTGAACACCAACCAACACAAAACCATCAGAGCAGGGCCTTTTGCTCTCATGGTTCCTCCTGCCTGGAAGGAGCTTACTGCATTATCATCCAAGTAGCTAATTCCTGTATCACTTTCAAATCACTGTTTAAATATCCTATTATTTTTCCTTTCCTGACCATACCCTTCCTCTCCAATGGCACTCTCCATCTAGTCTCTACGGTTCTCCATAATGTTCCTCACTGAATATACTATATTCTCTATTGCCTCTCCCACTGGACAGTAATCTCCGAAAGTTCCTTCTGCTCACTGCTATAATTCAGTGGCTAAAACAATGCATGGCATATAAGTGCTCAATAAATACCTGTTACAAGAACGACGACAGAAAAGCCTAAAATCTGAGGCAAGTAATAACTTTAGGAAATTGTACACATTACATGCACTTATGTGCTTTAAATTTATACCTGTTGGGATTATGTTAAAACAACCCAAACAGCACTGAAATCAGTAATGTTCTCCCTTTTCCAGAAATGCAAGCCCTTTCAAACACTATTCACTGGAGAGGAAATAAAATGCCTAGATCCTACAAACACCAAACAGCTCCCTTCCTTATTAACCTAGGAGCAGTGTGCCTATACTAACTTAAGCAATTACTTATGTTTTGTTAAAAGTGGAACTTCCTAGATCATAATGCAATTATACCACTATGAGCCCTATGCTTGGGCCAGAAACTTAAAATGTAGTGTCCAAAAATTCCTTACACAAAATAATACTTACAGTAGTCATAAGCTGCTCTGTGATAGATGCTATTTCTTGTTGTTTCTGAAGCAACAATGGCATTCCCATCTCTAGAGCAGTTGCTCCCCGCAAATGTACCTTTTGAGCTGAATGAA
Source organism: Ailuropoda melanoleuca (assembly GCF_002007445.2). Classification (NCBI taxonomy): domain Eukaryota; kingdom Metazoa; phylum Chordata; class Mammalia; order Carnivora; family Ursidae; genus Ailuropoda; species Ailuropoda melanoleuca. The sequence goes on along the minus strand of NC_048219.1, from coordinate 122,629,697 downwards.
CCACTAAAGGTATGATCAATTTTGCCCACCTAACTGACTCTTCTCCCATTTGAACTGGGACTTGTTCAATTAGCCTATAATAGAGAAATCAATGAAATTAGCTTGACCTCACCTTTTATGTCTAGACTGCTAGGAAAATAAGCATCACACAGAAATATGCCTGGTACCATCTATCTGTTTTAGAATATATATATATATATATATATATACACACATATATATATACACATATACATATACACACACATATATATGCATACATGCAGATGTAATTTTTACTGATTTGTAGATTTCCTTATTTTTATAAATTTTTAAAATAAAAACACACCATTTTATTTTCAGATTAATATTTAAAATATTGATTTTTTATTTTTTTTAAATATTTTTTTTAAAAATGCAAGTAAATTCAAAATTCTTTTAGAAGATAGCCAGAGAGGGGCACCTGGGGTCAGCTGGTTAAGAGTCTGCCTTCGGCTCAGGTCATGATCCCAGGGTCCTGGGATCCAGCCATGCATCACATAGGGCTCCCTGCTCAGCAAGGAGTCTGCTTCTGCCCCTCCCCACCCCTGCTCCTGCTCTCTCTCTCTAATAAATAAGAATCTTAAGGCGGGGGGGGGAGGGTGGAGAAGACAGCCAGAGCATTATTGACATAAGGTGAGCATCATTCAGGACATCAGAACAGTAAGTAGTTAAAGCAAATAGCTCGATTACAGAAAATTTTAAAAGAATGAAAACCTAGGTAAGATAAACCACACCAACAAAGTTTGTGTGCTGTTAGCATGTCCTTTAAAGAGGAGGGATGGACAGGAAGAAAGTAGAACATTTTCCTGTTCTCCCATCTGCTGTTAGTTGCCGTTAATGCCTTCTTATATACCCCCTACAGCCTACTTGGGAGCCTATTACTATTTTTTAAACTCTTGCAAAAGCTTTAATGGAAATAATTTTTAAAATCAGAATCATGTTAGCAGCAGCAACGTGTATGCTCTACACCCAACATGGGGCTTGGACTCATGACCCCAAGATCAAGAGCAACATGCTCTACACCAAGTAAACCAGCCAGGCACCCCTACCAAGACTTCATTTTTAAGACTCAGTAAAAATAAACAAAGACAAAATAAATAAATAAATAAATAAACCTAGTAACTTAAACAAATCTACTTCCTTCTTTTTCCTGTTACCTTTTCTCCTTGAGACTTTAGAAGATATTTTGTTTTTAATGTCTAACTCATAGTCTAGTCCCAAAGTCTACCCCTTGAAGTAAATTCTAAATTCACTGAAATTATTCTTCCAAAACAGCAAATTCATACCTTATGATGACATTTAATGCTTCATAATCAACAACAGCAGAATGCATTTCTCCTCTATTAAATACTATTTCTAATGAATCGATTATAGTGGATACCTAAAGACAGAATGAAATAAATACAAGTAAGCCTGAATTTTTTAAGTGGCACGTAGTTAAGAAAACATACAAAAACCATACTCACTACTTTGCCAATGGCTTCAGCAGGAAACGTCTGCTTGGATATCACCCAAAGTGCCCTAGTACGTACATTTTTGTCTGGGCTTTTAACACTATCATTCAATTTTAAAAGCAGTTCTTGAATATCTGTCTCTGAAAAACAAGCAGCCTTAATTATGTGGAACAGTTTGCATCCTTTAAAATCTCAAATACAGAAACAAAGAACAACATATTCTTCACTGTCAAAAAATTAATGCATATCCGGAGAGAAGGATCAGTGAACCAATGCTAATACCAAACTTCCTCCCAAAACACAAAACTTAGAGGTCAGATGGGAAGGTATATTCAGAGAAAACAAACAGTATACTCAATTTTGTGCAAATGAAGAAATTTCATAGGTATCATTATAGTTTTAAACATATAAGACAATTTTTGGCAAGTTGTTACAAATCCTACACCTCTGCTCTAAAACAAACCACCTCTATTTTAGATGGGGAACATCTGTACATCTAAAAAAGAAAGGGCATAAACTTTACCATCAGAAAGGAAGATGGTAGTAACTTTCAGGCATCTTTATTGCTTGTCCCGGATTTCCCCCTCTCTAAAGACCACGTCCTAGGTTTCCATTAAAATGGCAAACTACAGAGCAGTAATTAAGATTGCTTGAAAACTTAGCTACTCGTGGGTCCAAACTATCCCAACACCACTATGTAAAAGAACTTTTCAATTCAGCATGTTCCTTAGTGCATATGCTTGTTTTAAACAATAAATAACCATCTAAATTATTATTACCTTCCAAAGCAGATATGCTTTATGAAGGAGAAGGTTCAGTTTTTTGTTACAATTTTAAAATAAGTTTATATTCTTTTAGAAATTTTATGACAACAAAGTTAAAGATATGTCTAGAAAAAAAGAGATCTTCTAAAAGATGATAATCAAAACATTATTTCTTTCTCAAAAGCAAATCCTAAACTACAAGTTACAAAACTAATAGAGAAGTAACAGTACTTTTAACATATTAAACCATATTTATAAACTCTAAAAATATTTTTTCTGCGTCACAGTGGGTGTCAGACCCTCCCAGACCAAGTGTGAAAATATAAACTCTAAAAATATTACGTCATAATAAATTTAACTACCTGATAATCCTGAGGTAATTTTGGGATTATATAAGCAAAACCCCAAGGCCTGTAGAGCAGCACTACTGAGGTCTGAATTCTGACTGGAAATGTGAATCTACAAAAACAAAAAGCACATTTGTTATGAACAATTAAAACTGTAAATAAATTCTCAGAGAATGAAAATCAACCAGCAAATAAAATTAGGTTTTAATCCAATCAATCAAAAATATTTAAGACTAGATAAAAAAGGAATAAAAATCAGGAAGACATGTATACAGCTTGGCAAAGGAAGAGCACTAGAAAGAGATCACATAAAAGAGAATGTTTCTCTTAAAAGAACATCTCCACGCACCTGAAAGCAATAAAAGAGCCAACAAATGGAAAATGCTGAAGGCACCTCCGTAAAAGGAAAGCAAAAGACTCAAAAACAAAAGCTGGAACCCTAGTTTTAGAATGGAGTGACACCTCTAAACAGAGAGGGGCTGGAATCTAACATTTACAGATGATCTGAAGTGATAGCTTTAAACATTATCTCAATCTTTTAAAAGAAATCCCTACTTTGTAGATTGGAAAATCTGAACATCAATCTGGAATTTTAGGCCCAACCCATCTTATATATGTAAAAGCTATAAAATCCCAAACTTGTCAAAGACAGTCTTCCTATATTTCCCAACCCTATGTTTATTTGTAACTCTACTACATTTTTTTCTCGGTACCATTTCCTATCTCAAAGTGATTTACCTTCAAATCCCCCCACAGCTCTGAATCAGATATCCAAGGAATCCTTAGGCATTTGCTGCTCTTGAGCAGGAAGAATAGGTGTATGAATAAGACACTTCCCTGGGTCACCCCTCTTAAAATTAATCAAATGAAACAATACAAAAAACCAAACACTGGACTATAAGACATATTAAAGCAACCAGTTCAGACAACCATAGAAAGATAGTATTAAATACCTAAGACTGAGAGCTACTACTGTATCTCCTGGAGAATAGCTAGCTGCGATCAACTTTTTTTTAATTAAATATATATTGCCTGAAAAGTATCCCTTAACAGTGTTGTCTTCAAAAATCTTGTGGGTGGGGCACCTTCGTGGCTCAGTCCTTTAAGTGACTGACCCTTGCTTTTAGCTCAGGTCTTAATCTCAGGGTCCTGGGATCTGAGTCCCAGTTCTCTCTCCCTCTTCCATGCCCCCCCTCTCCCTCTCTCTCAAATCAATCAATCAATCTTTGGGGGGGGGGAAGATGTGGGTTCCTAGACTGACTACTAACAGAATTCTAAACAATATAGAAACATGTTATATTTCACCTAACCTGGCTCTTGTTCTAAAGGAATTCAATTATTCTTGCAGTGCTTAATAATTCACCCAGAAAGCTTTCGTTGACTGTCAAGCTTCTGTTGACTTTCCTATCATTAACCACCCACATGGTTCCAAATAATTATTCATCAGGCATTTAAGTTACAACCTCTATTAAACAGTGCAAGCAATTGTGTTCCTGATCATACATGTTCTCGAATACCAAATTTATGAAGGTGCGTATTTTCACCACATCCAATATATTGCTAAGATGTGGAACAAGATAATGAAGAAAAATATATTACAATTAATGCTGTTTAATACTATTAATAACTACTGAACTATTACACAAGAAGTAAGTTCCTGCTTACACGAACAAAAAGCACTACTAACAGGAACACTCACAGGTAGGCACTACCTTAAATACCTCAACATTTAACTGGAAATCTTGCTAAAATGTACACTAAATATGACAGAGTACTTCTGTTTAAAAGCACAAAACATGATCATAAAAATAAGAACTCTGGAGATGTAGTTCAACCTCTTCATTCTAAAAAACAAGGAATTCAGAAGTTAAGTGTTGAGGACAGTCACAAAGCCACTGTGTACTCAATTGAGGATAAGAACAGAAGTCTGCAGTCTGATGTTAAACTATAATACCTCCTTACAAATAAGCAAAAAAGATAACCATAATAACGGTTTTTTAGCCAGACAAGAGTGGCAAGAACTGATGGTGAGTGAAGGTTAAAAAAAAAAAAAAAAAAAAAAGAGTGTTGCCACAACAGACCAAAGATAAAATTATAGAATCTTTATTTACAAGTACATTCCTACAAAAAGACAAAAAAACATGAAATAATCGCTGTTAACTGCTTTTAAATTAAAAGCACGGGTTTTGGGGGAGCGCATGACTCTTGATCTCAGGGTAATGAACTGGAGCCCCATGCTGGATGTAGAGATTACTTAAAAAATAAAATCTTTAAAAAAATAAAAGCACAGGTTTTGTATTTACATGGCCATGTGCAACATTAGGCAACTTAAACCAATTTCTTCTACAAAGTGGGGATTAAAGAGTACTCTCACAGGGACATGGAGGATTAAGTAAGAGAATACATGTAAGGTAATTAAGAAAGTACTCAGTACATATTAAACACTGAAACAGTACTATAATAATCCTGCTCTTATTCCATTTCAAAGTTTTTCTGAGTTAGCTGGTAAAACTTTTTTTTTCCCCACAACAAAAAACTATTCAATAAGCAGATACATACTTTTAAAACTCTGAATAGCTGGGGAAGTTTTTTCTCAATTTCCATAATGACTTCTTTTCCATCTTCTCCAGTCATTCGACTTAAAAGCAGAAAGAACATAAGCTTATGCAAATGGCACGCAAAAGAAACTATAATTACTCCCTAAAATACCCGTTTGTACCGTCTTTCTAAAGCTTGTTAGAACTCTATCAAGTTGACTGGCCCAGTGCATAAAATACTTAATACCTGTTAGTACGATGCATCATGCAATATACTGTCTGAAATTAATGCAAAAAAACCCTTAGTAACTTTTGCTCCACAGTGTACACATTTGGACAGTATCACCAGGTAAAGAGGGAACACAAAACCCTAGCCCAAATTACAAATTTACTAAAAACTTACTAAGTATTTATCTTTTGTACCAATTGCTACCCTTTCCTAGCATTTCCAAATAAGTAGATAACTCAGCAAAACATGATTTGCAGAGAAAAATATCCTGTGGGGCATTACAGTTAAAAATGAAACCCAGGTTATTGCTATTTAAAAAAAAACGATTCTGGGTTGCCACATTGTCCCAATACATTGGCGGCTTACACCGAAAAGCATCCCGCCAGCATCCACACTTCCAACCGAATTAAAAAAAAAAAAAATCCTTCGCCAGCCAGACACACGTGCAGGCTTCCTCATTCCAAACACACGCCTTGAGCTCCGCAGCAACACCCCGGAACGTCACTTAGCACGCACCACCTCCCCCACCTTGCCCGCGACCCCGGCGTCCTCACAGCTGCCAGACTCCTAGAATACACCACCTCGTTTATGAGTGCCCCACCGCAACTATCTTCTCCCCAAGACCCGCCAGAGCGCTCACCCCCAACCCCAGCGGGCCTTACCTGGTCAGAGTCAGGTAAGCGTCGGTTTGCTCTCCATGGGGGGCGGAAGGGTCTTCCAAAGTCTCCAACAGCGGCGCCAGGGGGCTCTCACCCGGGGCCGTCATGTCGGCGACCCTGAGCACGGACCGGAAGAGGAGAAAACCCAATGACCGATGGAAACAGCCCCGCGGCGGCCCGGTCCGAGTCCGGGCCCCAGACCCGCGCGCCCACCCCCGGCCTCACGGCCCCACGGCGTCCACGCTCGGCCCCTGGCCCCCAAATCCCAAACCCTAACCTCCTCCTGCGCTTCGCAACACGCAGCGGGGCCCACGCTGTGCTCCGGCCCAGGCCCGCTCCCGCCACCACTTTCCCGGGCAGCTTTCAACAGTGGGAGGAGACCCGCGGGGGGCGGGAGAAGACCGGGGAGCGAGGCATCTCGCCGCGAGGGGGCGGAGGGTGCGCTAGACTAAGGGTTGCCAAGGCCCAGCACTGTGGCCGCGACACTTACCGCACGTAAGAAGATCAGGACTGCGTCCTCTCCGCGGCTTCCCCGCGGCACCCCGACGGAGCCAGAACTCGACTTTCCCGTCTCGCGCTGTTTACTCTCGCGTGCGGCCCGCTCCCTCCTAGACCAAGATGGCGGCGGGGGCGGGCCCAGGAGCGCGCGGGAGTAGGGCAGGCCTGGCGGGAGAGCCTCGAGCCAATCCAACAGGCAGAGGCGCGCCGAAATCATCGATGGCCTCTCTTCCCAGTCGGCTGCTTTGCCTAGCCCATCAGGGGCATCTTACAGGTGGGGGTGTTTTGATCTAAATTTAACCCGCGAGGGACTTGAAATTCAAAGTATGAGTGAATCGCCAAAGTTCACCAGACTAAATTTGGTGGGCGTTCAGACTCTTCAAACCCCAAGCTCTGTGCTTTTTTTTTTTTTTTTTAAAGATTTTATTTATTTATTCGACAGAGATAGAGACAGCCAGCAAGAGAGGGAACACAAGCAGGAGGAGCGGGAGAGGAAGAAGCAGGTTCATAGCGGAGGAGCCTGACGGGGCTGGATCCCATAACGCTGGGATCACGCCCTGAGCCGAAGGCAGACGCTTAACCGCTGTGCCACCCAGGCGCCCCCCAAGCTCTGTGCTTCTTGAAGAGTATTAGCAACAAATCATTTAGCAAGAGGATGTTGTCCGCACTGTAATGTTTAAGACTAGGAGCTGCATCTAGATGGTGTGGATTCCAACCCTAGCTCTGTGTGACTTCAGCAACGTAACCAACCTTTCTATGCCTCAGTTTCCTTCGGGGGAAAATAGGGATGATAATGGTAACTACTTCAGGTGAAAGTGAAGGGAGAAAAGGTAGGAGAAGCGTTTGATTTTCATATATTAAGAGTACATAACAATGGCCTCGGGTATTCATGATTAAACTGCAGATTTCTGGGCCCCGCCCTTAGACTTTGTGATTCAGTAGATTTAGGTAGCTCCCAAAGATCTGCATTCTTCTATTTGGGCCGGGGTGTTGAAGGGTGGGACTTAGCCAGGACTTCAGACGGCAGAGAAAGGACTGTAAACCCTTGATGAACCATTATTTTTTTTATTAAAGATTTTATTTATTTATTAGAGAGAGCACAAGCAGTTGGAGGAGCAGAGGGAGAGGGAGAAGTAGACTGCCCGCTGAGCAGGGAGCTGGACTTGGGGCTAGATCCCAGGACTCCAGGATCATGACCTGAGGCAGACGTTAACCAGACGTTAACCAATCGAGCCACCCAGGTGCCCTTTGACGAACAATTTATATGTCTCCCCCCTTTTCCTCGGCCTCTGAGCCCTGTCCACATCACGCAGGATTGTATCGGCTGGAAACCAGGCATCTAAGGCTCAGCAGCAAGTGATTGTTCCACTTTGGCCTCACAGGTTTCAGATCCCCCACCCCTCAAGCCTCTACTTAGGGAGTACTACCATCAGTTCCAGAGGTCAAGGCCACATTTGCCCTTCTCTTCCCCAAGCCAAGTGTCTGCCAAACTAAGCACTCAATAAAGAACATGTTTCTTAAGGAGACATACAGATCTTGTGAACCAAGCTATGGAAATTAAAGACTTTAAAAACAGTGAAGAGTTGGATCTGGGTGAAATGTAGAGACACCCTAGAAGTGATGGTAGAGAAAGGTTTTCAGTGCAGCCTGATAATGAGTTCTATAAACGTCAGATATTTAAGAAAGTAAAGAAGTTATGAGATGATAAATGAAATATATGGACAAGTTTGCAACATTAAGATTTCAGTATAGTAGAGATGTTGTATTGGAAAGTGAGAGAAGATCTTGAAACTGTATTTTTTATGGTGGCTATGAGATGAAATTAGTGAAAAGAACACCGAGTTTGCCTTAAGACAGTAGCTCCGCCCAATCCTTCTGTGCCTTCTTGTGCCTTATTCTTCCAACACTTATCACTATCTAATATTGCATTATATATATATCTATTTTTTATTGTCTTTCTCTCCCCATGGGAATGCAAATTGCTTGAGAATAGGGACTTTGTTTTATTCATGTTTTTCCTTATATTTCATTTACAAAGATGAGGTTGGGGTGGTGATGTTGCTTGTACCTCTTTCAAATGCATAGTCCTGTGATCTTCCTAAAATCTTTCGGAGTATTTTATCATTGTCACTTGCGGGCTAAAATCCTTCAGTGGTTCCCATCAATCAGAGGATGAATTTCAAAAGTTTTTTTTTTTTTTTTTAAGATTTTTTATTTATTTGACAGAGATAGAGACGGCCAGCTAGAGAGGGAACACAAGCAGGGGGAGTGGGAGAGGAAGAAGCAGGCTCATAGCAGAAGAGCCTGATGTGGGGCTCGATCCCAGAACGCCGGGATCACGCCCTGAGCCGAAGGCAGACACTTAACCACTGTGCCACCCAGGCGCCCTGAATTTCAAAACTTTTGATATGGCATGTAGGCCTATGATGATTGGGCGACTGCTAACCATTCATCTCCAGCCTTATCCCCACTTCAGCCAAGTTTTGAATAGTCTGCCAGGATCTCTAACTCTTGTGTCTTTGAAGGTACGTGTTCCTTGCGTTTATACCATTAATTACCTTTTTCAAGTGCTATAAGTAAGAGTAGATTAAAATCACACCTTTTCATTAAATCCTTCCTCTATCTAATCTTTCCCCAAGGAAAATTAAATGCTTCTACCTCCTTGCTGACATAGCTCTTTATTTGGAAACCTGTTAAAATAAATATCTCATTACTTTATTGTTTATTTTTTTAAAGATTTTATTTTTAAGTAATCTTTACACTCAGTGTGGACCTCAAACTCACAACCCCGAGATCAGGAGTCAAACGCTCCACCAACTGAGCCAGCCCGATGCCCTATTATTGTTTACTTACGTAAGTCTGATTGACAGAGTTGAGGGTTAGTCTGAGGAAAATTAGTTCTAGCCTAATCTCAATCAGTACCCCTCCCTGTTTTTTGGTATGTTCTCATCTAAGGAGATTACAGAGTCAAGACAAATCCTCTTCCCCACCCAGACCCCTCTCTCCACACCCTTCCAAAGAGATTGCTGTCCCCAAGCTTCTCTTTTATAGAAATTCTGGAACTACTACCATAGATCTTCTCTTAGTAGGCAATAAATTCATAGTACCTGGCACTCGATAAGTACATTTTGTTGGGTTTTTTTTATAAGTACATTTTTTTAAAAAGATTTTATTTATTTATTTGACAGAGAGAGACAGCCAGCGAGAGAGGGAACACAGGCAGGGGGAGTGGGAGAGGAAGAAGCAGGCTCTCAGCGGAGGAGCCTGATGTGGGGCTCGATCCCAGGACTCCGGGATCACGCCCTGAGCCGAAGGCAGACACTTAATGACTGAGCCACCCAGGTCCCCCCTTTTTATAAGTACATTTTGAATTAATTTTTTATGTATTAATTCATCTGTCTTTTCCTCTAATCATTCAACCAATATACAATTTCTATCTTCCTTGCCTCTTCAAATCCCGTATCTCTGTTTCTCCTCAGAACATCATGAAAAGCCTTGCACCTTCAATCCAGTATAGCTTCTAACTTCCCCATCTCTGTCTTTAACCACAGCATTACTCAGCAAATATCAAGACTATAATCTTAGGTCTCTCAATGACTCCTTTCTCCTACTTGCCCTCAGTAGTCCTAATGATTCCCTCTATCTAATAAGTGTTAGACCTGTCCAGCTAATATCTATAGGATCCCAATTTATGAACTGAACATAATCATTTCAAGGTTATAAAATTGCTTTTTAACTGCTTTTTATTGAGTGCTAGATGTTGAATGTACCTTATCTAATTTATTCCTGTCAGTGGGTCTAAGACAAAGAAGTACTTTTCCTGGATTTACAAATAATCAAGGTGAAGCTTAAAGAGTAAAATAGAGAACTTTAATCTAGTCATATACAACTCCAAAGCTAACTTATTTAAGCACCATGGTGGTATGGTTTTCATAATAGATTAATTCTTGAACATGGTAAGAAGAATTCAATATAAGGAGTCCTAAGGAAGCTCACTATTTACAGGACTCCTGTAGTAATTCATTTAGTAAAGTATCCATCTGTAATCCAAATTACTGGAGTTAACGCAATAGCCCAGCTTTGAAACCAATAATTGGATTCAAATACTGGCTCTGCCACTGTGTGACTTGAGATCTTCCAGGCAATAATCTTCAGTAGGTGCTAAAACCATTGAGCAAAAATCTGATTGGGAACACAGCCTCAAAGTATCTCCCCTTAAGATACTTATCAAATAGGGGCGCCTGGTTGTTCAGTCCATTAGGCCTCCCACTCTTGTTTTTGGCTCAGGTCATGATCTCATGGTGGTGAGATCAATCGAGCCCCGCATCAGGCTCTGTGCTGAGCTGAGTGTGGAGCCTGCTTGGGATTCTCTCTTTCTTCTCCCCCTGCCCCTCCCCACCCCTGCTCATGCGCATGTGTGCTTTCTCTCTCAATAAATAAATAGATGGATAGATAGATAAATAAATAAAATTTTTACAAAAAGATACTTACCAAATAAGAGACAAATGGTAACTTTACAGTGGAGACACCTATGAAAACCATCAACACTGGTACAAGCTGATATGGTATGCCTGCCAAAAATTCATAACTTGAATCTATCCGTGAGGAAAGAATCAGAAAAACCATAATGAAGGATGTTCTATAAAAACAAAACCAAACCAAAAAACAAAAGTCAAACAAAAAACTGCCCTATACTCTTCAAATGACAGTGTCAAAAGAAACAAAGGAAAGCAGAGGGACTGTTTCAGAATAAAGAAGATTCAAGAGACATGACAATTAAAATGCAATGCATAAGGGCACATGGGTGGCTCAGTCAGTAAAGCAGCAGGCTCTCGATTTCTGCTCAGGTCATGATCTCAGGGTCCTGGGATCGAGCCCCACATCCAGCTCTGTGCTCAGCAGGGAGTCTGCTTGAGGATTCTCTCCCCCCCCCGCCCCTCTCCTGCTCACACACTTTCTCTCAAATAAATAAATCTTTAAAAAAAAATAAAATGCAATATGTAATCATGGATCAATACATTTTGGAAATAATAAATTTTGCTTTAAAAGAGTAGTGAAATTTGAACAAAGGCTATACATTTTCTGTATTTGATAATTGTACTATGGTTATATAAGATAATCAGAATAAGAAATTCTAACAAATTTAGGAAAAGATTGATAGTTCGGAAAAGATTGATAGTTCTGTAGCCATAGAACCAAGTTGCAACCAGAACCAGTTTTAAACACATTCAGTGGATAAACACAAATCATCCTGGTGAGCCTGCTTTTGCAAGCTGACCAATCATCATCACTGGTGAAAGTCAGCTGAGCAGGGCTGAACTCACTCCAAAAATGATGCCTCAGAGACCAATCAACAATGTCATTAGAGGAACCAAGTTTTTAAGGATAGTGCCAGCCTATTTATGCCTCTGAAAGCCCACCCATCTTGAACTCCATGCTTCCCAAAGACCCAGCAGTTTGCTTTGTTCAGACTTTGCCTGGCCAATATTCCTCTTTTTATTTCAGAAATTGAGTAGTATTCTCATTATCCTTTGGTAATTCTGGAGGTTCCCCTAGGTCATTTTGAAAATTCTTTGTTGGCAGCATTCCAGGTAATATTTTGGCCAACAGTGGCACTTGACTGGGCCCCTTGTGTCCAAACTCTGTCAGCCAGGTCAGCTGCTAGATGACTCAGTCTCAATAACCATTTGAGCTCTTTTTTCATTGAATTCTTGTTATTGCATTTATTCTTCTAGTATTTGTAACCAAGCAGTTCTTTGCATAAGATCATTAGGCTTAGGTCTTTTGTTCTGAGTAATAAGACCTTTTGGGTTGGAATAACACCATTTGGTAATTACACCAAGGTGATAATGAGGTTATTAGCCTTTTGCTTTTGAAGTCTACCATTTGAAAATGTTTGCTGTAAACCTTTTTATTCTCCTGCTGCATGCTTTGGTTTTTGTTTTGTTTTAATATTTTTTTAAAGACTTTATTTTTAAGCAACCTCTATACCCAACATGGGGCTTCAACCTACAACCCCAAGATCAAAAGTCCCATGCTCTATTGACTGAGCCAGCCACGCACGCCTGTTTCGCTTTTCAGAAATTTGAAAATATTTATTTTAAAAGTTCATTTAAAAACAATAGTAGGGGGCGCCTTGATGGCCCAGCCATTAAGCGTCTGCCTTCGGCTCAGGTCATGATCCCAGCGTCGTGGGATCGAGCCCCACATCCAGCTCCCTGCTCTGCGGGAAGCCTGCTTCTCCCTCTCCCACTCCCCCTGCTTGTATTCCCTCTCTCGCTGTCTCTCTCTGTCAAATAAATGAGTAAAACCTTAAAAAAAAACCAATAGTAAATCATTGTATGTTAACATAAATATTATATGAAATAATAAATAACAAGATTTTATGAAAAAATAGAAGCATAGCCTTATGTTTTACATTTTTGCAGGACTAAACAGAAGATAGTTGAGTTCTCATAAAGGCTTCTGCCTTTAATTTATTGTGCTATGTTGCTTTTTTGAAGAACAGAAAGAAAACCCGTCCTGGCACAAGTATGTAGTTGGAAGAGGGAGCAGTATTTTAATAGCTTTTACAGACAATTATGGATATTCTTCTTTGATATAACACTGGAATTTGACAAGCAATAGTTTCTTAAAGATTAACTGCAGTGTGGAATCTGAGATTGTATCAATGAACTTTTTATACTCTGTTAACCTTAAAATACATTGGTCAATCTTGAATTTTGAATCAGTCTTTTGCTCATGCATGTTTTGTATCAGTATGTATTGGTCATTTGAAAAATATTAAGTCATTGAGTTATATGGATCTTTGAAACGTTGACACATTTGGTTATACATTACCACATATCACATTTGTTAATATCACTGTCAGTATCATCAGAAAGCTCTTTCTATTGGTATATACTTAACAGTCGAATTTCTGGGTCATAGGCTATGAGAACATTTAACTTTATAAGGCTATGACAAATTTTTTTTTTCCAAAGTGGTGTTCCTGATTTATAATCCCTCAGCATCTTATTTTTTCTTATTTATGTATTTATGTATTTATTTAATATTTTATTTACTTGGGAGAGAACATGGGGCGGGGTGAGAGAGAGAGAGAACACAGAGGGAGAAGCAGACTCCCCACTGAGCAGGGAATCTGACAGGGGACTTGATCCCAGGACCTAAGGCAGACATTCAACTGACTGAGACACCCAGGCACCCCCCCACAGCAATTTTATAAAAGATCTCATTGATCCACATTCTTTCTAATACTTGATAGTTTTAATTTGTACTAGTCACACAGTGAGATTTCTGATCATGAATTGGAGCAACTCTTTATATTACTCTCTTATGTGCGATAGATGGCCTGCCTTTTATTCTTCTCTTTTTTCCTAATAGTTTTATTGAGATAATTCACATTCGGTACAATTTACCCATTTAAAGTGTACAGTTCAGTGTTTTTTAATATATTCACAATTGTGCAGGCATCACTGAAATCTATTTTAGAATATTTTCATCACCTCAAAAAAAAAAAAGCAAAACTTTTTACTTTTTAACTATCACCTCCTTCTCCACCTAAAAGCACCCCATCCCATCCCCAGGTAACCATTAATCTACTTTCTGTTTCTATAGATTTGCCTGTTCTGGATGTTTTGTATAAATGGGATCATATAATATGTGACCTCCTGTGACTGGCTTCTGGCACTTAGCATTTTGTTTTCTAGGTTTATCCCTGTTGTAACATGTATTGTACTTTATTTCTTTTTACTGCTAAATATTCCATTGAATGGATATACCACATTTTACTTATCCATTTATAAGTTGATGGACATTTGAAGTCAAATGAAAATCCCCGTCTAGGGGCACCTGGGTGGCTCAGTCGGTTAAGCCTCTGCCTTTAGCTCAGGTCATGATCCCAGGGTCCTGGGATAAGCCTTGCGTGGGACTCCTTGCTCAGTGGGGAGTCGGCTTCTCCTTCTCCCTCTGCCCCTCCCCCTGCTTGTGCACACCCACTCTCTCTCTGTTTCTTTCTCTCTCTCTTTCTCAAATAAATAAATAAAATCTTGGAAAAAAAATCCTGGTCTAGAGCCAAATTAAGGGCTATAATTAAAGAATTTCCTAATCTTTAGAGGGACACAAAACTTTACTATAGAATCCAGGACTCTTTAAAGATCCTTATCATTCTGGACTATAGAGCTGTCCCAACTAATTTAGAAGGGAAAAATGTCTAAAATCAGCAAGGCATGAAAGAGGAGATTTTAAAAATGCAGCTGTGAAAAACTTTTAAATATAAGGAAAAAATACTGTACATAAAGCAATTATAGAAGCCCTTCTTTTAAGGGTAGACTAGAAAAAGATTCAAAATCGTAACAGAAGTAAAAATACAAAACAGACTTCAGGAAACTTTGAAACAGTACTCTGGATTAGATGCAGCACCTGAAGTGAAAGGAGACTCGTCTTCTGTTTTTATAAATGGCTCACACCTAAATTAGGGGATTTAGTAAAAAATTAGTTAAAAATGTGACATTGCCAGGTTAGAAAATATCTAATATGTGGCTCAACATTTCTGGAGAGCTTTAAAAAGTAACAAGCTAGAAATCAATACATCTTATGGCTCTCTAGGTGAAATAACCCAAAATGTCTCTTCTCTAAGATGTGGGAGCCTGGAGATAAGGATATTTATAAGTATAGTGACCAGAAGGGCCACTAAACAAACTGTGTACCATACTGGTTTGAAAACAGGACAACTATCCCCAAATCTATCCGGCGATGCAGCTCCGAGGTAGAAAAGAGCATCCAACATTTATTCTAATTCCCCGGGGGAACAAAACAGCTTTCCTGTTAATCGCTCTATCTAACATTCGTTTCACCTCTATCACAGAGCCAAAATTTAAAGTTGTCTAAAAGGAAGAAAAAAGACAAATTGATGTTTCATGAGAAAAGAAAAAGTTTTTTATTAATGTAAAAATGGCAGTGCCATATTGTTTAAAAAAGAAAAAGACTAGATAAATTTGAACATATACAGGTTTGCCTGGGTGGCTCAGTCGGTTAAGCGTCTGCCTTTGGCTCAGGTCATGATACTGGGGTCCCTAGGATTGAGCCCTGCATCAGGCTTCAGCTCAGCGGGGAGCCTGCTTCTCCCTCTCCCTCTGCTCCTCCCCCAGCTTGTGCTCTCTCTCTCTCTCTCAAATATATTAATAAAATCTTTAAAAAGCTTTTTTTGAACATGTACAGTAAATTCCGAAAGGCTCAAGGAGAAATAAACTTTATTTTCTTTGGTTTAAAAGAACCACTCAAGTAGTCAATAATTTAACAATTCGATGTCTTGGCTATAACTGATATTTTAAGATCATTATCAGAATATTCTTGGGGCATCTCACTGGCACAGTTGGTTAAGCATCCAGCTCTTGGTTTCTGCTTAGATCATGATCTCACGGTTGTGAGATTGAGCCCCACATCAGGGCTGAGTGCCAAGTCCACTTGGGATTCTCTCTCTTCCTTTCCCACTCCCTCTGACCTTCTCACCCCTTCCCCACTCTCTCTCTCAAATCTTCTTTAAAAAAAGAAAAGAAGAATATTCTTTACTCTCTGTGATACAACGTTGTGCAGAAAATAGTCAACCTAGCAGGCCTAAAGTGCTATCCTTGGGAGTTTGGCTCTTGGCTGGCATCTGGGAACTTAGGTTTTGGGAGGGTTCCCAACATTAACTGACGAGAGAGTGGCTCAATGAACTTTTTGTACAAACTATATGTTTTTTTGCTGAATACTTGCTTTTCCTTATGGGAGTCCAGAATTTGGGTACATGCCGGCGGGGGTGGGGGGCTACACGATTAGCTCCCGGTAGAACCCCGGTTACTGAATCGTTAATGAGCTTCCATGTTTGGCAACATTGCACACATGTTGTCACAACTCATTGCTAGGAGAATTAAGAATGTCCTGTGGAGCTTCACTGGCGAGGACCCCTGGAGGCTTGCGTCTAGCTTCTCCCAGACTCTGTCCAGATGCTTTTTCTCTTTACTGATTTTGCTCTGTATTATCTATCCTCTTCAGCCATGAGTACTACTGTGTACTGAGTCCCATGAGTCTTCCTAGTGAATCCTTGTCCCTGGGGGTGGTCTTGGGGATCTCTAATCCAAACACCTACAAATGTAGTAAGATCTACTTTTAAAGAAAAACATACTGCAGCTTTTATACACGATCAGAGTACAGTGCATCTGGGTGTGAAAACTCATATACTATATATGATTTAGGAAACTACCCCCCACATAGCTATGGTTCCAGAATTCCTATGGATGAAAGATTCCACAGACTGGGCATTTTAACTTGAAGCAGAGCCCATAAGCTTACAGATTGATTTTTTCCCCCTTAATTACATAAATATTTCTTTTTGTACAAAACATGAACATATTAGGCTCTAGGGATTTTAACTCATTAAAAAAACATTGCCTATAAAACCTATGTCTTAAAGAAGCAGCAGAATAGAGGGTCGGTGGGTGGGGGAAAAAAAAGAAAAAATAAATAAGCCTCCTTGCCTCAGATACAGGCTTCAACAAATAAGTCAAAATACTCTCAGATCTCATACTAGCCTTGAAGTCTATGTTGCTAGTCTATGGTAAATCACTGTGGCAGACTCCACTCAGTATTTTTTACTTAATAAATAATTATGAATTATCATTATTTTCTCTTTCTTATAAAAGCAAATACTGGTGTAGCAACTCCATAACCCTACCCCATGAAGGAAAATCCCATACTTGTGTTTCTGTAATTCAAGAAGATTTCCATAATCAGAACAGAACTTTTTGTTGTTTGGGTTTTTTTTGTTGTTAACACCAAATTTATCACTTTTTAAAAACAAGAGATTTTTCCCAAAAGTGAAGAATCAGAAACAAATCCAGTGTCTATGCATCCCCACTGCAGTCTTGATTCTGGGATACCTCCTTCAGCCCTAGAACAAGTTGGCTCCTTGGGAATCCAATGGTGGTATATGGGTTAAGGGCTCCTCTGTGCTGGGTTTTTCATTGTGCCTCCTCTGAGTTTTAGGGATGGATTCTGCAGGCTTTTTCATTGTGGGTGTGGTCCTCAACACCTTCTTCCATTGCCATGGAGACATGGCCAAAGTGGACTTAAGAAGGGGCCTGGGTGGCTCAGTCAGTTGAGCGTCTGCCTTCGGCTCAGTTTATGATTCTGGAGTCTTGGGATCGAGCCCCATGTCAGGCTCCTTGCTCAGTGGGGAGCCTGCTTCTCCCTCTGCCTCTTCCTGCAACTCCCCCTGCTTGTGCTCTTTCTATGTGTCAAATAAATAAACAAAATCTTAAAAAAAAAAAAGTGGACTTAAGAAGCAGGTTGGGGATCCAATCTTTATCTCTAGGGGTGACTGGTCACTGGTCAGCACAATAGTTTCAGGGGTGGAGAAATGCCTGCGAATCTGCTCTGCCGCCTTGAGGTCAAGGTGCAGCTCCAGCAGCCGGAAGTAAATGGGATCTTCCAAGGGCTGTTAGTTTGTTATCTTGCTCCATGGGTGGGGTGGCCGGGAGGCATTGGCTGAGGCAGGCGAGCTCCCTCTCCGCTCAGGTCCACACCAGCCCAGCCTAGAGAACAGAACTTTTGACACTGTACTACCAAATCCCAACTCAACATTGTCTGTTGACAGATTTTTATATTAAAAATATGAAAACAAGCACCGGGGTGGCTCAGTCGGTTGAGTGATGGACTCTTGTTTTCGGCTGGGGTCTTGATCTCTGGGTGGGGAGATCAGGCCTACATTGGGCTCCACAATCACTGGAGAGTCTGCTTCTCCTCTCCCTCTCCCTCTGCCCCTCCCCCACTTGTACACACACACACACACACACACACACACACACTCTCTCTCTCTCTCTGAAATAAATCTTAAAAAAAAAATAATATCAGGCTCGATATATAAAATACCATATTGTGTCTCTTATAAAATCTAATTTCTTACCAAAAGCCAAATTATTCAAATAACTGAACAATGTTCTTTTCTAAAACATACTAAATTGTTAGTAAAAAAGAAAAAAGTAAATAATTAACTAAGATTGGTAAGCTTAGAGAATAACACTTCTTTAAAACAATATCGGAAGAGATTTTTAAGTTATTCTTTAAAATTAAATAACAAATACATCAAATACCTGATATCTTCATGCTAAAATAATCAGTCACAAAGCTAAAGACTCAGTAGAAAAGGTATTCTAGATGTCAGTGTACTCTGCTGTAACTATAGAACTATTTTACATATATTATAGATATGCATTAACAGATCGCCATGCTAAACAGATTTCTTTGATTAAAGTCCTTATGTAAGAACATTATATAAAACAATACACATAAAAATAATTAACAAAAAATCTGAGTAGAAGTTCAAAGATTCCATCATAGATGCATAAAATCTGGACACCCAAATTCTGAAAATAAACACTAGGAATAATCAGGTTATAAAATTCCTGAGGACAAAATCTGGCAAATTCAGAATGGCTACTTGGTAGCACCCAATAAAATCCAAAATGAACAGTTGTGAAAATATTTTATGAAACAATCTATTCAGAGTATGGGTAAATTGGACACAAAATCAAACCCTTATGGGAAAACTTCTAGGAACAGAGGACTTGGCCAGTTTATACCCACTTGGAATCAAATTAACATGGAAAAATTGTAAGGGTAGGGCATAGATTAGGACTATGCCCAGAAAGATCCTTTGAGTATCACCATGTGAATTTTTTCCGTTGCTTCTCTCTCTGGTTTATGAATACACATTCATAATAGTACATTTATTTTCTGGATAGGCTAAAATGTTTTCCTGTTGAGAAGCATGACACTCACATGGTTAAAAAACTATTAGATATTGTGTTTCCTTATGTAGGATATTCTATCTTATTTATCCAATAATGGGGACACATCTAACTGGAAGTTTTTTGTGAATTTTAGTTACACATCATTTTTGCTCTTCACTCCAAAACCTTATTGTCTATATCACTGCCAATCTTCTAGAAAAATACAAAGGACCTCAACATAACTGGAAACTTACATCTGTTAGAGATCCAAACCTGAGCTTCTCTAAGAACCTCCAGAAATTGATGGTTCTAGAAAGTGAGCTGCTGATTCAAGATCTTTAGAATAAGCTGATAACTACACACTATAGAATGTGTCTGTCCAAGACCATTGGAACAATATTCTTCTATATATCACACTCTTTTCTTAAATATTTTTATCGTGTTTTTTTCTTTACTGATTTAAAGTTCTATGCTTTTGATTCAGTCTGTCATGTTCCCCTAACCAATAATGATGTGCTTAGATAAAAGCTTTACTGAAAACAATCACCACCTCTCCTCAATAAAGCTGGGGGGAAAAAATTAAGCAAATAAAATTTTTAATGTCAGGAAAGAAAAAAAATTCTAAATAAAAAATCATTTCTCTAATTCTGTAAGTTAGTTGCCCTAATAAAGCTTTGTTAGTACAAAGGATTTGAAAAACAGTATGAATATATGTAGTAAAAATATAAAAATTCATATAAATGTATCAGATTACATTATATGTGATACATATTGATTACATTAATATAATATATATTGGTTAAAATATATAAAGTAATGTACGATGTAAAATTATATTATTAATTTCCTCCAAATTATATTTGTTTACAATATACAAATGAAGAAAAATGTTCTTTGGCTAGAAGAGGAGGATATAACTATTCTTTAGCTGAAGCAGAAACTGTTTCTCAAGACCACACACAGAGCCAACATATCTACAACTCTACTGAGATCTGTCATGTCTCTTAGCACTCCTGGATCATTTTTCCTATGTGAAAATCAATCTGTTTAATGCTGACCCAGAACCAAGGTTAATTGATCTGTAGGGCTATTTGTAAGATCATCCAATGGGTATAACTCCCCAATACCCTCAGTGAACTCCATTTCTTAACAAAGAGTCTGAAAGCATAAAACTCTTTCTGGGAAAAGATTCCCAAGGATATACACAAGTGGAGGTGGTAATATAAATAAATAAATAAATAAATAAATAAATAAATAAACAAACAAACAAACAAATAAATAAATAAATAAATATTTTTTGCCAGCCAGGGAGGAGCTGTGCCATTACTAACACTTCTCATTATACGGGGTGTAGTGCTTAAAGTGAGATAAAACCATCAATATCTAAGCTGAATGAAAAGACAAACTGACTACCTAAGGTAGTTGTAGGCCTTATTTTATTCATCAGGCTTGTGAACTCTTGGCTCATGGTTATGAAGTAACTTCCTTTCCCTTTTCATATTACAGGTACTTCTAAATGTACTTGTTTGTCTCACTATCATTCAATGTCTGTTGTCCAAAATATTAAATGTGCCTATGTAGGCAAATACTTGTTTCAGAAGCCATGATACCAAGTGATGATTAGAACTGGTCTTAAACCTGTTCGGCTTATCAACAACTCGCCTCAGCAAACAATGTTAAAAGCCAACTAATCAGCATCAGCTCCTCACTTATGAAAGTCAGCCAGTCAGCTATGAACTCTCTCCAGTAAACCTGCCTCAGAGTGCCCATCAACAGCTTCACCCAGGCGACCCCACTTCTATTGATGATGTTTATCCGTGTATGCCTTCAAAAATCTACCAATTCATGTATGCCTCCGAAAATCTACCAATCCAAAATCCTACAAAAATCCCTTTCTGAGGGACTCCTGGGTGGCTCAGTTGGATAAGGGTCTGCCTTCAGCTCAGGTCCTGATCCCAAGGCACTGGAATCGAGCCCCATCAGGCTCTCTGCTTAGCAAGGAGCTTCCTTCTCCTGCTTCCCCTACTTGTACTCTCTCTCTCCCCCTCCTTGTGGTCTCTCGAATGTGTGCTCTCTCTCAAATAAATAAATAAATAAATAAATAAAATCTTAAAAAAAAACCCCAAACCCTTTCTGTAGTGAACAACGAATTCAACATCATTTTTTTAATGTGAGGTATTGAGTGTTGGTCTTACCATCATTTGACAAATATGAACCTGTTCTTAAAGGATACACATGAAATATTTAGAGTCAAACACACAGTGTCCTCAATTGAACCTCTGTACAGTAACGTTCATTTACATGACAGAAAAAGCAAATGTGGCAAAAATATTAATAATAGATTGTTAGCAAATCTAGGTGAAAGTGCATTATTATAGTCTGTAACTTTTCTGTAAATTTAAACTATTTTTCAGGTTTAAGAGAACAAAAGCAGAGACATCAGCAAAATGGTGGAATAAGAAGTTTCAGGTCCTCATTCCCCCACGGAGGCACCGACTTAACCATAACATAGGTGCCGACTTGCCCTTGTGAGAGCTCCCGAAACCAGTTAAGAGGTTGCAGCATCCCAGGTGAGTGCAAAGCCAAAAAGAGACACCCAGAAGCAGATAGGAAAGTTCCCTTTCCTCGGTCCCAGACCCACCCTCTACCCAGCATAGCACGTGCTATCAAAGTCGGCAAAAAACTCCCGACTCCCAGCTTCTCCCTGGGGAGGAAAAGAGAAGCATGGAAAGTGCATCCAGTGTTCTGGCTTCTCAGAGGGCTGCCTGAGGGGTTGGTTTCTCTTGCCTGACTCAGATGCTGATGGGAAACAAGCAGGAATGTTTTGGATGTCAGGTTGGGGAGAGCAGAGGACAATGGTCAGCACCACCACGTTTACAGCACCAGAGGGTCTGCAGTACTGCAGACAGACACTAGGGGGAGGAGGAGATTGTGGGTTCCTGAGAAGAAACAGGGGCAAACCTCTTTAATTGGGAGATTACGTGCACCAGCCTGGACAAGACACATCCTCAAGGAAAGGTTTGAGAGGTCTCCAGAATCTTTAGCCAAGTTGATGGGTTTCTCAAATGCTTAAATCTCAACAAATGAGAGCTAGACATACAAAGAAACAGGGAAACGGCCAAATCAAAGGAACAACAACAGATTTTTACAACAGATTAGCCAAAACAATCTTGAAAACTAAGCATAGTTTTGCAAGACTTTCTGATTTTATTCAATTTTTAAAAATATTTTTTAATTTTATTATTATTTTTAAGATTTTATTTGATGCAGAAAGAGAGAGAGAAAGAGAGCACGCACAAGCAGGGGCAAAGGGAGAGGGAGAAGCAGACTCCCCGCTGAGCAGGGACCCTGATGTGGGGCTCCATCCCAGAATCCTGGGATCTTGACCTGAGCTGAAAGCAGACGCTTAACCAACTGAGCCACCCAGGCACCCCTCATTTTATTTTTAAGTATTTCTACACCCATCATGGGGCTCAAATTTATAACACCAAGATCAAGAGTCACTCACTCCACCAAATGAGCCAGGCAGGCACCCTAAGACTTTCTGATTTTTTTTTTTTAAAGATTTTATTTATTTATTTGACAGAGATAGAGAACAGCCAGCGAGAGAGGGAACACAAGCAGGGGGAGTGGGAGAGGAAGAAGCAGGCTCATAGCAGAGGAGCCTGATGTGGGGCTCGATCCCGCAACGCCGGGATCACGCCCTGAGCCGAAGGCAGACACTTAACCGCTGTGCCACCCAGGCGCCCCATGATTTTAAAACTTATTTTAAAGCTACAGTAATCAAGAGAATGTGTTATTGGTATAAAGATAGAGCTGTAGATCAATGGGGCAGAATATAGTCCAGAAATAGACCCACACATGTATGGTAAACTGAATCTCCACAAAGATGCAATTCAGTGGGGGAAAGGATTTTTTTCTTTCTCTTTTGTACTTTATTTTTATTATTAATTTATTTATTTAGAAATACAGTTGACACACAATGTTACATTAGTTTCGGGCATACAACATAGTGATTCCACAAGACTATCTCTGTCAAATAAATAAATAAAATCTTTAAAAAAAAATTACTCAGTGCTCACCATGATAAGTATACTCTTAATCCCTTTCATCTATTTCGCCCATCCCTGACCCCCCCCCAACCATCAGTTTGTTTTCTATAGTTCAGAGTCTGTCTGGTTTCTCTATCTTTTTGCCTTGTTTGTTTTGTTTCTTAAATTCCACATATGAGTGAAGTCCTATGGTATTTGTCCTTCTCTGACTGACTTATTTCACTTAACATTACACTCTCCATCCATGTTGTTACAAAGGGCAAGATTTCATTCTTTTTTATGGCTGAATGATAGTCACGTACATAGATACAGATATTGATATAAATATATATACCACTTCTTCTTTATCCATTCATCTATGGATGGACACCTGGGCTGCTTCCATAATTTGATTATTATAAATAATGCTGCAATAAACATAGGGGTGCATATATCTTTTTGAATTGTGTTTTTCTATTCTTTGGGTAAATACTCAGTAGTGGAATTACTGGATCATATGATAATTCTATTTTCAATTTTTTTGTGGAACCTTCATACTCTTTTCCACAGTGGCTGCACCAGTTTGTGTTCCTACCAATAGTACAGGAGGGTACTTTTTTCTCCACATCCTTGCCAATGCTTTTTGTTTCTTGTGTTTTTGACTTCAGCCATTCTGACAGGTGTGAGGTAATATTTCATTGCGGTATTGATTTGCATTTCCCTTATGATTAGTGATGTAGAGCATAAATTCATGTGTTTTTTTTGGCCATCTGTATGTCTTTGGAGAGTGTCTGTTCATGTCTACTGCCATTTTTTTAATTGAATTATTTGGGGGGTTTTTGGTGTTGAGTTTTATAAGTTCTTTATATATTTCGGATACTAACTCTTCATCACATATGTCATTTGCAAATATCTTCTCCCATTTAGTAGGTTGTCTTTTAGTTTTGTTGATTGTTTCCTTTGCTGTGCAGAGCTTTTTGTTTTGATATAGTCCCAGTAGTCTATTTTACTTTGGTTTTCCTTGTCTCAGGAGCTATATTTAGAAAAATGTTACTATCACCAATGTCAGAGAAATTGCTGCCTGTGCTCTCTTCTGGATTTTAATGGTTTCAGGTCTCACATTTATGTCCTTAATCCATTTTGAATATATTTTTGTGAATGGTGTAAGAAAGTGGCTCAGTTTCATTCTTTTGCATGTAGCTGACCAGTTTTCCCAACACCATTTGTTGAAGGTACCAGCCTTTTCCTATTGCATATTCTTCCCTCCTTTGTTGAAGATTAGTTGACCATGGGGGCATCTGGGTGGCTCAGTCATTAAGCATCTGCCTTTAGGGACGCCTAGGTAGCACAGTCGTTAGGCGTCTGCCTTCGGCTCAGGGCGTGATCCCAGTGTTCCGGGATCAAGCCCACATCGGGCTCCCTGCTCCGCTGGGAGCCTGCTTCTTCCTCTCCCACTTCCCCTGCTTGGGTTCCCTCTCTCGCTGGCTGTCTCTCTGTCAAATAAATAAATAAAATCTTAAAAAAAAAAAAAAGATTAGTTGACCATATTATTGTGGGTTTATTTCTGGGCTCTCAATTCTGTTCTATTGATTTATGTGTCTATTTTTGTGCTGGTACCATACTGTTTGATTACTACAGCTTTGTAGTCTTAAAATCTGGAATTGTGATACCACCAGTTTTGTTCTTTTTCAAGATTGCTTTGGCTATTCAGGGTCTTTTGTGATTCCATACAAATTTAAGGATTATTTGTTCTAGTTCTGTGAAAAATACTGTTGGTATTTTGATAGGAATTGGATTAAATGTGTAGATTGCTTTAGGTCATATAGACATTTTAACAATATTCTTGTCCCTCTCCCTCTGCCCCTCCCCACAGTTCCTGCTCCCTGTCACTCTCTTTCTCTCTCTCAAATAGGTAAATAAAATCTTTAAACATACATATATATATTTGTTCTTCCAATCCATGTGCATGGAATATCTTTCCACTTGTTTGTGTCATCTTCAATTTCTTTCAACATTTTATAGTTTTTAGAGTACAGGTCTTTCACCTCCTTGGTGAAGTTTGTTCCTAGGTATTTTATTATTTTTGGTGCAATTGTAGATGGATGGTTTCCTTAATTTTGTTTTCTGCTAATTCATTATTAGTGTATGGAAATGCAATGGATTTCTGTATATTGATTTTGTATCCTGCGACCTTACTGAATTTGTCAGTTCTTTTTTTTTTTTTTTATAATTAATTTTATTTTATTATATTATGTTAATCACCATACAGTACATCCCCTGATTCTGATGTAAAGTTTGATGCTTCATTAGTTGCGTATAACACCCAGTGCACCATGCAATACGTGCCCTCCTTACTACCCATCACCAGTCTATCCCATTCCCCCACCCCCTCCCCTCTGAAGTCTTCAGTTTGTTTCTCATAGTCCATAGTCTCTCATGTTTCATTCCCCCTTCTGATTACCCCCCTTTTCTTTATCCCTTTCTTCCCCTACCGATCATCCTAGTTCTTATGTTCCATAGATGAGAGAAATCATATGATAATTGTCTTTCTCTGCTTGACTTATTTCACTTAGCATTATCTCCTCCAGTGCCGTCCATGTTGCAGCAAATGTTGAGAATTCGTTCTTTCTGATAGCTGAGTAATATTCCATTGTATATATGGACCACAGCTTCTTAATCCAGTCATCTGTTGAAGGGCATCTCGGCTCCTTCCATGATTTGGCTATTGTGGACAATGCAGCTATGAACATTGGGGTGCATATGGCCCTTCTCTTTACTACGTCTGTATCTTTGGGGTAAACACCCAGTAGTGCAATGGCTGGGTCATAGGGTAGTTCAATTTTTAACTTTTTAAGGGACCTCCACACTGTTTTCCAGAGTGGCTGTACCAACTTGCATTCCCACCAACAATGTAGGAGGGATCCCCTTTCTCCACATCCTCTCCAACAATTGTTGTTTCTTGCCTTGTCTATCTTTGCCATTCTAACTGGCGTAAGGTGGTATCTCAGTGTGGTTTTGATTTGAATTTCCCTGATGGCTAATGATTTTGAACATTTTTTCATGTGTCTGTTAGCCATTTGTATGTCTTCATTGGAAAAGTGTCTGTTCATATCTTCTGCCCATTTTATGATTTGTTTATTTGTTTCTCGTGTATTGAGTTTGAGAAGTTCTTTGTAGATCTTGGATACCAGTCCTTTATCTGTGGTGTCCTTTGCAAATATATTCTCCCATTCCGTGGGCTGTCTCTTAGTTTTTTTGACTGTTTCCTTGGCTGTGCAGAAGCTCTTTATCCTGATAAAGTCCCATAAGTTCATTTTATCTTTTATTTCTCTTGCCTTTGGCGATGTGTCGTGAAAAAGGTTGCTCTGGCCGATGTCATAGAAGTTGTTGCCTATGTTCTCCTCTAGAATTTTGATGGATTCCTGTCTCACATTGAGGTCTTTCATCCATTTGGAGTTTATTTTTGTGTATGGTGTGAGAGAGTGGTCAAGTTTCATTCTTTTGCATGTAGCTGTCCAATTTTCCCAGCACCATTTATTGAAGAGACTGTCTTTTTTCCACCGGATGTTTTTTCCTGCTTTATCAAAGATTAGTTGCCCAAAGAGCCGAGGGTCCATTTCTGGGTTCTCTATTCTGTTCCATTGGTCGATGTGTCTGTTTTTGTGCCAGTACCATGCTGTCTTTGTGATCACAGCTTTGTAGTACAGCTCGAAATCCGGCATTGTGATGCCCCCAGCTTTGTTTTTCCTTTTCAACAGTTCCTTGGAGATTCGGGGCCTTTTCTGGTTCCATACAAATTTAAGGACTATTTGTTCCAGTTCTTTGAAAAATGTCCTCGGTATTTTGATCGGGATAGCATTGAAAGTGTAGATTGCTCTGGGTAGTATGGACATTTTAACTATGTTAATTCTTCCAATCCATGAGCATGGAATATTTTTCCATCTTTTTATGTCTTCCTCAATATCTTTCAAAAGTGATCTATAGTTTCTAGGATATAGGTCCTTTACGTCTCTGGTTAAGTTAATTCCAAGGTAACGTATGGTTTTTGGTGTTATTGTAAATGGGATGGATTCCCTAATTTCTCTTTCTTCAGTCTCGTTATTCGTGTATAGAAATGCAACTGATTTCTGGGCATTGATTTTGTATCCTGCCACCTTACTGAATTGTTCTATAACTTCTAATAGTTTGGGAGTGGATTCCTTTGGGTTTTCCATATAGAGTATCATGTCATCTGCAAAGAGAGACAGTTTGACTTCTTCTTTGCCGATTTGGATACCTTTGATCCCTTTTTGTCTTCTGATTGCTGTTGCAAGGACTTCTAGTACTATGTTGAATAATAGTGGCGAGAGTGGGCATCCTTGTCGTGTTCCTGATCTTAAGGGAAAGGCTTCCAGCTTTTCCCCATTGAGAATAATGCTTGCAGTAGGCTTTTCATAGATGGCTTTTATGAGATTGAGAAATGTACCCTCTATTCCTACACTCTGAAGGGTTTTAATCAGGAAAGGATGCTGTATTTTGTCAAATGCTTTTTCTGCATCAATTGAGAGGATCATATGGTTCTTGAGTCTTTTCTTGTTGATATGATGTATCACATTGATTGATTTGCGAGTGTTGAACCATGCTTGCATCCCAGGTATGAATCCCACTTGGTCATGATGGATAATCCTTTTAATGTACTGTTGGATTCTATTAGCAAGGATCTTGTTGAGGATTTTGGCATCCATATTCATTAGAGAAATCGGTCTGTAATTCTCCTTTTTGAGGGGGTCTTTGCCTGGTTTGGGGATCAAGGTAATATTAGCCTCATAGAATGAGTTTGGTAGCTTTCCTTCTGTTTCTATTTTTTGAAATAGCTTTAGGAGAATAGGTATTATTTCTTCTTTGAATGTTTGGTAGAATTCCCCAGGAAAACCGTCTGGGCCTGGAGTTTTATTATTTGGAAGGTTGTTTATCACTGACTCAATTTCTTCATAGTTAATTGGCCTATTTAAGAAATCTATTTCTTCCTGTTTCAGTCTTGGTAGTTTATAGGTTTCCAGGAAGGCCTCCATCTCTTCCAGATTGTTTAGTTTTTTGGCATATAGCTGTTGATAAAAGTTTCTAATAATCCTTGCAATTTCAATGGTGCTGGTCGTGACCTCTCCCTTTTCAGTCATAATTTTAATAATCTCAGTCCTTTCTCTTTGTTTTTGGACAAGTTTTGCCAGTGGTCTGTCAATTTTATGGATTCTCTCAAAGAACCAGCTTCTAGTCCTGTTGATCTGCTGTACTGTGCTCCTGGTTTCTAATTCATTGATTTCTGCTCTAATCTTGGTCAACTCCTTCCTTGTCAGTGGGTTAGGCCTGTCCCTCTGTTGCTGTTCCAGTTTCTTGAGGTGAGAATATAGAAACTGCATTTTAGATTTTTCTATTCTTTTGAGTGAGGCTTGGATGGCTATGTATTTCCCCCTTAGGACTGCCTTTGCAGTATCCCATAGGTTTTGGACCGTTGTGTATTCATTCTCGTTGGTCTCCATAAATTGTTTAATTTGTTTTTTGATTTCCTGGTTTATCGAGTCATTCTTGAGCAGGATGGTTCTTAGCCTCCAAGTGTTTGAGTTTCTTCCAGGTTTTTCCTTGTGGTTGAGTTCCAATTTCAGAGCGTTGTGGTCTGAGAATATGCAGGGGATAATTTCAATCTTTTGGTATTGGCTGAGACCTGTTTTGTGTCCCAGAGCATGATCTATTCTTGAGAATGTTCCATGGGCATTTGAATAGAATGAGTATTCTTTGGTTCTGGGGTGTAGTGTTCTATATATATCTATGAGGTCCAACTCGTCGAGTATGGCATTCAAAGCCTTTGATTCTTTGCTTAGTTTTTGCCAGGGTGTTCTGTCTATTTCTGATAGTGGGGTGTTGAGGTCCCCTACTATTACTGTGTTCTTATCTATATGTCTCTTTATTTTGGTTAAGAGTTGGCTTGTGTATCTTGCTGCTCCCCTGTTGGGGGCATATATATTAATAATTGTCATATCCACTTGTTGAATACTTCCTTTAAGAATAATATAGTGCCCTTCTGTATCTCTCTCTATGGCCTCTAGTTTAAAATCCAGTCTATCTGATATGAGAATTGCTACTCCAGCTTTCTTTTGAGGTCCATTTGCGTGGAAGATGGTACTCCATCCCCTTACTCTAAGTCTGAATGCATCTTTGGGTTCAAAATGAGTCTCTTGTAGACAGCAAATGGATGGGTCATGTCTTTTTATCCAATCTGCAACCCTGTGGCGTTTTATGGGAGAGTTTAAGCCATTTAGATTGATAGAGATTATTGACAGATATGATTTTAATGATGCCATTTCTCTTTAAAGTCTTTGTATCGGTTGTGACTTGCTGCTCTGTATCACTCTTGGGGCCTTTTTACCTTTATAGAGCCCCCCTTAATATCTCCTGTAGGGCTGGTTTCGTGGTTACGAAATTGGTTAATGATTGGCGATTTTGGAACGTCTTTATTTCTCCATCAATTCTGAATGACAGCTTTGCTGGATAAAGGATCCTTGGCTGCATGTTTTTCTCTGAAAGAGCTTTAAAAATGCCCCCCCAAGCCTTTCTCTCATTCCAGGTCTCTGTAGACAGGTCTGACGTAATCCTGATACCTTTGCCTTGGTACGTGAGAAATTTCTTTGCCCTGGCCGCTTTCAATACTGTATCCTTGGATCTAATATTTGCGAATTGCACTATGACATGCCGTGGCGTAGGTTTGTCCTGGTTGAGCTTGGATGGGGTCCTCTCTGCCTCTTGGACACGAATGCTTGTTTCCCTTGCTAGATTAGGGAAGTTTTCAGCTACAATTTGTTCAAATATCTCTTCTAGACCTCTGTTTTTCTCCACCCCTTCAGGGATGCCGATGATTCTGACATTGGATCGTTTCATAGAGTCAGTAATCTCCCGTAATCTACATTCGTGGGCGTGGATTTTTTTAAGACCAGCTTCTATTTTCGTTTTTTCTTCTACTAACCCATCCTCCAATTCGCTAACGCGTTCCTCTGCCTCGGTGACCCTGGCCGTCAGAGCCTCTAGTTTTGACTGCATTTGGCTCATAGAATTTTTAATTTCTGTCAGATTCGCTCTCATTTCTGCCCTTAGGGATTCTATATTCTCAGCAACGCTTTCTCTGATGCTTTTTTCAAGTTTACTCATCATCTTGACCATTGTTGCTCTGAATTCCATTTCTGATAATTGGGATACATCCATATGTATTAATTCTGTGGCCGAGGCCAATTCTGTGGCAGAGGCCACAGACTCATTATCTTTTCTTTGCTGGGGGGGACTTCTCCTTCTCGTCATTCTGATGAAGAGAGATTGCAGGGTTGTCCAGAGCCCAAGTGTTGACTGGGACCCAGGCCGTGCGCCCTTGTTTTATAGAGATCTTAGGGATGTGGGCTTCTTCCTTAAAGAGTTTATTTATTTATTTGAGAGAGAGAGAGACAGTCAGCAAGAAAGGGAACCCAAGCAGAGGAGTGGGAGAGGAAGAAGCAGGTTCCCGGTGGAGAAGCCCGATGAAGGACTCCTTACGGAGCGTTGTGATCACACCCTAATCCGAAGACAGGTGCTTGGTGACTGCGCCACTCAGGCGCTCCGGGTTGTGGGCTTCTTGATTTTTCAGCCTGCCTTCTGGGGGAGGGGCCTGCCTGCAGGTACTCAGAAAACCCTGTTTGGGTAGAGTCTCTGTGTCCCTTGCGAGGGGGGATGGGGATGGGCACCCTGTGAGCCGGTATTTCCGGGCTTTTGTTCTCTGGCGGCTTTCCCTGGCGGTTTGCTATGCCTCTTCTGAGAGAGCAGCAGCGGCTGAAATTCAGCCTCTGTCTCAGAACAGAGGGATCGCGGATCGTTCTCCACTGATGTTCTGGCCACTTTAACTCTGTTTCTGTTGGTGCTGCTCAACCCTGCAGCATCCCGGGCTGTGCGCCCCACACCCGGCGTCCCAGCCCTCACTTCCAGGGCCGGCACGTCTCTGTCCTTTGTGTTTCCAACCCCGCCCGCCGCCAGCCGCCCCGCGCGGGCTCCCGGAGCTCCCCGTCTCAGTCTGGTGTCTCACGGGTGCTGACCGCGAGTCCGCCTGCTCCCCCGTGCAGGTGGCCCTCCAGCCGCCAGCCGCCCCGCGGACGCTCCCGGAGCTCCCGGTCTCAGCCTCGATCCAGTGAGCACACCGGAGCTCCGGAGCTCCGTGAGATGCTTGGTGGTGCACGCTCCCGGCTCACGGACTCAGTCTGCCGTTTCCAGAGTGCGGGTCCGCGGTCCGCCCGCTCCCCGGTGCAGGTGGCCCGCCAGCCGCCCTGCGCGCGCGCTCCTGGAGCTCGCGTTCTAAGTCTGTTGTCTCGCGGGTGCCGTCCGCGAGTCCGCCTGCTCCCCCGTGCAGGTGGCCCGCCAACCGCCAGCCGTCCCGCGTGCGCTCCCGGAGCTCCCTTCTCAGCCTGCTGTCTCAAGCGTGCGGGTCCGCGGTCTGTCCGCTCCCCCTTGCAGGTGGCTACCGCTTCCCGGCGCCCTGACACGGCGGCTCCCTCCCCCTTCTGTTTAGCTTCCGATATCTGTGCGCGGTTTCACGGCTCCCCGCTTCGTACCTCGATACT
The DNA here is from genome assembly GCF_002007445.2 of Ailuropoda melanoleuca. Lineage (NCBI taxonomy): Eukaryota > Metazoa > Chordata > Mammalia > Carnivora > Ursidae > Ailuropoda > Ailuropoda melanoleuca. The sequence continues at coordinate 122,597,781 of NC_048219.1, read as the reverse complement.
CAGCGCTGGAGATGTTCATTTGTAGAGATCCAGATGTATCTTCCTGCGTCTCAGGCTGATTCCGTGGATATTCCTGCTGGTCTGGTACCTATCCAGCTCAACTCAGGGGACCGGCTGAAAAAGGGGTCCCCTACTCCTCCGCCATCTTCAATACTTCAGGTTTTCAGCTTTTCTGGGCTATTTAGAGCAAGTAGAGGAGGTCACAGGAGCCCACAGACATGGGCTTTAGTTTGGTCTGTATTTATTTATTTTGTCTCTAGCTGTGTGACCATTAAGACATTGTTGACCTTCTTGGAATCTCACCCGTAATTTGGGGAAAATTCCAATTGGCACTAGCTTCTGACACAGAAAGTGGGGATGAGAAAGTGAGGAGTAAAGGGAGTTGTACTTAGTATTATTACCATTTCAGCTTTGAGCGTGAGCTCAGCACTGTATGGTTTCTTTTAATCCCAAAGGTTCTGCCTTCTGAATTTGTCAGTTCTAGTAGTTTTCTGATGGAGGCTTTAGGGTTTTCTATATATAGTATCACGTTATCTGCAAATAGTGAAAGGTTTACTACTTCCTTACCAATTTGGATGCCTTTTATCTATTTTTCTTCTGTGATTGCTATGGCTCAGACTTCCAGTACTATGTTGAATAAAAATGGTAAGAGTGGACATCCTTGTCTTATTCCTGAGACTGGGGGAAAAGCTCTCAGGTTTCCTCACTGAGTATGATATACACTGTGGGTTTTTCAGATATGGCCTTTATTATGTTGAGGTATGTTTCCTCTAAAAACTAATTTGTTGAGGTTTTTTTTTTTTTAAGATTTGTTTACTTATTTTAGAGGGGGGTTGCAGAGGGGCAGAAGGCAGAAGGAGAGGGGCAGAGAGAATCCTGAAGCAGACTCCCCACTGAGTGAGGAACCCAACCCAGGGCTTGATCCCAGGACACTGAGATCATGACCTGAACTGAAATAAGAGTCAGCTGCTTAACTGACTGAGCCACCCAGGCACCCCTGTTGAGGGTTTTTATCATGAATGGTTGTTGTACTTTGTCAAATGCTTTTTCTGCATCTATTGAAATGATCATATGGTTTTTATCCTTTCTCTTGTTGATGTGATGTAACATGTTGATTGATTTGCAAATATAGAACCACCCTTGCATCGCAGGAATAAATCCCATTTGATCATGGTGAATGATTTTTTAAATGTATTGTTGGATTCGATTTGCTAGTATTTTGTTGAGGATTTTTGCATCTATGTTCATCATAGAAATTAGCATGTAGTTCTCTTTTTTTGTCATGTCTTTATCTGGTTTTGGAATCAGGGCAATGTTGGTCTCATAGAATGAATTTGGAAGCTTTATCTTTCTCTTCTATTTTTTTGGAATAGTTTGAGAAGAATAGGTATTAACCCTCCTCTAACTATTTGGTAGAATTTACCTGTGAAGCCATCTGGCCTTGGACTTTTGTTTGTTGAGAGTTTTTAAATTACTGATTCAATTTTATTACCAGTAATTGGTCTGTTCAAATTTTCTATTTCTTCCTGATCCAGTTTTGGGAGGTTATATGTATTTGGGACTTGATGCATTTCTTCTAGGTTGTCCAATTTGTTGGCATATAATTTGTCATTATATTCTTTTACAATCCATTGTATTTCTGTAGTGTTGGTTGTTATTTCTCCTCTTTCATATCTGATTTTGTTTATTTGGATCCTCTCTCTTTCTCTCTCTTTTTATGAATGTGGCTAAAAATTTATCAATCTTGTTATCTTTTCAAAGAACCAGCTCCTGGTTTCATTGATCGTTCTATTGTTTTTCTTTTTTTAGTTTCTAATTCTTTTATTTCTGCTCTAATCTTTATTATTTCCTCCCTTCTACTGGTTTTGGGTTGTGTTTGTTCTTCTTTTTCTAGCTTCTTTATGTGAAGATTAGGTTGTTTATTTGAGATTTTTCTTGCTTCTTGAGGTAAACCTGTATTGCTCTAAACTTCCCTGTTGGAACACCTTTTGCTACACCCAAAAGATTTTGGACCCTTGTGTTTTCATTTTCTTTTGTCTCCATGTATTTTGTGACTTCCTCTTTGATTCTTGGTTGACCCATTCATTGTTTAGTAGCATGTTATTTAACCTCTGTGTATTTGTGTTCTTTCTAGGTTTTTTTTTTTCTTGTGAGTTGATTTTTAGCTTCATAGTGTTATGGTCAAAAAAGATGCATGGTATGACTTCAATCTCTTTGAATATGCAGAGACTTGTTTTGTGGCCTATCATGTGATCTATTCTGGAGAATGTTCCATGTGCACATGAAAACAATGTATATTCTGCTGTTTTAAGATGGAATGTTCTGAATATATCTGCTAGATCCATCTGGTCCAATTTGTGATTCAAAGCCACTGTTTCCTTGTTGATTTTCTGTTTGAATGACCTACCTATTGATGTAAGTGGGGTGTTAAAGGCCTCTATTATTGTATTACTATGTGTTACTTTCTTTGTGTTTGTTATTAGCTGTTTTCTGTATTTAGGTGCTCCTAATTTAGATGCATTAATATTTACAATTGTTACATCTTTTGTTGTAATTGTTGGATTGTTCTCTTTATGATTATATGGTGTCCTTCTTTGTCTCTCATTACAGTCTTTATTCTGTTTTTTAAGTAGGCTGCATACTGGGTGTGCAATGGCCCCCAATGTGGGGCTTGAACTCATGACCCTGAGATTAAGACCTGAGCTGAAATCAAGAGTTAGATACTTAACCGACTGAGCCACCCAGGCACCCTTACAGTCTTTGTTTTAGAATATATTTTGCCTGATATAAATATTTCTACCCCAGCATTGTTTTCACTTCTATTTGCGTGATAAATGGTTTTCCATCCCTTCACTTTTTTTTTTAAAAGATTTTATTTTTTTATTTATTTGACAGAGATAGAGACAGCCAGCGAGAGAGGGAACACAAGCAGGGGGAGTGGGAGAGGAAGAAGCAGGCTCCTAGCAGAGGAGCCTGATGTGGGTTGATCCCAGAACGCCGGGATCACGCCCTGAGCCGAAGGCAGACGCTTAACCGCTGTGCCACCCAGGCGCCCCTCCATCCCTTCACTTTTAATCTACATTTTTCTTTAGTTCTGAAGTGAGTCTCTTGTAGGCAGCATGTAGATGGATCTTATTTCTTTATTCTGTCATCCTGTGTCTTTTCATTGGAGCTTTTAGTCCATTTAACATTCAAAGTAATTATTGATAAGTATGTACCTATATCATTTTGTTACTTGTTTTATGGTTGTTTTTGTAGTTCTTTTCTGTTTTTTTTTTTTTCCTTCTCTTGCTCTCTCTTGGTTTACTGGCTTCTTCTCATATACTTGGATTCTTTTTTTTTTTAAGATTTTATTTTTATTTATTTGACAGAGAGAGAGACAGCCAGAGAGAAAGGGAACACAGGCAGAGGGAGTGGGAGAGGAAGAAGCAGGCTCCCAGCAGAGGAGCCAGATGTGGGGCTTGATCCCAGGACTCCGGGATCACGCCCTGAGCCGAAGGCAGATGTTTAATGACTGAGCCACCCAGGCGCCCCTGGATTCTTTTCTCTTTATATTTTTGCATATCTATTATAGGTTTTTGATTGCCATTAGGTTTATATATAACATCTTATGCATATAACACCTAGCAACTTAATCTATATTAAGTCCAAACCATCTTTATTCCTCTCCTTGCCACATTGTAGGTATATGGTGTCATACTTTACATCCTTTTATTTTGTGAATCCCTTAACACATTTTTATAGATGTACATAATTTAACTGTTTTTGTGCTTCCCACTTTTCTCACTCCTACTTTTGATCTTTCCTTTGCATTCAAAGAGTCCCTTTAACATTTCTTGTAGGACTGGTTTATTGGTCATGAATTCCTTTAACTTTTGTTCATCTGGGAATCTCTTTCTCTCTCCTTCTGTTCTGAATGGTAGCCTTGCTGGATAGAGTATTCTTGGCTGGAAGTGTTTGTCTTTCAGCATTTTGAATATTTCGTGCTACTCACTCCTGTCCTGCAAAGTTTTTGCTGAAAAATCAGCTTATAGCCTTACACAGTTTCCTTCCTATGTAACTGTTTTCTTTTCTCTTGCTGCTGTTAAAATTTTTTCTTTATCACTACTTTTTGCCATTTTTTAAAAAGACTTTATTTATTTGAGAGAGAGAGAGAGCAAGAGGGCACAAGCAGGGGGAGCCGTGGAGGGAGAGGGAGAAGCAGACTCCCCCTGAACAGAGAGCCTGATGTGGGGCTCGATCCCAGGACCCTGGGATCATGATGAGCCTCCCAAGCACCCCAACTTTTTGCCGTTTTAATTACTGCGTGTCTTGTTGTGGACTGCCTTGGGTCGATTTTGTTGAGGAATCTTTGTGCCTTCTGTATCTGGAATTCTGTTTCCTTCCCCAAATTTGGGAAGTTTTCAGGTATTATTTCTTCAAATACATTTTCTGTATACTTTCTCTCTTTTCTCCCTCTGGGATCCCTATAATGTGAATGTTATTATGCTTGATGGTCACTACGTTTCCTTAGTCTATTTTCAGTTATTATTGTTATTTTTCTCCTCTGTTTAACTTGATTGCTTTCTGTTACTCTGTCCTCCGGGTCACTGATCTGTTTTTCTGCTTCATCTAATCTACTATTTATTCACTCTAGTGTAATTTTTATTTCAGTTATTGAGTTCTTTGTCTTTTTGCTTTGTTTTGTTTTTTGTTTTTTTGTTTTCTCTTTGTTCAAGGTCTCGCTATGATCCTCTAGTCTTTTCTCAAGTCCAGTGAGTATCTTATGACCATTACTTTAAGCATATTACTTATCTCCATGTCATTTATCCTTCTTGCTGTGATTTTCTTGTTGTTTCATTTGGGACATTTTTCTCTGTCTACTCATTTTGTCTAACTCTCCGTGTCTATTTCTTTGTTAGGTAAGTCAGCTACATTTTCTGCTCTTGAAAGCACTGGACTTATGAAGAAGAGGTCCTGCAGTGCAGTGTCCCCTGTTCACAGAACACTTCAGGGGTGTCTTCTATGTTTGTTGTGTTGGCCCTGCTAATGTAGCTGAGCTGCTTTTGCTTTCAGTCCAGTCATGTGCAGTGGCTCTCTTTGCCTGTTGTTGGCAGGGGTTGGTCCCTGTGTTGTTAGTGGGCTAGTCTAGGGCTGCCTTGGGCTTAAGCTGAGTCAGACTAGGCATGTGCCAGAGATGTGGTAGCACTGAAATGCAGGTGGATGTGAGCATGAGGTATGTAGTGTCAGCACCATAGGCTCCAGTGGAAGAGAACCTGCAGTTGCCAGGGACTTAGGTAGGCCAGGTTGGAGGGGATGGATCAATAGGACAACATGCAGGGTAAGGCTCACTGTTAGCAAGTTAGTTAGGAGTGTTGGTACCAGGCTGGTTCCTGCAGGTGTTCGTGTGTTTCTGGGGGAGTGGAGGAGGCAGGGGAAGTAAATGGCACCTGCCAGCTCTTTTGCTTCCAGAGAAGTCTCCCAATGATCCCTGCCCATCCAGCACAGGGTCTGAGATTAGCAATACATCTTCCTATATACCCTATGCATTTTTTGAAGTGCTGCTTCTATGTTATACCTCTGTGGGCTGTTTGTTGTGCTCTCTCCTTAAGAGCAAGGACTCAGCTCCTTCTCACCCTCCTGGCTCTCCCATGAGCCCAGTAATTTTTCAAGCTCCAGGTTTTAAGCCCTGCTGATTGCAAGAACCTGTGAAATTCAGCCCCTCTGGCTTTCAAAGCTAAATGTTATGGGGATTCACATTCCCCATGTGGGCTCCCTGTTGTTAGAGTCTGTTCCACTCCCCCCCTCCCTGTGCCCATGGCTCCCTCTCCCCCACAGATGGTCCCACAGGTTCATTTAGCTCCCCACCCCATCTCTGCCCTTCCTACCCTCTTCCATGTGTCTTCTTCTCTACATTTAGCTGTGGAGAGTTTATTCTAATAGTCTTCAGCTTGTTTTCTGGGTTATTTACACTGAGGTGTTATCTAGTTGTATCCATGAAATGAGGTGAGCTTAGGGTCTTCCTACTCTGCCATCTTCCTGGGAAGTCCCCATGATAACTTTTGAAGATAGAAAATGTGCTCATATTCAGTTTGTTGTTTCTCAGCTCCAAATACTGCCTTTATGTCCTCTGAAAATTTAGATGAGCCCTTTCAAATGTATCCTTTATTCACAGTTGTAGATTGCTAAGCTTTCCAGTAGAGGGCACTTGGAGAGATGGGAGGAAGGATCTTTCCGTCTAGTTGCAGTGTGCTTGCTTAGCAAGTTCCTGCATTGCACAAGGCTTCTTCAGCACCCAGTTCCTACAGTGCTGCAGGGTCAGCAGCACCAGCTTTTCCTGGCAACCACCTCAGATGATTTTTCAATGGAGGACCTTCCATGAGACACCTCTTTTTGAACAGACTTCCTGGGCAGGGTGCTTTCTAGCAAGTTCCACCAGCGCTGCACCACAGTGACTTCTCTAATACTCAGGAATCATAGGAGCCATTCTCTCCAGCAAGGTCTGGTTTTCTAGGGGACTCTTCCTCAGGTGCTCTATCTCAGCCATAGGAATTGTGGCAGCTCCATTTATCTGCTTATATCTCCTTGTATATTTACTTTCTGCTAGCCAATCCCTTATTGCTCCAGTCGCCTGTAGTAGTTAACAGTTCTTTGTATTACAGTTTCCTTGTTTAAATTTCTTTATGGTTTCCATCTCCTGATTGGACCCTAATTGATACAAATATAAAACATACATTCTCTATCACCTAACTCTTGGCATATGGTAAGAATATATATGATAGCCCCCACCTAAATATTCTCCACTTGGCTTTATGATTTTTAAGCTAACTATATTTCATATATCATATTTAATTCTAATTTTTTAAAAGATTTTATTTATTTGTCAGAGAGAGAGACAGAGAGAGCACAAGCAGGGGAAACAGCAGGCAGAGGGAGAAGCAGGCTCCCCACTGAGCAAGGAGCCCAATGCAGGACTCAATCCCAGGACCCCAGGATCATGACCTGAACCAAAGGCAGACACCTAACTGACTGAGCCACCCAGGCATCCCTATCATATTTGCTTCTAAATAAAAGGCTAAATCTAATTCATTCCTTCATTTAATTAAGGATCTTTTATATGTCAGTTTCCATTGCAAGGGCCTATGGATACAATAGCAGATTAAAAAAAAACCCCAGCAAAAATCACTATTCTCATAGAGCTTGCATTCTACTTTGGGGGGGGGGGGCAGCCAGGTAAATGATTAAAATATGTAGCATGCTAAATAGTGATAAGTTCTAAGGATAGGAATAAAGTAGAAAGGGGATATGAAATTTTAGGGAGGAGTTAGTTGAAATGAAAGGCCCAGGACAACTTTATTGAAATCGTGACTTTTGAATAAAGATCTGAAGGCACGATTGAGTAGGCCATGTGGCTATCTGGGGAAAGTGTTCCAGGCAGAGGGAACAGCATGGATAAAGTCCCTGAGTAAGGAGTATGCTAGAGTGTCAAAGTGTAGTAAGGACACCGGTGTGGCTGGGACACAGATAATGGTGTTGGAGGGAGTGGGGGAAGAAATAGGAGATGAGCTGAGAGAAGTTAGAAGAGAGGACGAGATGATGATGGGTCTCCTAGGTCATAGGATTGACTTTGGCTTTTCTTCTGAGACAGGAGGCTATCAACATTGTCATCAATATACTGTTATTTTAAAAGTTCTTGTTTGTGCTTGCAAAATATTGATTACAAAAGTACTTGGTATTTTAGAATAGAAAAACAAAAAGAACCCTTTAAGATTGTTTTGTAAGTGATCCCCATTCACTGCAACAGGGATAGAATTTCCGAAAACAATGTGAAAAGTAGTTTTTGTACTGTTTTACATGTAATTTTAATTTAAATGAACATCTCGATTCAATTAGATCTAATACTGCGTAACTTTTTCTTTGGCATCATGAGAATCACTGTGAGGTTACTGAGCCTTAGGCAGTAATAGTCCTATTTATAATTGTTTGACAGTCAAATAAATACTCAAAAACTTTTTAGTGTTGTTTGTTTGTATTTTATAAATACTGTTAAGGATGTGGTTCTTCCAGTGGTGCCCCAAGAGCAAGGGAGTTTACTTTTATACATTTAGGTTTTGTGGTATGTGATCTCTTCTAGTGGCTTTCTTTCCTGGGTGTTTGTTCAGAAGGAAATTAAACAGCTGTGTATGTATGTTTTAGAATTTTTTATTATTTTTTAAAAGATTTTATTTATTTATTTGAGAGAGATAGAAGGCGAGAGACAGAGCACAAGCAGAGGCGGAGGGGCAGAGAGAGAGGGAGAACCAGGCTCCCCGCTGAGCAGGGAGCCCAAAGTGGGGCTCAATCCCAGGACCCTGGGATCATGACCTGAGCCAAAGGCAGATGCTTAACCAACTGAACCACCCAGGCACCCTGTTTTAGAAATTTTAAAAACAACATAAAAACATGAAAATAACTTGCCTTCACACTAAGAGCCTAGAAAAAATTTTTGAGGGAGACAAGTTATAAAGTATATTCCTAAAAAAATTCCTTTTCAAAAAATGTTCTTTCCAAAAATCTGAACTTGAATGTCATATTAAATAAAATACTGAAAATAGTGACATGGTGAATGGAGGAAAACACAGCCCTGCTGAACGGTCTCCGATTCAAGTCCGTACCACAAATTTGACATGGGCTCTTGATTCTGCCTAGTACCCACATGGGATTTTTCTGGTCCATTCTCTTTCCCACTTTCCTAGAAGACCCTCTCTTGCCTTCTCCTGTCTCCTCAAACCTCATACATTTACTTCTTCATCCTCATTCTTTTTTTAGAAAAAAGATTTTATTTATTTATTTGAGAGAGAGAGAGAGAGAGAAAGCCTGAGTGGTGGGGCAGAGGGAGAGGGACAAGCAGACTCTCTGCCGAGCAGGGAGCCTGACACAGGGCTTGATCCCAGGACCCTGAGATCATGATCTGAGCTGAAGGCAGACGCTTAACCGTCTGAGCCACCCGAACGCCCCTCTCCACACTCATTCTTGGCACATGACTTGATTCTTTACTGAGAAATGCAAAACAAGCAGAAGAGAGCCCTACAATTTCCCACATATCTCTCTACAGGTCAGCTTCTGAGCTCAGACTCTACCTTCCTCCTAATGGATCTTTGGACTTAATCCAGTCCATCGTGATCTTGCATGTGGAAATCCATCTTTATTTCTAATAACTCTTAACTGAAATCTAGTCATTTTCTTCTGTTGTGAATGTAGGTAGTAAACCATAGTAGCAATGCCTATGCTTTTGTCATGAATAAACATCACAGGGATTTTATACTATGATACAGTCTTTTTATCTACTTCAGAATATTGTACACGTATGTATCACTACTTTAAAATTATGGTAGTTATAGGGCGCCGGGGTGGCTCAGTCATTAAGCGTCTGCCTTCAACAAAGGTCATGATCCTGGGGTCCTGGGATAGAGCCCTGTGTCAAGCTCACTGCTCAGCGGGAAGCCTGCTTCTCCCTCTCCCACTCCCCTTGCTTGTGTTCCCTCTCTCGCTGTCTCTTTCTCTGTCAAATAAATAAATAAATAAATAAATAAAATCTTTTAAAAATAATAAAATAAAATTATGGTGGTTATTAAGTTCACTACTAGATATTATTTATGGCATTAATATAGAAACCCATGCATTAAAGTATCATAGTTTTGATTTTTAAAATGATTTTATAATGGTGTTTCAAAATAATTAATTTTCTTTGTACTTCTATGTATTTTATGCATTTGAAAACAACACTGAGGGGATGCCTGGCTGGCTCCATTGGTAGAGCATGTGACTCTTGATCTCAAGGTTATGTGTTCAAGCCTCACATTGAGAGTGGAGCACAGGTAAAATTAAAAAATTAAAAATTAAATTTAAAAAATAAAATAAATAAAAAATAACACTGAGAAGTGTTCATAGGTCTCAACTGTTAAAGGATTCATGGCTTTAAAGAGGGACTCTAGAGGGACTGTCCATGCTGCTATCTAAAGCCAGTCCCTCCATTTGTACACTGGAACCACTCTCCTCTCACCCAAGGTGACAGATGTCCTCCTTTCATCCTTCCAGATCTATGCTCTGACTTATTGCTTTGGACCCTGGAGCTGATCTCTATGAACAGCCCAACCAGGTTTCCTCATATTCTGATTTCCGCTTGGGTTCAGACACTAGGAAGCACCAGTAGGACATAAAAGTATGGGAGGAGGGAGGAGGAGTTAAGATGGTGGAGGAGTAGGGGTCCCCTTTTTCAGCTGGTCCCCTGAGTTGAGTTGGATAGGTACCAGACCATCCTGAACACCCACAGAATCAGCCTGAGACGCAGGAAGATACATCTGGATCTCTACAAATGAACATCTCCAGCGCTGAGTATTGAGGTACGAAGCGGGAGGCCGTGAATCCATGCACAGATATCAGAAGATAAACGGAAGGGGGAGGGAGTCTCCGCGCTCGGACGCTGGGAAGAGGTAGCCACCTGCACAGGGGAGCGGGCAGACTCAGGGACCGGCACCTGCGAGAGCAGACTGAGACCGTGAGCCAGGGAACGCTGCGAACAGTCTGAAAACCAGAGCTCCGAAGTGCATGCGAACCATACTGAAACGGAGCTCGGGAGCACGTGGGGGTGGCTGGCAGGTGGCAGTGTTAGAAACACAAAGGACAGAGACAAGCCAGCCCTGGAAGTGAGGGCTGGGATGCCGGCTGTGGGGCGCACATCCGGGGATGCTGCAGGGTTGAGCAGCATCAACAATAACAGTTAAAGAGGCCAGAAGGGCCCAGTGGAGAACCATCTGCGATCCCTCTGTTCTGAGACAGAGGCTGGGATTCGGCCACTGCTGCTCTGACTCTCAGAAGAGGCACAGCAAACTGCCAGGCGAAGCCGCCAGAGAACAAAAGCCTGGAAATACCGGCTCACAGTGTGCCCATCCCCATTCCCCCTCGCAAGGGACACGGAGACTCTACCCAAACAGGGTTGCCTGAGTATCGGTGCGGCAGGCCCCCTCCCCCAGAAAGGCAGGCTGAAAAATCAAGAAGCCCACATCCCTAAAGTCCCTATAAAACAAGTGCACACTGCATGGGACCTGGTCAATAATTTGGGCTCTGTACAACCCTGCAACCTCTCCTCATCAGAATGACGAGAAGGAAAACTCCCCCCCCACCAAAGAAAAGACAATGAGTCTGTGGCCTCTGCCACAGAACTGTTGGATATGGATATAACCAAATTATCAGAAATGGAGTTCAGAGTAACAATGGTCAAGATGATGTGTAGACTTGAAAAAAATATTAACGAAAATATTAACGAGAATATAGAATCTCTAAGGGTGGAAATGAGAGCGAATCTGGCAGAAATTAAAAATGCTAGGAATCAAATGCAGTCAAAACTAGATGCTCTGATGGCGAGGGTAAAATGAGGCAGAAGAACAAATTAGCGAATTGGAGGATGGGATGGTAGAAGACAAAGTTAAAATAGAAACTTGCCTCAAAAANGAAACCTAAAACAGAAACTTGGCTCAAAAAAATCCAATCTCAAGAATGTAGGTTATGGGAGATTACTGACTCAATGAAATGTTCCAATGTCAGAATCATCAGCATCCCTGAGGGGGTGGAGAAAAAGAGAGGACTAGAAGAGATATTTGAACAAATTGTAGCTGAAAACGTCCCTAAACTAGTGAGGGAAACAAACATTCCTGTCCAAGAGGCAGAGAGGACCCCTCCCAAGCTCAACCACGACAAACCTACACCTCGTCACGTCATAGTGCAATTCACAAATATTAGATCCAAGGATACAGTGTTGAAAGCGGCCAGGGCAAAGGAATTTCTCACGTACCAAGGCAAAAGTATCAGAATTACGTCAGAACTGTCTACACAGACCTGGAATGAGAGAAGGGGTTGGGGAGGGCATTTTTAAAGTTCTTTCAGAGAAAAACATGCAGCCAAGGATCCTTTATCCAGCAAGGCTGTCATTCAGAATTGATGGAGAGATAAGGACCTTCCAGAATTGCCAGTCACTGACCAATTTCGTAACCACGAAACCAGCCCTATGGGAGATATTAAGGGGGGGTTCTATAAAAGTAAAAAGGCCCCAAGAGTGATACAGAATAGAAAGTTACAATCTATAGAAACAAAAACTTTACAGGGAACATGACATCATTAAAATTATATCTCTCAATAATCACTCTCAATGTGAATGGCCTAAATGCTCCCATAAAATACCACAGGGTTGCAGATTGGATGAAAAGACATGACCCATCCATTTGCTGTCCACAAGAGACTCATTTTGAACCTAAAGATACATCCAGACTGAAAGTAAAGGGTTGGAAAATCATCTTTCATACCAATGGACTTCAAAAAAAAAGCTGGGGTAGCAATTCTCATATCAGACAGATTGGATTTTAAACTAAAGACTGTAGTTTAGAGATACAGAAGGACACTATATTATTCTTAAAGGATGTATCCAACAAGTGGATATGACAATTGTAAATATATATGCCCCCAACAGGGGAGCAGCAAGATACACAAGCCAACTCTTAACCAGAATAAAGAGACATATAGATAAAAATACATTAATAGTAGGGGACCTCAACACTCCACTATCAGCAAAAGATAGATCACCTAAGCAGAAAATCAACAAAGAAACAAGAGCTTTGAGGAGCGCCTGGGTGGCACAGCGGTTAAGCGTCTGCCTTCGGCTCAGGGCGTGATCCCGGCGTTATGGGATCAAGCCCCACGTCAGGCTCCTCTGCTATGAGCCTGCTTCTTCCTCTCCCACTCCCCCTGCTTGTGTTCCCTCTCTCGCTGGCTGTCTCTATCTCTGTCGAATAAATAAATAAAATCTTAAAAAAAAAAAAAGAAAAAGAAACAAGAGCTTTGAATGCCATACTAGACCAGATGGACCTCATAGATATATATACAATACTACACCGCAGAGCAAAAGAATACTCATTCTATTCGAATGCACATGGAACATTCTCCAGAATAGATCATGTGCTGGGTCACAAAACATGTCTCAACTGATACCAAAAGTCTGAAATTATTCCCTGCGTATTCTCAGACCACAACGCTTTGAAATTGGCTCAATCACAAGAAAAAATTTGGAAGAAACTCAAACACTTGGAAACTAAGAACCATCCTGCTCAAGAATGATTTGATAAACCAGGAAATCAAAAATCAATTTAAACAATTTATGGAGACCAATGAGAATGAAAACACAATGGTCCAAAACCTATGGGACAATGCAAAGGCAGTCCTAAGGGGAAAATACATAGCCATCCATGCCTCACTCAAAAGAATAGAAAAATCTAAAATGCAGTTTCTATATTCTCACCTCAAGAAGCTGGAACAGCGACAGAAGAACAGGCCTAATCCATGCACGAGAAAGCAGTTGATCAAGAATAGAGCAGAGATCAGTGGATTAGAAACCAGGAGCACAGTAGAGCAGATCAACAGAACTAGAAGCTGGTTCTTTGAAAGAATAAATAAAATAGATAAGCCACTGGCAAGACTTATCCAAAAGAATAGAGAAAGGACCCAAATTAATAAAATTATGAATGAAAAGGGAGAGGTCAC